>NW_006400054.1:2066402-2139331 GCF_000299155.1 Elephantulus edwardii
AGTTTAGGGCTGTTGTACATAGGGTCGCTATGAGTCGCAAGCGACTCAATGGCACATAACAACATCAACTATTATTAATATTATTATTATTTATTTGTATGTGTACCATCAAATCGGATCTGACTGGTACAGGAGGTGATTGTTTCTCCTTCTCCAGCAGAGCACCTCGTGGATTCGAACTGTGTACCTCTGGGATTGCAGTGCAGCTTCTTACCACTAGGCCACCAGACCTCGCTCCCAGTTCCTCTTTAAGAGACAGATGTGGCACCCTGTTACTGGCATTTCTGAGTTGATTTTGAGCCAGAGTGATGCTCCCAGGGCTTCTGAGGCTGTAAATCTTAATGGAGGACATTGCCCATCTTTCTCCTGCAGAGCAATTAGTGGATTCGAACCTCTGACCTTTCAGTTAGTAATGCAATACACTAGGCACTTCGCCATCAGAGCTTCTTGGTGATCCTCTAGGGCATTCCTACCCTCGCCTCCGGGGCCATTCTGGGTTGCAGTCACTTGATGCCAGTGGGCTCAGGTGTTCTGGGACTGCGGAGGCCGGATGGGACCTGGCATGCTGTGTGCGGTTGTACACACGGTTGCAGTGAGCTGGACATAATGGCTTATAAAACAGGAAACTAAGAGAGGAACCAAAAAAGTGAGTGGCAATGATGGCAGGCTGAATATGGGTCTTCGGTTAAACGGCTTTCTAGGGACTCGGGACCAGGGTGAGGAGGTGCCACCAGGCTGCTCCTCGATCCACACCCCAGTCAAGCTCCTGAGTCTGAGGCTTTTCCTGACCGTTCAGTGGGAGGCCAGGCCAGACCCAGCCCGCCTCTCTAGCACGAAGGATCTGTGCCCCAGGGCCACGGGATGGAGGTGAACAGTGTTTAATGGACGCACTGCTCCCCCACTGTCCCCCAAAGCTCTCGGGCATAAATCAAAACGCTTGGACTCATCAAAATTTGTGGCTGGAGACTCAGCGTTACAGGAAACGTTTCCAATTTGCTTTCAGCCAAATTACCTCTTCTGCTTTAAAGGGCAAACTTGTTTTCTTTGATGACGATGACACCCATCAGCTCCTGACAGCTCATTTGAGAGAACACGGAAAGAGCTGGTGGACTAGGAGGGGGGAAGACATCTGACTTGGATGACAACAATCACCCGGGAATCTCTTTCCCTTGAATTCTAATACGATCGCTTCACGTCCCTTTTAATGCCACTGACCTGAGTATTTAAATAATTTCCAACTTAAGCCTCCCCCTTTTCAAATCCCTGCCCTGGGAGTGAGGCGACATTGTTAATGGAAGGGGGACTTTAATTGGATCTTCTCTTTTATTTGCCATTAATTCCGCTGATGAACTTTTACAAATGGAAATATATCTTTATCATGCAAATTATGTCTTGTCTTCATTCAAATAGGCTTGTTGGATATTTTATTGCATTCTCTGTGAACATTTTGTGGGGTGGGGGAAGTTGGAGGAAAATGATTTTTTTTTTGCCCCTGAGGGGAAAAAGATGGAGAAGATTCCAAGCCCACACCCCCCACAGATCAAACAACAGCACATGAAGAAGTCAGGTGCTCAAAACACTGCGTACATGCATGGAGGAATCTCATTTTACGGAATGCCATTAGCATGTTCCGCTTCTAAAAGGAACAAGTGCGAACAGAATGTTCCCTAGAAGCGACGATGAATGAGACTTAATCTTACATGTTTGGGACATGCTATCAAATGCGGTCATGGTTCCCCATGGGGGACAGTGTTTGGTGGAGCTCCCCGATTCAAAGAAGCTTGGAAGCAGGAGTGGCATCTACTTCTGAAATAGCTTGCCTCCAGAAATCCTATGAAAAATTATGTTTCCCTGTGAGAAACAATGAAAGTTAGTTATACAAGCGTTCAGGTCTTTCGTTATAGGGTCGCTAGGAGTCGTCTATGACTTGATGGCAACAATAACATCAAGAAGGATCAGTCCCAGGAGAAGCACATCATGCTTGAGAGAGCAGAGGGTCCGTGAAGGAGAGGAAGCCGCTCTGTGAGACGGAGCGACACAGTGGCTGCAGCCATGGGCTTAATAAGCAGGGCAGATTTTGAGGGGTTTGTAGGACACATGATGGATATGGGTTGTGTGCTGTCTGTTGTACACAGAGCTGCTAAGACCTGGAGCCCAATAGCTTGCAAAAGGCAAGAATAATATTTTATCGTTAGCTGAATCTTGAGAACTAACCATGCACCAAACACTGTTCTCAATGCTTTACGTGAATTAACTCCTTTTAATCCTCACAGCCACCTTGGGAGGTAGGTGCTATTATTAGTTGCATTTTACGGATGAGGAAACTGTGAACCAATGAACCTTGACCTTTACCTCTTTGCACAGACAACTGGGCCCATGTGTTAACTATGCAAATTAGCCAAAGACATAAGGAGCCATGGGAGCTGGTGAGCAAGGTCCTGGGGGGTGTGTGTGTGTGTGTGTGTGTGTACATAGGGATTGCTTCCAAACGGGACATGGGCCTGTTTTTCCCACAGCAGTCCATTCCCCTCATTTCCTGCTAGGAACCAACAAGCAGACCCTACAGCGCACCCAGAAAGGGAGCTCCCACTGCATACACCTGAAAATGTACAGCGTAGTGCCCCCTGATGGCCGGAGGACCCCCAGCGAGATGAGCAGAGCAGGAGACCAGTGTGTGTCATGGCTGTTGTACAAGAGTGCCCTGTGGGAACTCTGGTAGCCTAGTGGCAAGAAGCTGCACTGCAATCCCAGAGGCATACAGTTCAAATCCACCAGATGCTCTGCTGGAGAAGGAGGGACAACCTCCTCCTGTACCAGTCAGATCTGATTTGATGGTACACACATCATCATCGTCATCATCAGTGTCCTGTGTGCTCACTCCGATGCCCGGGCGTACAGACAGGCACAAACTCCTTGGGGCGGGCCACGGTGCTGCCCGAGGCTCGGAGGTTGATAAATAGGCTTCCATGAAGGCTTTTCTCTACACGCCAGACATGGAGCTCCCCCCAATGGTAATGTGGTCACACTGCAGATACAGTGCGAGCGCATCTGCTCTAACTGGTACCAGAGCAAAGAACAGCCTGGCAAGAACCCGTAGGCCTGGGGCTGGGATGTGGAACCATCTATCGGCCCCTGTCATGGCTACCCAGCCCGGTGGAGTGGAGGCGCTGACACGGACCAGCCACCCCACCTCCCCACTGCATGGAGGGTCTCAACAGTCGTGCTTTACCCAGGCTGAGACGACCACCAGAGCATCTCAGAGACGGAGACGTGGGTCTCTCTTCATGGCGCATCACGAAATGAGTGTCTTTGCTCATAAATCTTCAGGTGACCTCCCCAGAACAGTGCGTACGGTGCGCGCTGCCAGGGAAAATGCCCAAGGCAGCTTCTGCTCTCAAGGCCAAAGAAAAGCCACTCTGTGGGTGGGTGCGCTTGAGGATGACTCTTAGCGACCCTACGAACAACAGATCAGAATCCTGTCCCCTCCTCCTCATCTCTGACACACTCGACACACTCTGCAGTCACTCTGTCTGTCCACCTGGTTGAGGGTCTTTCTCTCTTTCACTGACCCTCCAACTTTTCCAGGCAGCGTGTCCCTTGCCAAGAAATAGCCTCTCCCAGCAACATGCCTGGAGTATATGAGATGAAGCTTTCTCACCTTTGCCTCCAGGGAGCACACTCTCCAAGACATACCTGTTCAGATGTGCTAGAAAAGCCAGTAGTGTGATCCTAATAGAAAGAAAACACTCACCCCCCTGGGTATTTATTACACACCTTCTCTTCCTCCTCTGAGTCTGTCCTGCTCTGTCTTTCTTCCCTTTGTGTCTGCACACATCTTCCTAGTGTGGACACAGCCTGGGGACACCATACACATGGCCATCGGGTCTGCGGATGACTCTTGTCCCCAAGCACTGAGGACATGCTTTGGGGTGTAGTGACTCTAGTCTGAACGCTTGTTGCTGTGCGACCCTATGAACCCTGACCCCGTGCCCTGTCCTGTGCCATCCTCATCATCTCTGACACACTAGAGCCCACTGCTGAAGTCACCATGTCAATCATCTCATTGGGGGGAGGGTCTTCCTTTCCTTCGCTGACCCTCCATCTTTCCAAGAAGGCCATTCCCTTCCAAGGAATATCCTCGACTAGCCACAGTACACAAGTCAGGAAGATGAAAGTTTGCCATCTTTGTCTCCAAGGAGAATTCTGGCTGCTCCCTTTCCCAGACCCATCTGTTGGCTCTTTTGGCCGTCTATGGGTAGTCAGTACTCTTCTCTGGAATCACAACTCAAAAGGCATCAGTCTTTCTTCTGTCATTCATGGATAGCTTTCAGGTAAGTTCTCAATTCAATAGCTCTCAGATGCGAAGCAGGTGATTGAGAAGACCATGGCTTGAGGCAGATGCACCTTAGTCTTCAAATTGACATCATTGCTCTTCAGCATTTTGGAAGTCCTGACAGTGGACTTGCTCAGGGTGCTATGTTTCCTGACTGCTGGAACGGAGGGTGTTGATTTTTTGGTCCAAGCAAGATGAGATCACCGACAGTTTCAATCCTTTCTCCATCCATCATAATGAACACTCGTAGGAGACCCTAAAGGCGTTTGTGAGCCTCATCATTAAGTCAGGGGGGAGTATTAGAACTTGTAATAAGCTTTTAAGAAAGAGAGAGAGAGAGAGGGAGAGGGAGAGGGAGAGGGAGAGGGGGAGAGAGAGCGAGAAAGGATTTATCTAAAAGAATGTGTCTGGTGGTGTCAGAATATGAAAAATAGTAAGAAAACATAAACTTGATGGTACATAGCTAGTTGTAAAGATGTGAGATTAAGCAAACTTTTTTTGCCTTGGTTTGGAATAAATGCCAGCAAATATTGAGATTGGGAGTGGGTGGGAATGAGATATTTCACGTAATCTTTTTTTAAAAAGGAATCCACGTGTGTCAATTGCAGCGCTTCCCACTGGGATGATTGCCTTTAACTGGTTTGTTTCCATCCCTGGTGCCACAGGAGGAAAAAGAGAAACTGAAGCTGGGTCAACAGGCCCTGAGTGAGCGGAGGAGAGCTTGCTGCAGGAACCGCACCGCAGAGGGCTGTGGTTTTCCGTCACCAGAGGCTCTGGACAGCCTGCCCCTGGCCCAAGGCAGGCCGTGTGCTAGACAGATCCACGGAGGTGTACCGTGTGCCAGGCTACCACCAGGCCACGCTGACATGTCAGGTCTCAGGAAGGAGCAGAGGGAGGTGTAGACACACCAGGATGTGCACCTGCTCTGCTGTGCCAATCTGGGTCCCTCCTTCCCCTTTAGTGGGCAAAGGCTTTTGCTGGGTGTTGGTCTCTGAGAATGGGGTTCTTTTGCTGAGCTCTTTTGCTCTATTGCTGCTGTGGCCTGGGTCTCCAGCTGCAAAAATGCCTCCCTCTTGGGGCCCTCATGGAAGAGGGGGGCACCTCAGACCGTCAGACCTGGCCTCAAGGGGTAGATTCGAGAGGAACAGGCTTTTGTGAGGTTGCCTGTGGCTACACTCCTGCTGGCTGCTAGCTCACTTCCGCTTGCCGAGTCACTGGTATGTAATACTTTCGCTATGGTGGTGGCCTTGGGGGTCTGCGGCCCTGACCATATGCTGCCTTTGTTCACCAGACATAGAAAGGGCCTTGCCTCCCTGTGGGGACCACAGAGGACTTGAGTTTGGCTCTGCTACTGACCAACGCATCACTTCACCAAGTAAATCCTTAAGAAATCTCCTGTATTATCATCATGGAGTTACCAGTCTCCTTCTTTGGTCTTCTGGCACCTTAGGGCAAATTTCAAGTCACCAGTCCCTGGCTTAGGGTTTTATCCTCTAAAGGGAGTTTATTACACCACAAGGGGGTGGCTTTGACAAATAGAAATGTAGTTGGAGAATCTTCCTGTTGTCCAACATTGAGTCGGAAATGACCTATACTGACCCTCCAGCGGGTTTTCAGAGGCTTTGAAATGCACAGGAGGAGACGGCCCAAAGAGCAGCTGGGGGATTGGAACCATGTACCTTACAGCTGGCAGCACAACTTCTTACCACCAAGCCACTTTCTGTGACACGAGCGTTATATAACCAATACAGAGAGCAAACTGAGATTTACCAGGGAACCCATTTCCTCTTAGGGAAACACAGACATAATAAACCAAAACCCAAGCCAGGCGTCCACCAAGTGGACCCCGATTCTAAGCACTGCGATGTGTGTCCAAATAGAATGATGCCCCACAGGGTTTTCAACGACTTATCCTTTGCAAATTGGCCTTCAGATCTTTTCTCTGAGGTGCCCTTGGGTGCATCTGAACCACCAACCTTTTGGTGAGTAACTGAGCACTTACACCACCCAGGGGCTTCACTCATGAAAACCAAATTTCAAACACACACCCATGTTCTGAATTCAAGCTGGAAATGAGAGCCAAACTTCAGCTCTGGACACTCGGCCACGTTTTCACTTTGGGGGCTTGCTGCCCCTCTCAGCACTCACAGCATGGACTTTCAAAATGAAAGGCTTCCATCTAGATTCCCCCCACCCCCACCCCCGGTTTAGTGTTTTTCTCCCCACTGACCACGTCTGAACTACTACCAATCCCCTTGCGTCCCATTTTGAGAACTTACGCTTTGTGGGTTGGATTTGGCTCTCAGAAGATCCCTGGGCTGGGGCCAGAGCAGTGACTGTTGGCGAAATGAACAGACGGGCACTCGTCTGTGGTGATGGCCCCGCGCGGCTGGTGCCGAGGTCATTCTCGTATTTGGGGGACAGAGGACATGGGATGGTGATGGAGGATAGGCGGGAATGTGATCCAGGGGACAGATTGCCAAGCCAGTGGTTACGGGAGCAGCTCTGTGCTGCATTCAGGCCATGGCTATAGCCCCGGGCAGAGGCACTTGACCTTCTGAGCCCTCATCTCTGATGTGAAGGAGGAGACTGTAGGAGAATCACAGAGTGATTAAATGTGTGGGTTCTGGGGTGAAAGACTCCTAGGAGTCCAATCCTGGACACCAACACGTCCCTGCTGTATGGCTCTAGGCAAGCTGTTGAACTCCTCCAAGCAGCAGTTTGCTTATTTGTCAAAAGGTGGGGGAGGCATAACACATGGTTAGAACTGTTAACGTTGTTACACACAAGATTCAGGCTCAGTGCTATTGTTTTTGTCCTGAGTTGGAACTGACCCACCTCTGTTTTCAGAGGCTGTAATTTGCACAGGAGGAGACTGCCCCTCCTTCTCCTGTGGAGGAGGTGGTGGCCTTGAACCTCATGCCTTTGGGTTGGCAGCGCAATGCCTTACCACTAGGCCACCAGAGCGTCTTAGCTTAATTAAACACTCCAAACCAAACCACCATTGTTTCCTTCCTGCCTCAAACTGATGTCAGTTTAAGGACTAAGATGTGCCTGATTCGGGCCATAGTTTTTCCAATCATTTGCTGTGCAGCTGAGAGCTGAGCAGGGAATAAGGATGACACAAGAAGAACTGACGACGCCTTTGAGCCGTGGCCTTGGAGAAGAGCACTGAACATCCCATGGACGGCCAAGAGAATGAACAGAAGTATCTTGGAGAGGGTGCAGCCAGAAGGCTCTTTGGAGGCAAGGATGATGAGGCTTTGCCTCACATACTTTGGGTGTGTTGCTGGGAGAGGCTATTCCTTGGAGCATTCCATGCTTGGAAAGGTGAGAGGGTCGGCGAAGGAGAGGAAGACCCTTAACCAGGGCGATCGACATGGTGACTGCCGCAGTGGCTCTAACGTGTCAGGAAGTGTGAGGACGGCGCAGGACAGGATGGCGTTCAGCTCTGTTGTCTCTGTGGGCCGTACTCGACTTGATGGTTCCTAACAACAACAAAAAAAACCTATTGTCGTCGAATAGGTCCTGACTCGTGGCGATCTTATGTTAGAAGTGCTCCACAGGATTGTTGTGGGTGTAGTCTTTCCAGAAAGGGGCTCTGGTGGTGCAGAGCATCACGCGTTTGAGCTTCTAAGTGAAAGAGAACAGGATGAGTCCTCCAGAGACAGTCGCCGTCAGTCGGAATTGCTCTGATGACAGCAGGTGATCTACGCGGCAACAGATCACCAGGACTTTCTTCCTCAGTGCCGCTCGGATGAATTTGAACCTCCAGCCTTGAGATTAGCAGTCAAGTGTCATGCAGAGACCTCTTAGCTACTCTCCTTTAAAATTTATAATGCTAACATCTGAATGCATCTTGAAATAGAAGATGCAATTTTTTTCCACCTCAAAATAATGCCCGCATTTTTGAACAGAAGGGCTTCCGCAGAGCCAAGCTGGAACCATTTTCTACCATTTTTTTCCCTTTGCATTTTGCTGATGCTGACATTAATCATGCTTTTTTGCCAGCGATGGGAGAGGAGGGAGCCATCCACTTTCCAATCTCCTTCCTACGAACCAGTTGACCACGATTTTTAAATTCCTCTCTCTTGGCTGCAACGTAACTTCAGGAGGGATTTATCCTCCTGGATGTATCCAACCACACAGCGGGCATCACGCAGATTGTTGGCAAACAAGGGAGAATTTCTAGCTGGGAGCTCGGATTCTTGTGAAATAAACCACACCCACTTCAAACACATTTCTATTTAAAACACAACTTTATCAAGTGTAGAAGTCTGGGTTTCCCGGACTTTTTAGTTTCAAGATGTGCATTTTTTTTTAAACTGAAGGTTTAAACCTGTTAGTGGGTGGTGAAATCAATTCACTGGTTGCAATTAGTATTTTTTTAAAAAAATGGAATAAAAGAAAACTATCAGAGGACATTGCATGTGGAAAGCATGCTTTTCTAATGAAAACACACATGGGCTGGGCTAAACCCTAGCGGCGTAGCACCACTGCGTGGCTGACTGAAAGGTCTGTGCGTGGTTCGAATCCATCAGATGCTCTGAGGGAGAAAGATGGACAGTGTCTTCCCACCAAGACGTACAGCCGTGGTCCTGACGGAGGAGGCTTTGCTCAGTTCGAGTTGACCTGGTGGCAGTGGGCTTGGTTGCTAGTTTAGGTGCTGGGTTGCAGGAGCCCTGATTGTACAATGGTTAAAGCCTTAAGCTGTTTGTTAACCAAAAGGTTGCCAGTTTGAACCCACCAGTCACTCTTTCTGTACGTCCTTGGAAACCCTATTGAGGGAGGCCCACTTTGCTCTCCGAGGTCAACACATATGAGTTGGAAGTGATTTGCCAGCAGTGGGGTTTTGGGGTATTGGGTTGAGAAGGAAAACACAGTGCTTTTTTTCTGGTTTCTGGTGTGGTTTTTCTTTTTTTAATCTGTGTTCAAAAGCCTCTTTGTTAAAGTAATTTGGCCGCAGGAAATAACCTACTGCTATTAATTTCAAAGCTACTGTCACAAAGATACCTTTCGTTGATACATTGCATCTCAAATGTTCCTCATTTTGAATCACTTTCGTTTTCAGTTCCACTAATTAGGGCCTGGAGGGGCAAACTGCGTGTTTGTGTGTGTGTCTAGCGTTTGTCCACATGAAAATATCCATCTAGAACAGGGCTTCTCAACCTTTGCCCTAATTGGGTCAGAGTACACACTTGGGGAGCCCTTGTGGCCCAGCAGTCAAAGCACTCTGCTATCAGCCACAGGCCACTGGTGATCCCCACACGACCCCTTGATGTTCCCAGTGTCGAGGAGCTTCCCAGCGCAGGGTCCCAGTTCCTAAACGACACACTCCATTCCTGGTGGTTCTCTCTGGATGATACCGCGTGCCCGGATTTCTGTTGCTTCTCCTCTGCTCCGTCCTAAGACAAACCCACAAGTTCCTCCTTGGGAGGGAGACAAAGTAATTGGCTTCCATCAGTATTTACAGTCTGAGCAACTCTCTTCTGTCTTGGAGAAGACGCTATGAGTCGGCACAGGCCCAATGACAGTGAGTCTAGTTTAATACATTGGGGGGTGTGTGTGTGTGTGTGCGCGTTGTCCATGGCGGGATGTTCAGCATTCCCCTGATCTCTCCCTCATAGATGCCAATAGTATCTTCAATTGTTGTTGTTGTTATGTGCCGTCGAGTCGCCTGTGACTCATAGTGACCTTCTGTATAACAGCCCTAAACCCTGCTCTATCCTGTGCCAATCGCACTGTCTCTGACACACTCACACAGATTTTCACAGTCACTGATCAATCCACCTCACAGAGAGTCTTCCTCTCCTGTCCTGTCCCTCCACCATCCCAAGCATGACATTTTTCTCCAAGGACTGGTTCCTTGCAACATGTCCAAAGTATGTCAGATGAAGCTTCAGAATCCTTGTCTCCAAGGAGCAGCCTGGTTTAACCTTCTCTAGGACAAACCTGTTCATTCTCTTAGCAGTCCATGGTATATTCAATACTCTTCTCCAACACCACAGCTCAAAGGCATCTTTTCTATCCTCCCTAGTCATTGTCAAGCTCTCTGACACATAGCAAGTGATTGCAAAGACCATGCCTGTATCAGGTGCACCTTAGTCTCCAGAGTGACACCATTGCTCTTCATTATTTTGGAGAGGTCCCTAATAGCAGACTTTCAATTGTGGCAATCAATAAAATCTCCAGAAGCACTGATCTTGATGTCCTACACCCAAAGTCCAGTGCACCATCCAGGTTTATAGGCTTGTTCTGATACCCAGCCCAGGCCTGCCTGGCTTCCGCATCATCTGAAGTCACCACCAGTTACAGAATTAGGATCAGATCCCAAGCTCGGGGTCAGGAGACCTGGTAGATGTGCCTGCCTCTCTGCCAAGGACTCCCAGAATCGCTTAGGGACAAGTTCCCTTATTTCTGGCAACTGGAGAGAATGACCTTGGCCCCAGCCACACATCCCTATGATGCTGGCTGTTTTCAGGTACCCACGAGGCGATCTTATTTGAACAACAAATCAGAAGCTTGTTCTGTCCTTCATCACTGTCACGATCTCAGTCATGCTCGGGTCCGCTGTGGCTGTTACGGTGTCCATCCAGCTCATCGAGAGTCTTCCTCTCGTCCATGGACCCCTCCTCCTTTCCCAGCTTGACATCCACTTCTAAGGACTGGCCATCCCCTCCTGACAGCATGTGAGACCAAGTGTCACTGTCCTTAGCTCTCAGGTGGAGGAGGCATGGTTTTAATTGATGGGAGAATTACAAGCCCTCTTCAAAGGGGAATGAATGATGAGGATTAAATGATGGTGGGGTGTTGGCCTCAAGATCTCTTCTCTCTCTGGGCACAAGGGAAGTGTGGGGGAGAAGGAAGCTCTCTAGCCAGCTAGGCCCATTCCTTCCCATTTTTCCACTGGGGACTAAGGATAAATCTCAAATTAAAGCCAAGGCCTTTGTGTCCCACCCCATACATATGCATTCCATTCTAAGTCCTACAGCCCGCGCAGGGGGCTGGCCACTAGGATTCCGCTAAAGGTTTAGCTTTCTGGGTGGAGGGAAAGGGGTTGGTGAATTAGTTTCTTGCCTTTTACCAATAAATTTGTTTTGCTTTGTTTTTTATTTAGACAGATGACAGGGCAGGGTCCAGATGTATTGTTCACAGTTTCTATAAGTAGAGGTCAACTCCATGGCATCTAACCACCACCACCACCACCACCACCACCACCAATCTCTACTCTGCCTTCTGTTCTGTTCCAGCGGAGTTTATCTTGGTTGCGGGTTTAATTTCCTCTTGATCACCTTGTAATCAGGTGGGCCAAGATCTGGGTGGGCAGCCACCTTGATTTGCTGGGGTTAGAGAAATCAGCCCCCCACATCAGTTCCTTCACTCAGGAGGAGGAACCGTAGGTTCCCATTTGCAAGGAGCTCCTCCAGCACAGTGCACCTGGTGTTGGGTTGCTAAAGGAAAGGTCGACTGTTCAAAACCCCCAGTCGCTCTGCAGGAGACGGTACAGCAGTCTGTTCCTTCGGTAATGTGATGGAGTCGGAATTGACTTGATGGCAATGGGTTTGGTTTGTGGTTTTGGTGGCTCAGTGGTCAAAATGCTCACTCCGTTGGTAACTGAAAAGTTGGTGGTTTCAAACCTTCCAGTCAATCCTCAGGGAGAGAGGGATGTGGCAGTCTGCGACAATCGAGAGGAGATTGTGCAATTTTCCTCTAAGGTGCGGCACTTGGTGGATTCGAACCACTGACTTGGTGAGCAAAGCAACACAGAAACCAACGCGCCATCACAGATCCTTGAAAACATAGCAGTATCTCTCTCTCTCTCTCTCTCCCTCTCTCTCTCTGTCTCACACACACACACACACACACACAAACCAAAAACCCAAACAAACCCGAGGCACAAAAAAATTCAGTCAAGAAAGAGTTAAAGACTTGAATTTAAGAATCCTTAAGGGAAGGGGAGAGAGAATTTCCTTGGAGTGGAAAGAGTCATGGCCAGATGTGCTTTTAAACAAGGAGACCATGAAATATTATGCAAAATGGGTGACCCTGGAGGACATTATGCTGAGTGAAATATCTCAGTCTCAAAAGGACACATATTGCATAGGGCCACTTGTAAAACAGGACCGACATCAGGGTTGAGGGAAGACAGAAAAGGAGGGGAGGAATGATGTATATTGCATTGAAATAGATGAGGGAGAGAATTGTTTAAGAGGGACATATGAATGGGTACTCTTGTCATTACAGAAGTCCAGAGTGAAGGCTGCATAGTGGAGTGGACTTGGGGGGAAGGAACTGCATAACAATGAAAGAGTTTTTCTCTTTCTTTTCAAGGAGAAGAGTGAATTGGGGGGGGAGGGGGCGGTAGGGAGAAAAGGGCAACAATGAATGACTGGAAACCCCAAGTCTCTGTAAACTTTCATTAAAATGAGTTAAAAAAAACCACTCATCATCATCACCACCATCGGCACAATAGCCTGAGTGCCTTATGTGTTAGCCTGCTCACTGGAAGGTCGACAGTTTGAATCCACCAGCTGTTCTGCTGGTGTAGAAAGTCTCGGAGCATCAAGATCTTGATGCTTTGGAAACCGAATGGAGGCTCAGCTATGATTCAGAATTGAAGTTTATTTGCTGAGCTCTTCCTATGTTGTTCTTTATTCCTCTCCTTCACTTCGTCCTCGCCATAAACCCTCCGCTTGAAGTACGTGCAATCAATCACATTTTAAGGATGGGGATGGGAGTTAAGTTTTAAAGTGAGCACACGGGTAAAACTGTCATCAGAATTCCCTAACTCGAACGCATCATGCCATTCTGAAGGCACCCACCCCGGAGGCAGGGTCGCTGGGTGCTCCGGGCGATGGAAAACCACCTACCTGCTCGCTCCCAACACCCGGGTTTGACTTGAATTATCGCTGATATGACCGCACTTGATTGTGGGGAAACCGGCTGCAGAGCAGGGTCCTGGGCTAGGACCCAAAGGAGGACAAGCTGGACCCCATTCGACACCATCTCCCGCCTCCACTCCTTCGCCCACTTGGTCACTCACCTGCTTTGAGGCCTCCGGGTCTCTCAGCCCACGGTTTACCTGCGAGGTACCTGCGTTGCTAGGTTACCCGCCAATCTCAGGAGGCGGGACTCTGCGTTTGACTGACTCTCCTTTTTACCATTTAATTTCTCTTTCCGCCCACTTTGTCCCGCCTCCTGAGGATTGACCAATCATAAGTAAAGCCTCTCTGAATATTCACCAATTGGGTGAGACTAGACGCCTTCTGGGTGGTGCCAAAGTGAGTAAGGCGGGCAAAGTGGGAGGGGATAGGGGCGGAACTCCTTCGTCCCGCCCCTTCCCCAGGAGGCGGCCGGGAGATCTGCTCCGACATTGGATCAAGGCTGAAGAGGGACGTGAAATTACACCAATCATAAGCCAGCATAGACACGCTAGTAGCCAATCTATGGCCCCAGGGGCGAAGTGGGCGGGACGAGCAGTGTTGAGGGCACGGTAGGCGGTGGATGGGAGTGCTGGCGCAGCTGCCGTGGTGGCAGCGGCTGGAGTGGCGGCGACCGAAGTGGCGGCGGCGGCGGCGGCTGCAACAGCTCTGGACTCAGAGATCTTTGGCGGCGGCGGCGCCGGCGGGCTGTGCTGTGCTGTGCGGACCCCGGTGCATGGTCCGGATTGCTGGGGCGGTGCATGTAAGAATCCAGGGAGGGGGCGCGAGCACTTGGCCTGAGGGAGGGGGCAGAGGGCAGAGGTCAGAAGGCGCTGAGTAGGGGTTGTTGGCTGGCCGTCGGGGTGTGTGTGGGGTTCCAGGACGGACCCTGGGAGGTTGCAGGGAAATCATCAAGGGGCTCCTCTCCAGTCCAGGCCACCGCTTTGCACCCTTTTAATCTCCTCTGGCTCCTTTTGGGGTCCCATGCTTGGGGCCCCTGGCTGAGAGCACGTGGATCTGGAGCTGGCGCCTCTGTTGCTGTCCTCCTCCTCCATCATCTGTCCTCCCGGCGCCCTCGGGCAGCTCCACACCGAGGTCGTGCCCTGGTCAGGCTGCTCTGGGCGGCGGGGGACAGCTGCTGACCCCTTTCCCGGGGACCTCTCCCCAGGAGCGATCCTTCCTTATTACAGAGGAAGCAGTGAAGTCCAAGCAAGGCACTGGGTCTTGGACTCAGGAGTCCTGCCCTCCAGCTCTGCCTCTGCACTGTGTGACCTTGGATGGGTCCCATTCCCTCTCTGGGCCCAACTTTTCCCCCATCTCCAAAAGGATGACTTTGAATCCTAATGGGGGACCGGTTCTGGAACGAGGCTTAGGGCAATGGTTACAGGGGGGCAGGTCTCTGAGTTCCACCTGCCTGGGTTGAAATCGCGACTCTTTCAGTTCCCTGTTGTTTGCTTACAAGGGGGCAGGTTGAATTAATTGAGTTAAGCCTCGGTTCCTTCATCCATAAAGTGGGGCTGTTCACTAAAACAAGGTTTCTTAGCAAACACTGTTGCTACTTTGAGCCGATGATTCTATACTGTGGAGGGCTGTCTTGTGCAAGATAGTATGTTTAAAGATACCCATGTTTAGCAATATCCCTGGCTTCTACTCACTAGAGGCCAATAACAGTCCTCCTTCCCTCTGCCCCTTCCTCCCTCCCAACTGTTGTGACAATAAAAAATATCTGCAGATATTGTCCACTCCCTTCAGTGGGGGAACCACAAGCAAGCGAGTAGTGAGTGCTCTATTAAACAGTTAAACTCACAAGACTGGTAGCCATTATGATAATGATAATTTGGACAGCCTTTTCTTAATGAACAGGTTGATAAGAGTCCCCCACCTTCAACATCAACACAGGATAGAATTTAGGCAAATGTTGATCATTGTCGAAGCTGCTGAAGAGTGCCTTGTGAGGAAGTTCATTTACATACTGTCTCTAGTGTAAGTCTGAAAGTGTCTGGTAGAAAGTTAAGAACCAAACCAAATAAACCCCACTGAAGCTTCAAGACAGCCTAGTGATGGTGTCTCTTTTGGGCTGTTGCTTCTTCTTTCTTCTCACCATTGAGACCCAAAAGCAAAATAGATCCCCAGATTGGGAGGACACTCCAGAAACAACAAAGGTGGGGGGGAACCCAACCAAAAAACAACCACAGGAAGTTCGCAGGGCAGAGTTACAAGCTTGGAGCAAGCTAAAGTGTTTACTTTATCCTTCCTTGTTTTAAGAAGCTCCGCAAATTCCCTGCTGACTCAGGAGGGTCTGCTTGGCGTCATTTTGATGATTTTTGTGTGTGAAAGGAACAAAGGTGCCCAAAGGCGCTTTCAATGAATTTTTGCAGAGGCTGATCCCAGGTCACAGCGGGAGGAAGGAACCTGTTGCTGGTTTCAAGTGCAAAGGTCCACAGGCAGATCTGCTGAGTCCTTGCTTTTCTCTGGGCGGAAACAGAAGGAAGCCTCATGGCCTAGTGGTTAAATGCTTGGTCGCTAACATGAAGGTCAGCAGTTTGAATCCGCCAGCCACTCGGAGGGACAAAGATTACAGTATAGGAAACCCCATGACTGTCACCTGGAGTCACTTTGAGTTGAAACTGACTCAGCAGTTTCTAACAACAGATGACCTGACATGTTATAGTTGTGGAAGTGAGGTGCTCCCTGAACTTGGAGGCTGTCTCCTAGAGGAATTAAGGGGTGATGGCTGAGAGCAAAACTTTGGAGTCAGACTTTATCTGTGGGTTCCTGGGCAAGTTATCTAGCCCTTCTGTGCCTAACATTCCCCCCCCCCCCCCCGGCAAAAGGGTGACAGTCATCTGGCCTCAGGGCTACTATGAAGATTCAATCAGCTTTTCCTGTTGCTGTTGTGTACCCTTGGGTTGGAACCAAGGATCGCTGACCCTCCAGTGAGTTTTCAGAGGCTGTAAATAGCACGGGAGGAGATTACCCATCTTTTCCCTACAAGAGTAGCTGGGGGGCTTCAAACTGCCTGCTTTTGGGTTGGCAGCTCAACTTCTTACGACTCAGCCAGCAACGATCTCTCTGGTGTGTACCCAGACCCACTGCCTTCAAGTCGATTCCCCCTTACTGCGACCCTCTGTTGGGTTTCCGAGGCCATACATTGTCCTGGAAGCAGACTAACCCTTTTCCTGCCACGGGGCAGATGGTGGATTTGAACCACTGACCTTGTACATCGCAGCCCAGCATGTAACTTACTATCTTGCCAAGCCTATATGTGGCACATAAGAAGTAGAGAGTATTAACTCCTGTTACTGTAATGGCTGTTTTCCCCCTTGCCCCCTAAATCTTTCGGCATCACAGATCTCCACAAACAAATGTGTAGGGAGGGTTGTAGAAGACATTAGTCAAGAATCTCACTCGCCAATTTAAATTACTCTTTAAACGTTTCAGTGCGGACCCGCTTCATTTTATGGCACTCTGTGGATAATGGCATTTCTCACAGATTGAAGGCTGGGGCAGCCTTCCAAGGCTACAGCAAATCTCTTGGCGCCATGCTAGCAACGGCCTGTGCTCACTTGGTATTCCCGTGCCTCATCCGGTCATTCTCACAAATGTCTCAGACTTCTTTCCAATGCAGCTGCTCTCTTCATAGAGTGTTGTTGCGTGCTCTTGAATTAGAACCGACGCAAAGCTGGCCCTTCAGTGGGTTTTCAGAGGCAGTAAGTCCCCTGGGGAAAGATCGCCCGGCTTTCACCTGAGGAGCAGTCGGTGGATTCAAACCGAGTGCCTCTGGGTTGCCAGCACAACTCCTTACCCCTCAGTCACCGGAGCTCTCTCGCTTAGTAGAGCTGAACAAATAAATCCACTGCTGTCAGGTTGATTCTGATTCTGAGAGACACCCCATGCACACACATTGGGTTTCTGAAGCTGTAAATCTGTACAAGACAAGATTTCCCATCTTTCTCCGTCAGATTTGAACTGCCAACCTTTTGGTTAGCAGCCTGATGCGTTATTTACTGTGCCTCCAGGGCTCCTGATAGACTGTTAGGAACCACAGACTGTATTGCTTATTTTATTGTTCTTTTTGTCTTACTGTCGTGGTATGGAATTGAACTTGAAATGTCTCCAAGATCTGCCTGTGTCTTGCACATTTCTGTGTGTGCACTTTATAGATGCTTTTCTGTAATATTCTGCTTCTTTTTTTTTTTTTAAAAATTATTGTTTTTGTGTGTGTACTGTTAGATTGGATCTGACTGGTACAGGAAGAGATTGTCCCTCCTTCTCCAGCAGAGCATCTGGTAGATTTGAACCACATGCTTCTAGGATTGCAGTGAAGCCACTAGGCCACCAGAGCTCCCAATATTCTTCTTTTTGAAAAAAAATTATTATAAGGAGCTCTGGTGGCCTAGTGGCAAGAAGCTGCACTGCAATCCCAGAGGTGCGCTGTTTGAATCCACCAGATGCTCTACTGGAGAAGGAGGGACAGTCTCCTCCTGTACCCGTCAGATCCGATTTGATGGTGTACACAAAAAAAATAATAAAATAAAAAAAAATAATTGAGCACTAATTCATATACCATAAAAGTCTGACCATTCTAGCACGTACAGTCCTGTGTGTTTTTAGCATATGCATAAAGTTACCATCTCCTGCCACTATCTAATTTAGGAACACTCTCGCCTGTAGTGTGGTTGCATCTGAGTAAACTCCCTCTTTCTTTTCTTTTTTTTTTTCAATCCCCTGAACCTCAGAAGATGCGGCTGATGGAGTTTCTGAGAAGCACCTTGGGCACAGCGGCTTTGGAAGGGACATCAGACCAGAGACTACTTAAAGCCTTGACCATAGCATCCTGAGGGTTGCGGGAGAGGAGACCATGGCTGTGAGCTTGGATGACGACGTGCCCTTGATCCTGACCTTGGATGAGGGTGGCAGCGCCCCCCTGGCTCCATCCAATGGCCTGGCCCAAGAGGAACTGCCTAGCAAAAGTAAGACAGTGGGGTGGGCTGGACTAAGAGATGATGTTGACTTTGTGGTCTGATGGGAGAGGTTGGCGCCTGGTACCCGATGCCCGTGTTGAACCCCCCTCAGTTCTGATAATGAAACGACTCCCAGGAGAGTCCCATCGTATGCATTGATCCCATTCATGATATTTTGAGGGGGTCTTCTTTGCTCTTCCTGGAGCCCCTTCCCCTTCAGCCACCTGCACCTCATGCCTTTGAGTTACCTGGGCTGCACCCTGGAGACCTGTGTGCGCCTGTAGTTTTGCCTGCTCCTCGGCCAGCATCCCAGCCCTAAGCTCTGTTAAAAAAAGAAACAGATTTCCACAGAGCCTCCGTCCGCCCCGATCGGAAGCTGTTGGCCGGGAAGTGGAGTTGACAGCGTCACTGCCCAGGGCTGCAGCGTGCAGGGAGGGAGCCACCATTGGGTGGCCGGTCATTGATCTGAGGGTTTGGCCTCGTGCTTTGTCTTCCTCTGAACCGCAGCCTCGGCCGCCGTGAGCCTGAGACAGGTCCTGAGCTTTAAATGTTTTCAATTTTAAGTGTGTTTTTGGCAGAACGGGAGGCCTTAAAAACCTTTCTGGTCTCCGTCCCGAAGCCATTTGCTTCATTTGGTCAAGCCTTGGGCTCCAGAGAGGCCTAAAATAACTCGCCTTTTTATGGAGTTTCTGAGACATCGGGGAGCAGTTTTAGGGTCTCCTCGGCAAGTGGATATTCCATCCACCAGTCCTACCAGACGGGACACGGGGCCTTTGCTCCCCTCCAGGCCACAGAGTGGATACAAGTCACCAGATGCCTGGCTTCGTGTCCCTCTGGTCTGGATACAGCAGAGTCGAGTCAGGGGACTCCCTCGGACGTGGAGAAGGAGAGCCGGCTCCCAGTGGGAACGAGTGCGCTGTGAGACCTTCTTTGTTCGATTGTGGGTGTTCGTTTCCTCTGGAGTGCCAGGCTGGGTGCTGGCTGATATTGCTCAGTGAGGGCTGAAAAAGAAACTAGGCTTTTCCCTGAATTCTGCCCAGAGCTGAGAAAGCCGTGACCGATTTACAGCAACACTTTCTAAATCCCAAGGATACCCGGTAGCATAGTGGTGAAGATGCTCGGCCGCTAATCGAAAGATCGGTGGCTCGAACCCACCGACAGGTCTGTGTTAGAAAGATGTCACACGTTTGCTCCCGTAAAGAGTACAAACGTGGAACTGGGCGATTCTCCTTCAGCCTAAGGGAATCCTGAGTCAAAATCGTCTTAATGGCAAGAGGTTTGGTTTTTCTGATTTTTTTCTTGGAGCTGTCACATTAACTAGTTAGACTTTTTCTTACCTGTTATCTCACGGGAGTTCACCTTGCAAGGTAGGCAGTCTTATCTCTACTTTACAGTGGAGGAAATTGTGGACCAGAGAGGTGAAGTAAAGTACCCACGATCACACAGTCAGCAGATT
Source organism: Elephantulus edwardii (assembly GCF_000299155.1). NCBI lineage: Eukaryota > Metazoa > Chordata > Mammalia > Macroscelidea > Macroscelididae > Elephantulus > Elephantulus edwardii. The sequence goes on from NW_006400054.1 coordinate 2,086,077, forward strand.
GTTAAGCCGTTGATCCTTCCCTTCTTTTTCTTCATTGTCCTCTTCCAAACAACTCAGATTCACTGCAGCGGTGTGGGCTCTGACCCATAGCTGACCCCCCATCGGGCTTCTGAGCCTATGAACTGTAATGGGAGGAGATTATTCATTGTTTTCCCCTTTGAAGCCCCTGCGGGGACTTCGAACTGCTGGGGAAGAGAGGCCTTTGGGTGTAACTTGCGACACACTGCGCCACCAGAGCTCCCTCCTTGTCTTCCTAGGTCTGTAATAAATGTGCATGTTGGCCTTGAACTGTGGTCAGCGGGAGGCCTGCTGCCATCTGGTTAAGTACTCAGCTGTGGGCACGCCTAGCAGCTCTGAGGGAGGAAGACCAGAAGGTCTGCTTTCATAAAGCTCACAGCCTAGCAGAGGAGCTCCAGTAGCCCAGTGGGTTAAGGAGCTGCACCACCAACCTGAAGGCAGGAGTTTGAACCAACCGGAAAGATGACCAGTCTCCTCCTGTGTGGTTTACAGCCGCTGAAAACCCACCAGAGGGAGGGTCAGCTCTGAGACGTTCCCACTCAGTGGCCAGCAGTTGAGTTGAGTGGCCAGTCTGGGGAACCCTCAGGGCCAGTTCTGTTCCGTCATGAGGAGGGACGCTGCTGGGAATCGGAACCACCTCCGTAGGATCTGACTCCACCACAAGATTTCTTCGTGTAACCTCAGAATAATGTCCCTGTAAATATTGGTGTCCATGTTTTACAGAGGAAGATGCTATCTCAGAGAGGGTAGGTAGTTGTCTGAGGTCACACAGCTAATAAACCCAACCTGTAGGGAGCTCTTATAGCCTACTGGCAAGAAGCTGCACTGCAGTCCCAGAGGTGCATGGTTCAAATCCACCAGATGCTCTACTGGAGAAGGAGGGGCAATCACCTCCTGTACAAGTCAGATCCAATTTGACAGTACACACATAATAAATAATAAAACAAACAAAAAAAACCCCCAGCCTGTCTAGAGAGTTCTGGTTCCTCTCAACCCCAAGGACAGAGGCTTTCCAAGGCTATAAATCTTTAAGGAAGCAGACTACCTCGTCTTTGTTCCGCAGAGGGACTGCTGTGTTCGAACTGCCGACCTTGCGTTTAACAGACCACACTTAACCCATCTTGTCACCAAGTCTCCTTAACTAGCCAGCAAAACCTGATTTTTTTCAACTCTCTTGTGTGAATGTGACACAGCCTTCCTTTCAGAGGAGACCAGCCCAGGAGATGGGCAGCTGGCTAGTCCCCGGACAGTGCAAGGCATAGCACAGGAGAAGGAGCAGTGGTGTGAAGCAGGTCTGGGGTGAGCCAGGCACAAGATTCTAACGTGGAGTCATTGTCATGGGTGCTTCTTTTTTAAGTCTCTCCAAAGTATCAGTGCTCAGGGTAGGACAATAAGCTCTCTTGCAGGTAAAAGTGGGCGGAGCAACCCAGTTCTGGGTCAAGGTCAAGGTTTTGAACTGACACTGGACCTGAATAAGTAGGAAATACCCTGACCTTTGACAGGCTTAGATAAAGCTGTTCTCACATGGATTTGGCAGCGATAGTGGCTTGCTTTGGCTTGTCTCTTTAAGTAAAATGTTACAGTGTCTGGGGAAATCATACTTCTTGCACTGTGCACCAGCGCCTCTGTTCCTGCTACTGGGCCATTTGCTAAAAGCTCTGAGAACATGTGAGTTTACTCCCCGAAGCCCGGCTGGGACAGATGACAGGGCCCCTCTGTAGAAAAGCAGCTCTCAGGCAGCCACCTTCCCCACCGCCCCTGCCGAACACCTGTCCATGTAAGAGATAAATCCAGTCTGGAACTTTCGCCGGGTCGACACTCCTCAGGGCCTTTCCATCCCCACCAGGGTACAGGCCAAGCAAGCCCTTTAGCTGACATGAAGCCAAACCCTGCAGGATGGAGCAGAATTGCTGCTTCGGGCTCCCAAGGCTGTCAATCTTCATGGAAGCAGGCCGCATGTCTGTCTTCTGCAGAGCAGTGGGTGGATTCGAACCTCCAGCCTTGTGGTACACAGCCCAGTGCTTTAACCGTGGTGCCCCCAGCTTCCTTTCCGCCGGTACACAAGGGCATAGATATTCTCGCACCTTCTTGCCTCACTTCTGTTGCCTATCTCTCAGCCTGTAGCGTCATCCCCATATAGTCAGTCTGGTGAATACCACAACGTCCTTCCCTTCTCTGCCCCACCAGTAACTCTGCCCAGAGCCCGGTCCCTTGTTTGCTGGGGAGCTCCGGAAAATCCCTGCTGTGAGACCCTCTCTCCTCTGAAGCGTCCCCACCACCCGCCTCTGCCCGACAGAGCTAATTACTCACAGCCCTTTCCCACTTCGGCGTCTTATTTCACCACCTCTTATTACGAGGACATGACTGGGTGGTAATTAGCTGTGTAATCATGTGAATCACTGGCCAGGCTCCGGGTTCCAGGAGCTTCCGAAAGGCCTTATCCATCTTGGTGTCGCCTGGCTCGAGGCCCGTGATGTGTCGGTACCGGACACGTGCTGGCCGAAACCAAGCTGGCTGGGTCTCTGAGGCCTGGAGCTCAGGGCGATGGCTGACCCAGAGCCCCCTGCTTGGCCCCCTTTTCTCTCAGCAGTGCTCATGGCCCTTGACGCTCCCGTTACCGTCACCATTAGTCCCTGTAAACCCTTGAGGTTGGAAGGAATTGGCCGAGGCCTTTAGCAGAGCTGGCAAAAGGCACAGGCTTGAGCCCCTGGGAACTGAACAAGCTTTTTGAGGGTGTGAGCGCCGATCGAACTTGGACCTCAGCCCAGGGCCCAGCAGCCACCGCCGAATCCTCCATCTGGTCCTCTCGCTGCGTCCTCCGCCCTTCCCTCATTGTCCAGGTTCCCCGGGACCTGACTGCAGCGCCCGTGACCTTGCCCTCATGCTCCAGACTGCCTGGGCCGCGCCTTGACCTTGCCAACACCCCATCCCTCCGCGTTGAGAAATTTCCTCCTCAGATGAGGCAGCGTGGATTTATTTTAGCTGAGACTCAAACATCTTGGGGCCACGAGAGTGGCTGTCGGACGTGCTAATGAATGACTCACCAGCAGGACGGTGTCAGGTTGATAAAAGGCAGGTAGGAGCAGAGGTATTTAAAGCTTGGAAAGGAGGAATAACCTTCAGAGTCATGGGTGGGGCTGGCTTTGACTGTGTGCACCAAACAGTGGGCTCAACCTCCACGTTCAGGGAATCAGAGTCATAGGCCACGTAGGGGGGACTCCTGGGCGATTTGGCCTTCTCATTGCCCAAGGAGGGCATCAGACAGGTCTCTCCTCCATACCTTCTCCAGGTGAGGAACTGGGACTCAGCAGGGGTTGAGGTTTGTGTGGGGCACTGACTGATCCTCTGGCCCCTTTGGCGCTGGTCACCCCTAGTTCCCGGATGGCAGGTGACAGAATGGAGAACGCCCCTTGGTGCCTCGCATGCCACTGGGAGCTCCCTTGGCCCTAGTGCTGTGTCTGACTGTGTGGAGGCCACTAACGTCTGTGCAGGGGAACCAACCCGTGGTGCCCTGGCTCCCTTTCCAGAGTCACACACACCCAGGGCCACTTGGCAGACGGCTCCGTCCGGATGGGCTGGTGCTGTTGACGTTAGGGCTCATGTGGCCTGCGTGAGCTCTGAGAGAGGACGGGGACTTATCCTGAGGTGGATTCGCCATTGCAGAAGTCAGAGCCTGCAGTTCTTCCTTCCTCTGACCTCGTGTCCCAGGGGTCCCACGTGGCCTCTGTCACTTGTCACATCCTGGGTTTGGAGGGGCATAAGGGCTCTGATGGAAAGCCCTGAGGCTTCCCAGGCTGCTGGCTGAGGAAAGTGCTTCCCTTCCCCAGGCCTCAGTTTGCTAACCTGTAAAGTGGGGCCGAGGGGGGATTCAGGATGACTGTACTCTGTGTCTAGTGTTTAGCAAACAGGTCTGCAGGTGGTGCTCAGCATGAAGTATTCAGCACACCAGGCTCTGCTGACAGTGCCCAGCAAATGGAGCTCACTCTGCACACAGTGTCAGCCCGTGTAACGTGCCCGGCCAGGTGCAGTGTTGGCATTGTGACCGGAGACCAGGCTGCTGCTCGGGGAACACCCGCCACGAGCCGGGATCCTGATCCTTGTCTGCCCTGCACTGGCCCAGCTGGCGGCCACCGCCCAGCCAGGGAGCTGAGGCTGCTGGAAACCAAACAACAATTAGCTCCTCGCGGGCTCCCCGGGATCTCCAGCACTCGTCGGCACTCCCCTGGCTTTTTTTAGGGCCTTGCCCAGGCGGAATGCTGGGTGTCGCCAGACTGGTGATGGCGCCAAAAGCACCCAGCATGCTGGGATGGAGCCTTGCGTTGGGGACGGGAAGCCTTCCCCTTGCTCCGTCCTCCTCGCCTTCGTGGGGGGATCCTGTCTGTTGCCTCGGGGCCCCCCGCCATGAACTGCCATTCCCCCTGCCGCCCACGGAGCGCTGCTGTGTTTCAATGGCAGTGGCAGCAGCTGGGGGCACGCCGCAGCCCCCCAGTGCCCCGCTCTCTGTAGCTACGTTCACATTTGCTCTGAGAGCAATTTATGAGCCGCAGCAGCTTCTGAGTCAGCGGGGGGACATGGGAGGGCTTTGGGGACTTCCACAACTGACATCTGGCGGCCTTTGGTGGAGGTGGCCTCCCTGGGCCACCTTGGCCAAGGGACAGAGTGCATGGGGGACATCAGCCTTGAGAGCACCCGATTCTGTCTTCACGGTCATCGACGTTTGTGGACTGAGATTTTTTTGGTTATGTCCCATCACGTCAGTTCTGACTCACACATTACTCCCGCCCCATAGGGTTTTTCTACACTGTAGTCCTTAAAGGCGAAGGTCACCAGGCTTTGTCTCCTTCAGAGCTGCTGGGGGGATTGAACTGCTGACCATCCGCGTAGCAGCCAAGGGTCTAACCGTTGTGCCACCAGGGCTCCTTTTGAACAGTGCCACACACAGGTGTGATAATGGCTTGCTGGTTGGGGTCCCTGCTCTGTGTTAGGAACACTTCCCGCCGATTCCCTAAGCCAGTGTGGGAGGTACGTGCTTTCAGAGTCCAGGCCTTACAGAAGGGGAAACTGAGGCCCCACAACGTCATCGCTGGCCCGATGCTGGGTGCCGCACAGCCCAGAACGGGCAGCAGCAGGTCTGAATCCCTGCTTTCGGTCTGCAGGACCTTTAGCTCAGACACCGTGCGCTGTGACTTAGAAGCTTTCTGTCAAAGGCACAATTTTAGTCCGTGTTTTCTTTTCCAAAATGAAGTTGGCTTCCTGTGTTTTTGTTGTTAGAAGTTGTCATTCCAGCTCAGAGACACTGTGCACACCAGGACCAGACTCTGCTGGGTGCCGCACTGTCCTCCTGGTCAACGGCTGTCACTGGGTCAGTCCATGACCCCGAGGGCCGCCGCCTCTTTGCCAACCCTCTGCTCTTCTGAGGAGCTCTGGTGGCGAAGTCTCTTGGGAGTTGCATTGCTCACCCAAAGGCGCGAGTTTAAAGTGTTTCGAATTCACTAGCAGCTCCTTGGGAGGGCAGTGGACAGGCTTCCTGTGCAATTTACAGCCTCATGAACCCAATGGCGAGTCACGGGGAGGCCAAACAGGCTCTCCAGCATGAGCTTGAGGGGTTTTAGTCTAAAACAAGTCATATCCTCTTCCAGGTATTGGTCCTGTCTATAAATAACAGCATGTCCTCCTCCACGTACCTGTCCCTTCTATAACGTGGTGTCTATAACATGGTACTGACTGTTCCCCTTTGTCACATGGTGTCCTCCAGGTACTGACCGGTCCCCTCTATAGCATGATGTCCTTCTCTAGGTACTGACCAGTCCCCTCTATAACATAGTGTCCTTCTCCAAGTATTGACCGGTCCCCTCTGTCACATGATGTCCTTTTCTAGGTATTGACCAGTCCCCTCTATAACATAGTGTCCTTCTCCAAGTACTGACCGGTCCCCTCTATAGCATGATGTCCTTCTCTAGGTACTGACTGGTCCCCTCTATAACATGGTGTCTACAGATACTGATCGGTCCCCTCTGTTACATGATGTCCTCCAGGTATTAACCGGTCCCCTCTATAACATGATGTCCTTCTCTAGGCACTGACCAGTCCCCTCTATAACATAGTGTCCTTCTCCAAGTACTGACCGGTCCCCTCTATAACATGATGTCCTTCTCCAAGCACTGACCAGTCCCCTCTGTAACATGATGTCCTTCTCCAGGTACTGACTGTTCCCCTCAGTAACATGATGTCCTCCAGGTACTGACCGGTCCCCTCTGTAACATGATATCCTTCTCTAGGTACTGCTGGTCCCCTCTATAACATGGTGTCCTTTTCCAAGTATTGACCGGTCCCTTCTATAACATGGTGTCATGCAGGTACTGACCAGTCCCTTCTGTAACATGGTGTCCTTCAGGTACTGACCTGTCTCTTCCATAACATGGTGTCATGCAGGTACTGACCGGTCCCTTCTATAACAGGGCCAAGGGTCAGAAACAGGCCATCTCACAGAAGCCTAGATGACCAGTGATGAAAATATGACTGAGGAGGGTCTGGGAGCCATGGTGACACAATGGTTTAAGTGCTGAGCTGCTAACCAAACGGTCGCCCGCCGGCACCCACTAGGGAGCTCTGGTGGCTTCATGGTAAGGAATTGCACTGCCGGGGCAAAGGTATGTGGTTCAAATCCACCAGGTGCTCAGTGGGAGAAAGGTGAACAGTCTTCCTCCTGTGTGATCTACAGTCTCTGGAGGTCTGCTGGAGGGTGAGCTGGGGGTGAGTCGATCGATTCCGGAGTACCCAGCCAAACAGCAGCTGCCCTGTGGGAGAGAGTACGGGCGACCGGAAACCTGACAGGGCACTTCTGCTCTGCCCTGCAGGGTCACTGAGCGTCAGAAGCCACCCGCGGCAGTGGGTTGGGTTTGTTTTTTTCTAAAGAGGCTCAGAAGTAACATGATGGCAGAGTGCCTGCCTGTTGTCCTTTGTCAACTCAGAGTGTCTCCTCCCACAGCCGCAACAGCCCCGCCTAAGGGATCTTGGGGTGAACCACCCCTGAAAATGGGGTTCTAGTCTTCCCTGGGGACTGGGATGTGGGTGGAGAGGACACTCTTAGGATGTTCTTAGCGGCAGGAACTAGAGAGGGCATTTTCTCTTTTTCTGTGTCTGTCTCCCTGACCAGCCTGTGGCCCAGCCTGTGGCTGGGCTGGGCTGCACCTTTCTCCTCTGCACAGTTCCTGGCTCAAAAAAGGCATTCAGGAAGTGTCCTGAGATATGGGGATGGGGAGGGGGACTCTCAGCCTCACCTGGCCTGGGGTGGAGGCGGGGGACTGAGGTTCGAAACTTTAGACGCAGGCAGTGTCCCGGACAGCAGGAAGTAGTGAATGAAAGACAGACAGAGCTGGACAGGATGCAAACAGAGCTGGACAGGATGCATGTGCTTGTCTGTGTCCAGGAACGCTGGTAGCACCGTGGTTGACTGCTAACCAGAAGATCAGTGGTTCAAACCCCCTAGCCACACTGAAGGACAAAGAGGCAGTTTGCTTCTGGAAAGATTTATAGCCTTGGAAGCCCTACAGAGCAGTGCTTGGGGGTTCATTCTCTCCATCTTTCCAATTGCCACGGAATTAGAACCGAATCAAAGTTAACCCTCCAGCTGGTTTTCGGGAGACTGTAAATCACACAGGAGGAAATTGCCCATCTTTGTACCAGCAGAGTTGCTGGTGGATTTGACCTGCAAAAGGGGTGCTGTCTTTGGGTTAATAACACAACCCCCTGCAGACTAGGCCGCTAGAACTTCTTACAGATTCCTCTCAGTGGTAGTGGGTTTGGTTTGGGGTTTGCAGCCCAGCTCTCCCCCCAACAGCCTTCCTAAATCCCACCGCGCCAGACTCTCAGGATCCCTTAGAACCTGGAAGCACCCTGTTCCGTCTCCTGATTGACAAGGCCTGGCCTCGGATGTTTCCTGCAGATAACTTTCAGCTTTGTTCCCGGCTCTCGTTCAGCCAGCCGTTCTGGTGGAGGGCTGCACAGGGAGCCAGTCACCCCCCCCAGCCGCCCAGCTGGGAAGCGTGGCCTCCCAGCCTTCGTGATAAAGCGACCGTATCCTGTGCTTGTCCTGTGGAGGCGAAGAGGGCCACGCTGTCCTCGTGACCACCCTTCACCCTCCAGGGAGGACACTTCAGTCCCTTTGCCGCTGTGCGTTTTTAGCTCCAGACACTGTGGTACCTCTTTTTGTTCTTTTACGTATGCTTTTGGGGGGTGGGGTTCTTCTTTCCCCATGTTATTGTTAGAGGTCAGCAGCACCCCACTTGTGCCTTCCCTCCGTGTAACGGAGCAGCGCGGCCTGATACCGTGGTGATCCATCAGACTTTCAGTGGTTCATTGTAGGAGGTAGATTGCCAGGCTTTTCTTCCTAGTCTTAGTGTGGAAGCTCTGCCGAGACCCGTCACGCTCCAGAGCAGCCCACAAGGCTCCGCTGACAGTGAGGACCACCAACCGGGATTCGAACCCTGGCCCTCCTGCCTAGAAGACATGAACTCTGCCACCCAGCCCAGCTGACACCCTTCTGATGTGGCCTCCAAGCATTGCACATTGGGAACTCTTGTTTTGTTTTTTATAAATATATTGTTATTATTACTATTATTTTTTTTGTTACCAATGTTGTAAATCTTTACTGAAGAGAACACTTATTTTGCTATTATTATTGTTTTTAATGAACATTTACAGAGACTTTGGATTTCCATCTATTCATTGTTGCACTTTTCTCCCTGCCCACCCCACCCTCCCCCCCTAGTTCGCACTTCTCTTTGAAAAGTAAAAGAAAAATTCTTTTGTATACAATCCCTACCCCCAAGTCCACTCCTTTATGCAGCCTTTGTTCTGGACTCCTGTCATGACAATAATACCTAATCATATATCACTTTTAAACCGTTCTCTCCCTCATCTGTTTCAATGCAGTGTACATAATTTGTCCCATCTTTCACAGTCTCCCTCCAACCCCGATGTCAGTCCTGTTTTAAAACAGAGGCACCATGCAGTATTTGTCCTTTTGTGATGAGATACTTCACTCAGCATAATGTCCTCCAGGGTTACCCATTTTGAATAGTATTGCATGAGTTCCTTGTTTTTCAGTGCAGCATAGTATTCCGTTGTGTGAGTATACCACAGCTTCTCTAGCCATTCGTTTGTTGATGGGGCCTTGGGATCACTGGTGAGCCTCTCTCACGTGTTCCCCGTTTCCTTCTTTCAGGAAGTACAAGTCGTGGTGGGTTTTGCCCCTGCACCTAAATCTCTTTTGGTGGTTGGGAGTAGACACAGCAGAACTCAGTCCCCCTCCAGCAGCTGTGGCACGGGCCATTCTTCAAGCTTTGCCAGCTTGAAACTGCGTCCTTCTTTTCCAAACTGTCCCTGCCCTGTTGACCTGAGCTCACGGCCCTCCAAGTTTCCTGTGTTCGGGCAGACCTCGGGATAGTGAGGGTTTGGTCCCAGACTCTCCTGACATAAAGCGCGTGTCGCAAACAAAGCGATCACCCCGGGTTGTCTGTGTGCTTGTTTCTTATGCACCTAAGGCAGTGTTGAGGGTCTGCCATGGTCTGTAAAGTGGGCAGTAACTTTACAAAGAGTTTGACGTGTTTCAAGAATGACAGAAATAAAATGCAGAGATGAGGAGCGAACAAAGGGTGGTGGGAACATGGTGCTGATAGACTTGCCCAGCGCAGGGTGGCCTCAAACCTACGATTTGTAAAACACGAAACAACTCCTGCGAGACGCGGCTCATTGATATATCTCTGTAACGCTTTGCATGGCTGCGGGCCAGCCACTTTTGGCCTCGTTGGGGACGGCGCCTGGAAGGATCACATCGCCCACTGCAGGCTTGCTGTACTAATTCAGGAAGCTGTGCTGGGTTACATGTAGGTTTCAGGGCATCTTTTCTGGTTTCAGGTTTAAGAAGGAGGCAGCATTTTAAGATCGATTGTCAGATCGCATTTTCCCTTGCCCGGCCCCTGAAACCTGGCAGTGGCCCTGAGCCATTCCCGGTGTTGTGCCGCAGACTTCCAGCTGTCTGGCCTGTGTTCTCAAAATCCCAGACAGCAGCCCGCGGCCTCGAAGCCTGGCTCTGCCCACTCGCCTGCCTCCCTGCCCCTGTGCTGTCACCTAATCTGCCTCGGCCACTTGCCCTCCCTCTGGGCTTCTGTCTCCGACTGCTTCCCGCTGCAGCTTTCTTCAATGAAAGACCTTGGTCCCCCCTCTCCCAGGGAGCCTTCTCTGAGCAGATGGGACAGGGCTGAGCCCGCGTGGCCTCCAGTTCTCTGACGATACCTCAGAAGTCCCGTCATCTGTACCCCACTGCCCCCAACACCCACAGTGGAATACCTGATTAATGTCTCCCAGGCCGAAGCGGGGTTTGAGCAACAACTGTGGGGTTTGGGTGATGGTACTCATTTACAGCAGTGACTGGATGGCCGAGTTTGTCAGGGAATCTTTGCCCAGTGGACTAAGACCTTGGAGGAGGACAGCACCTAAGACGGGGAAGACCCTCAGTGGGATGGACTCCACAGCGACTCCTGTACGTGACCTTGGACTTGAACACAGCAGATTGTTTAGACAGCAGAGGCTCAGGGTTCGGCTCAGTTCACCCAGGCGCAAGTTTGGTTTTAGAATTCACGTTCCCACTCACCAAAGCTTCATTTGAATGTGGATTTCCTTATGTCCCCCTGATGCCTGTTGGAGCTGCCTGGCCAGGGTCCCCAACTCCCTGTAACACCCAGGCAGGTGACTTGTTTTGGGGCATTGGGCGGCGGGGGTGGGGGACACACACACACACACACAGCCAGGCCTCTTCCTTCTGAAAGAAAGGACCACTGTGGCAAAGGCTTAGGGGGACTGCGTTCGCCTTCTCCCTTTCTTCACACAGCCCGGGCGCTTCCTAAACAGACGCAAAGCAGCTAGTCTCTGAGTGAGTCACCGGCTTCCAAAAACAAGTCCAAGTCCGGAGTCCTGTCACAGCTGAGCCAGCCCCGGGAGCCATGTGGGGTGACGAGGAGACTCAGTCTCATGTGACCAGGTCAGAAATAGCCTGGGCGGGGCCTGGCCTGGCTTCCCTGGGAACAGCCGACTTGGAGGACGACGGGTTGTTGATGTTGCTGGCTGCCTTTGAGTCCTTTCCAGTTCATTACAGTCTCATGTGACACAGTCAAACTGCCCATAGTGTTTCCTAGGCTGGAATGTTTTCTCCCTCTCCCCCCACGCCCCAACTTTTAATTGTGATTTGAGTGAAAGTTTACAGAGCACATCATTCTCCCATTCCAAAGCTTACATGGGTTTGTTTCATGACATTGGTCGTGATCCTTTCTGTGTGAAGGCACTCTTCCACTGCCTCCTTGTGTATCCCATTTCCCTTTGCCCTCCTTCCCTGCCCTTTTATCCTTCATGCCTTCCGGGCTTTGGTTTTTTGGGGGGCAAATGCTGCCCTCACTAGAGTTTCCTCAGGAGAAAGAAGAGCAATCTTCTCCTGTTCAAGATTTATGGCTTCAGAAACCCAACAGAAGGTTATTACTGAACTGGAATTGACTTGTCGACGGCAGGTTTTTGGCAGCCCTTTTGACCCCATGTGGTTGACTGTTCTGGGGAGTGTTACTGTCATGTTTTGAAAATTGGACAGCGAATAAGGAAGACCAAAGAAGAATTGGTGCCTTAGTGCTATTGAAGAACAAGTAGATCTGGCTGGGAGGAAGAGAAACCAGGAAGAGGTTTCCAAGAGAAACTCTTCAGACACAAAGATGGTGAGAAGTTGTCTCACTGACTTTGGGCCTGTTGTCAGAAGGGGACAGTCTTGGGATAAAGACATGGTGCTGGGAAAGGTGGCGGGTCAGGGACAGTGAGGAAGACCTTCAGCGACATGGACTGGCAGGGTGACTGTATTGGCAATGGGGAGGATGGTCAGGAGAGGACAAGGGCCAGCCGTGTTGTTTGACGGGTCCCTGCAAGTGGCCTCTGGGAGTGGCCCACTTACAGGCCGAAAGAGTGTCTTAAGGGCCATGTTCTTGGGTGCTTCCCACAATCTCATTCAAATCAGTAAACCTGGCCTTTATTTTATGATTTCAAAGTTTGTTCTAGAAATGTTTCCCTTCTGCTTCAGAAGGCCTGGGACCTTCTACTGTGATCTCAGATCAGTAAGTAGTGACAGTCGGGCACCGGGCACCGTCCTGTCTCTCTGACCTCACCTGGGCTGTACTCTTTACAGAAATCAATCACCCTTTGCGCGTCAGGACGTGGCACTTCTCTGGAAGCCCACCTGTGCCCGTGTGGCCGCCCCAAGCTGGAGTGCTGGGTTTTCACCTTGCCTCCGTCTGAGCCTTCCCCCCACCACCACCCCCCGTCCTCGGGCCGCCTGTCACTCTCAGCAGCCTTGCTGCCTCGTAGAATGGGATTTTACTTTTAATTTCCCCTCATTCTCTTCGCCGTTAGCTGCACAGCTCGGGCAGAGCCATCGCGCCCGGCGCCGGCTAATGGCTTGGAGCAGCTCCAAGCCGCCGGCTGCCCCGGCTCTCACTTGTGGGTGGTCGTTGACAAGCGTGCTGTCTTCTCTCTGTGACTCTCCGGGGCCCCCTCTTCTTGCGGGCTCGGCTGTTCACACTTGGCTGGCCCGCCTGGCTTCTCGGAATCGAGGCTTTTACAGCTCACCCCGGACCAGTCTGGTGGCACCGGCGGAGGCTGGGCTGTTCTCAGGCCCGGCATCCGCAGACCCTCTGCACCCGTCGGCCCGCTCCGTTTTGCTGCCTGTTGTCTTAAGCAGTTTCCTCCTGGAGATCTGGCATTGTCTAGGGGATCTTGGGGGTGGAGGGGATGGATCCGCAAAGCCTGCAGTTGGGGCTGCTGGAAGAGCTCTCAGTGCTGTGTGTTGGGTTGTTAGGAACGTGTTTGTGTGTTGCAGTGATGATGCAGAGGGTGGGCCTTCCTCTCTAAGTAGCTGCAGCCTTTAAGGAGGAGCTGAGATTTGAGTTCAGTTTCCCCATCTGTGAAATGGGTTTGTGGATAGTTCCATTCAGGCTGATAAAGGAAATTGTATGTAATATATCACAGTCTCGGGTCACTACATGGAAGTTATCCAAACTGAGCATAACCCACTTCCCTCAAGTGGATGCCAGTTTACATCGACCCTGCAGGACACAGAACAGAGCTGCCCCATAGGGTTTCTGAGGTGTTGTTGTTGTCGTTGTTATGTGCCATTGAGTCTACTACAGCTCTGCGACCCTATGCACAACAACTCTGAACCCTGCTCTATCCTGAGTCAGTCTCACTGCCTCTGACACACTTACCTTCATGACCCCAGTTACTGTGTCAATCCATCTCATCCGGGGTCTGCACTGTCCCTCCACCCTTCCAAGGATGATGTCCTTCTCCAAGGACTGGTCCCTTCTAGCAAAATGTCCAAAGTATGTGAGACACAGTTTCAAAATCCTTGCCTCCGAGGAGCTTCTTGGTTTCACCCTCTCAAGGACAGACCTGTTTGTTCTCTTGGCAGTCCATGGTATGTTCAACACGCTTCTCCAGCACTCTTCTCAAAGGCATCAAGGCTTCTGTCACCTTTGGTTATTGTCCAGCTCTCTGATAGAAGCAATTAATTGTGAAACCATGGCCTGGATCAGGCACTCCTTACTCTCTAGACTGAGATCGTTGCTCTTCAGCACTCTGGAGAGGACTCTGACAGCAGATTTTGCTAATAGAATTCATCTTTTGATTTCTCGACTGCTGGTGCCAAGAGTATTGATTGTGGAACTGAGCAAGCTCAAAATGTTAACAATCTCAGTCTCTTCTCCATCTATTGGCCCAATGGTGAGAATCTTTGTTTTCTTGAAATTGAGCTTCAAAGATCCTTTAAAGTCACACTGTCTCATCTTGCTTTGGGACCACTGGGAGATTGGAACCCATGACCTTTTGGTTTACTGCTAAGCCTTTTAACTACCATATCACCATGGCTCTTAAATGATGATAAATATATTAACTTGGCTTCATGTGAGCCCATGAGTAGGTAACTCTGGATGCCTTTCTGTCTTGTTTTTAAGGGCGTTTTTCCATTTAAGAGTCCGCTATGGCAAGTGAGTTCTGGTGACACAGTGGTTAAAGCACTCAGCTGGCAGCCTGCGCTTCAGCTGTGAAGATGCCAGCCTCAGAAGCCCAGTGTGTGGTTCTGCTCTGCCCCCTGGAGCAATACTGACTCCATGCCTGTGGTTTGGCTTGGCTTTGCCTTGTGGCCAAGGGGTGATTTCCTTGACTGACCCCCATCCCCGTGGCATTACAGGGGCTGTTTCGTCAGGCAGCCCCGCCTCCTGCCTGTCCTTTTGGGTCTCCTCTTGGTTTCCATGACAGTATTCTTTATCCATGATGCCTCTTGTAGGCGGTGTTCCCATTTGACAGAAGGGGAAACTGAGGAAAAGCAGAGCAGGCTGAGCCCGGAGCCGGGCCACCAAGCACTCAGGGTTTCCAGACCTCCGCTGGCTCCTCTGGGGTCAGCAGCAGCTAGGGGCGCTTTTCCGTTTCTGCAGCTGCCCAACGTCTACCTGGCTGTAGCTTCCCCAAGGTGCCCGCCTATGCCTCCTAGTAGCCAGAGGTCCAGATGCTGGGCAGGGTCCGCCCTCCCTGGGCTCCCTGGTGAGGCAAAACGTGAACCCTTGACCTATTGCTGAGTGGACCCTGTCAACCGACAGGTCAGTCCCTTCCTGCGTGTCATGTCTTCGAGCCACACTTGTCCCTTTGAGCACTGGTCCTCTCTGCTGACCTCTCCCGAGGTCCTGGAAGTGCCACTGCGCAGAGAAAAACGCCTTGCCTCCCCGCTTACTCTCCTGTGCTGGCTTCTCTCCACGTCCCTGCGCGAGTCACAATTAGCATTTCGGATGCTTCCAAGTGGATGTGGGGCAGATGTTCGTACAGGTGCTGCGCCCACTATTAGGTAAACAGCAGAGTCTGCGTGCCTCTGTGTGTGTGTGTGAGAGAGAGAGAGAGAGAGTGAGAGAGTGAGAGAGGGAAAGAGGGAGGGGGAGAGAAAGAGGGATGGAGAGAGAGGTCAGGGCCTCTTAGGCTGGGTTCTCCACAGGTGCACAAGAGTGCGGGGTGCGTAAGCAGACCGGGTTCCGTCCCAGACTGCCCCCCAGCAACACAAATATTAAACTAAAATGAGCCGCACGGAGTGCTTTGTTTCGTTGTGCAGGTATAAGTTGTATTTAAACTACAGGTCGTCTATTAAAGGAACTCTGCTGGCATAATCCATTGTGTGTGTTATAATGTTAACCAGAAGGTCAGTGGTTCGAACCCACCAGCCACTCCAGAGGAAAAAGTTGGACAGTCTCCTCCTGTGGTTTACAGCCTTGGGGACCTGATGGAGGGGGCAGCGTGAGTAATAAATATGTAGGTCTAAAAAAAACCAGAGAAGCCCTCGTTACCACTAAGTCAGAACTGACTCACAGCTGACCCTCCAGTTGTAAATCGTGTGAAAGATTAGTCATCATTTTCCTGCAGAGCAGCAGTTGGATTCGAACCATATGCCTTTGAGATAGCAGCACAACGCCTTATCCCTAGACCACCAGAGCTCTATATAGTTGTGTACCATTGAGTTGGAACTGACCCATAACTGCTACCTCTCTCTCTCTCTCTCTCACTGTCTATGCTTTTGGGATTGCAGCTTACTTCTTACCACAAGGCAATCATAGGTCCTTTATATTGTTGTTGTGTACTATCAAGTTGGAACCGACCCATAGCTGACCCTCTCTGGTGGGTTTTCACAGGCAGTAAATCGCAAAGGAGGAGATTGCCCATCCTTCTCCCGCAGAGCAGCTGGAGGCCTCGAACTGCGTGCCTTCGGAATTGCAGGGCAGCTTATGCATATATATTCATATGTGTTTGAGAGAGAGAGAGAGAGAGAGACATTTATTTCAAGGAAGTGCCTCACGTGGTGTGGACGCTGGCGCGTTTTCACATCTGTGGGTGCGGGGTTAGACTAGAAGCTTCTCCTTGTGCGTGAAGTTATGGGGGCTGATGACTCCAGGTATCCACAGGTCAGAGGGCAGGCTGCGGGTCCACGCCCTCGGGGTCAGTGGATGGAGATTGGGCTGCAAGATCATGAGGGGACCCGGTTTGCCAGGACATCCACGTGTATCGTAGGCAGGTCACACCCTGAGGAGACAGACCCCCTTTTGGCCGATTGGCTGCCCACATCAGATGCTAGAGTGGAGGTAGGGAGGGTGGTTACATGAAATATCTGCCAAACCCTTGAAAGGCGTGGCCTCGCCCAGTGATACATACCTTAAACATCCCAACAACAAAACCGAACCAAGCCCATTGCTGTTCCACCTCGTACTGACCCTGAAGGTCCAGGGCTAGACATCTTTACAGAAGCTGACCACTTCATTCTCTTGAGGAGAAATTGGTGGGTTCGAACCGCTGACTGTGAGTTTAGCAGCCCGACACTGAACCTACAGCTCCCCCCAGGCCACGCTCTGTAAATGATCGTTTAAAAAGTCCTTTCAGAGCCTCTGCAGCGCTTTCTGCTTTCCACGAGGGAGGCGCCCGGGGAGGTGCCTGGGAGTCCTTTGTGGGCGAGTGGGTGGGGAGAGTGAAAGCAGGTTGGTTTTTTTTGCCTCATAAACCCAGCAATGAGAGAGCAGGAAGTGCAAGTCCAGGCCAGGCCGGAAAAGTCACAGACGGAAGCAGGAGAAAACGTGGCCAGCTACCCCACAGGTGACCTGCTGACACCTGGCAAACCGCTTGTTCTCACTGGACCCCAGCAGCAGGGTGAGGCGGCGTGGGGGGGCTCAGCCACGGTAACACACGGTTGTCCTTCTGACAAGGGCACTGGGGAGGAGTGTCACCTACCTTCAAACTATGTCGATTCTAACTCCTAGTGTCCGTCCAGGCGCTTCTCTTAAGTCGTAAGAGGAGGAACCTCCCATCTTTCTCTCTTGGAGAAGTTGATGTATTTGAATTGTTGGAAACCACTTGTTAGCACCTCACCCGGTTACAGACTATCCCTCCGGAGCTTCCACCAACCTTCAGGCTAAAAAGACCCTCCGACTCATTGCTGTCAAGTCAGAGCGACTCATAGCTGATTCTCCGATGAGTTTTTTTTTCCCCCTCAAGGTTGTAAATCACATGGGAGGAAATTGCTTATCTTTCTCCCATGGAGATGCTGGTGGATTCGAACCACCGGAGAGGTGCTGACTTTGTGTTAGCAGCCCTGCTCCCTCTGCCCTGTGCATTTGAGAGCCCTCAAACAGGCCATATTGGCTTGCACATGGGAAGTGAGCGCTACTAAACATCACCCTCTGTTTCTCTCCTCCACATGACAGCCCTGACCATGCTAAGGTTAGAGAGTTGCTGTCAAGGTGAAGTTCGCAGGGTTGGGATGTCTCCCGGGGAGTTCCGGGGTAGCAAGCTCGGCGGTGTGCTTGATGCAGTAACTACGACGCACCCACTCTCCTGGCCTGCCTCCCAAGACCCCGAGTTTCCGACCTGCACTCCTCCCATCTTTCCACATCTCCTTTTGCAGTGTTGCTGGCCCCCTTCCTCCCTTTCCTTGCCTGGCTGGGTTCCTTCAGTGCTGGCTGGTTACTTCCAGGGGTGCCTTGGGTCTGACAGTTAAGGGCCCTGTCACCTGACTGAAAGTAAAGTTGGGGGTGGTGGCACAGGAAGAACCGGAGCCCCCTCCAGCACCACGCTTGACCTGGTTGGGCTTTTTGTTCCCCCCTCCTCCTCCTCGGACTTCAGCCTCTGGCAGGACGGGTTTTGGGCTCTTGGCCAGCAGTTCAGTGGGAGCGCTCGGTGCCCCTCTGGCCTTCCTGGAGGTGGGCGTGTGCCAGCAGGGCCCTGGTCGACCTCCTCCGTCCTCTTGCAGCCACGTATCAGAAAGAAGCTCCGTGCCGGGGGCCGTGCGCCCCCCTCCTTCTGTGTGCCGTCTCGCCGCCTCGCATCCCAGTTTTACCCAGGGGCCCCTGGAAGCGCCAGCCGGCGTGGTGGCCCTGCCGAGAGATGCCCGCCTGCCCGCGAAGCTCATTGTCGCCCGCCCGTTTTCCCACGGAGCGGAGCTCCCCGCGACAACTGGCAAACGGTCGGGCGAGGGCTCGTTGTCATTCTGGTGGGCACGGGCTTCCGGAGGGCACCCAGCACTCACTCGGTGGCTGGTGCCCGTGTTTGTTCCGGTGACGACCTGGAGCACAGTGGGCACAGGGCCCAGTTCTGGGATGAAGAAACTGAGGCTCCAGGGCTGCAGGACTGGGGAGCAGGGCAGGGCACACCCAGGGGGTGTCCAGACTGCAGAGGGTGTGCGTGTGTGTGCAGGAGTGCAAGGGTGTATGCATTAGGCACATGGATGTGTGCACATGCGTAGATGTATGTTTGCATATGTGAGTGCACACACGTGTGTGTGATTACATGATGTGTGTGTCCACATATTTGTACGTGTTTCAGCTTGTGTGACGCTGTGTGCACGTCAGAGATCAAGAAGGGAAACGTGAGGGCTTTGAAAGGGACAGAGTCCTCTGTATAAACCACAAACAGTCCGGCTTTGTGCTCTCTCCCTTCTGAGCTACCTCCCGCACGGGGCTCGCTGGCCTGGCCTTTTGCCTTTTATCCGCAGCAACCTTTGGCCTCGGTTCCCAAAATGCAGGCCTCCGATGCACCTTCCCAGGCCAATGCACCTTCCCAGGTTGGATGCATGCGGGATGGGCGGGCAGGCGAGGCCTCAGAGTCCACCCCCCCCAACCCCCCGCCCCTCCATCCCCTCCTCGCCCTCCTCCCCTGCACAACTTCAGGGTTGGCATATGGAGGCCGCATCTATTTACCGGCACCGCCAGGAGCCGCCGCGGGCTGTGCTCCAGCGAACGGAAACTCGCGTCCCCGCAGGGTCATAGCGGAGGCGGCGTGCGGAGCGCCAGCTGTTTTGCAGGGAGTGTCTGGGCCCCCTCACATCAGTGCGCCGAGGCACCGCCATCTGTGCTAACAGGTCACCCCCGTCCGGCTGCCCGTGCCCACCATCCCCCAGGCTCGGGGCTCAGCTCACTCGGAGTCACTGCCTTCTCTCTTCTGTCCCCATAGCCCTTGCCCATCAGCCCCTTTCCGGCTGCTCCTTCCCCTCCTACAGTGCTTCTCTGTCCACCTTGCGGGGAGGGTGGCCAGGATTCTGAGTGGGTGGTCATGGTCATAAATCTCCGGGGCCCAGGGACACAGCCTGCTTTTCACTCCAGAGCTCCGGGAGCACAGAATAGAATGTTTCCCCTCGAGGCGCAGAACGAGACCTGCCTGACCAGCTGATTGTTCCTGGTCAGCTTCCTCTGGCCCCTGGCAGACACCCCGGCCAGCAGGCCTTGCCACTTGCTGGGAGCCGGACGGCTTCTTCACTCCTCTTTCCCCTGCGCTGCTCTCCTTCTCTGCGCCCCTCCTGTGATCTCCAGCCCAGCTGCCTCCGGGAGGGACGGCCATGAAGCTTCAGGGGTCAGCCAGCGTCTTCCTGGAGGTCGCCAGGGGGGGCCTGCACCCCGACAGCCCCGTGGTGAGCTCGTCCGTTCTCTGTGAGCCGGGCCCCCGTGGTACGGCTCCTTTCTTGGCAGTTCCCAGCTCGTGCCTGTCCAGTGTGCCTCTCAGACTCCCCTCCAGTCCATTGTGGGGGTGTGGGGCTGAGTCTGGCTGGGGGTGGGCCTTAGAGGGTGGTTCTTGAGGCTCTCCCTGTGTGGATGACGCTGAGTGACCAGCCATGTGGGCACATCCCAGCTTGTCCTTCTCATGGAAGGACAGACTGCGTGGGGGTCTGGTGGGCCGGAGCTGGCTGAGGCTGAACACCAGGTGTGCGGGCAGGTGGCCACTCACAGCCCCTTAGAGGTGCAGAACCTCCCTGGGCTGAGGTCCCTGAACAGAGTGAGCAGGTGTGATCCTGGGCCCTCGCGGGGTGGGGATGGGCCATGTTTGGGTGACCACTCAGGCGACCTGCACCCCCTCTCTGCCCAGTGGGGCGCATTCTGAGAGCCCGGATCCCTCAACCTGGGCTTCATTTGGCCTCCCAAGGCTTGCACATCCCCTGGGCCCTCTCACCTCTAACCTGCCCTTGGCCCTCTTGACCCACGAACTGCCCTTCCCCTTTGGGGAACCACAGGGGCCGGCAGACCTCCTGGCACAGTAGTCTATGTTGGGGGCTGGCCCGGCCCTGTGGCCTCTATGGCCACATCTCCCATCCGAGAAGTGGGGAGCAGGCCCACGGGGGAGGCAGCTGGGGTGGGAGCAGGTGAGGCTGGATGCCCTTAGACTTGGCCGGCTCTCATGCATGGGAGGTTAACTGTACAGAAATGGGTAACTCTGAGTCCCTCCTTTGATAAGTGCCCTTTGTATAACCCTTAAATGTGCTACCCACCAGGCCCCAGATGGGCTCTTTGCAGTGGCTTTGTTGAAAAGTGCCACCTTGGGCCCTCTCCCACCTCGTATAAAAGCCACCCAGCAGCCCTGGCCTCTTCCGACCTCAGCCAGGACCTCAGCCAGCCCCGGTTTGTTTTCTAAGAGCCCGGCTTGAATACTCAGCCATGCTGAACAAAGTCCGCCCTGCAAGGGGTGGGAGGCATCTCTGTTCTTCCTTTTCCACGCTTTCAGCCCTGTTTTCCCTCTCTTTTTTTTAAAAGATTCTGCCTTGAATTCCTCTTCAACCAAACAGTTCCTCTTCACCAAATCCTTAAAAGGGTGGGTTCTTACCCCTTCTCCCCGAGATCACATCCTGCTTCCTCTTCTCACCTTTGGTTGCCATCCTGTTTCTCCAGGGCCGTCTGCACTCCCCGAGACCCCCAGCCCTGCCTCTGCTCTCAGCCCTCCAGCTCACTAACCCCCACCTCGCCCTTCTCGAAAACAGAACGGACTCTGCATGGAGTTAATTCTCATGCCTAATCTTCCTGTAGGGAGCTCTGGTGGCCTTTTGATAAGACGCTGTCCTGCAACCCCAAAGGCACGCGGTTCGAATCCACCAGCTGCTCCGCAGGAGAAGGATGGCCAGTCTCCTCCCATGTAATTTACTGCCTCTGAAAACCTACCTCGGTGGCACGCAACAACAGTGAATCTGTAGGTTAGAGCAGAGCTCCGACAGGGTCTCATTCCTGTAAATCTTAGTAAAGAGGCAGACTGCCTTCTCTTTCTCGCATGGAATGGGTAGGGTGGTAGGTTCGAACCACTGACCTTCTAGTTAGTAGCCAAGCTTAGCCACTGCGCTCCTTTCTCACTGGCCTCCTTCAAATGCTCCAGAGAGTTTGCAGAATCTTCCAGAATAGGCCTCCTCTTGGCTTTAAGTCACCTCTGTTCTCCCAGCTCTTGCAGGGGGGTGGGGTGTGACAGGCACAGATCTGGGCTTTGGAATGTTGCAGGTTGCTGCCTTCATGGGGTTAACATTCAGGCTGCCGGTCAGCAGGCTAATACGTACCTGGCAGGTGATGATAAGACCCCACCTGGACATAGAGAGGAGGGAGAGTGGGGGTGGCCTTGAGGGAGGAGTCAAGGACAGCCTGTGGCTGACAGATGAAAGATGTCAAGAAGGCAGCCATTAAAGATCAGGTGAGGGCCCAGGAACGGGACATGCAGAGTCCCTCAGGTGGAACGTGTCCCAGGATGAGTAGGAGGCAAGTATGAATGGAGGGGACTGGGACAGCGGCACTGAGTGGGAGGAAGTGACACCAGCGAGGTTTCAGGTTTCACAGAACCCTTAAATACAGACGCCGGCTGTGAGGGTTTGTGCAGAGATTGTGGGCCACAGACAGAGCATTAGTCCCTAGAGCCGCTGTTGTAGAAACACCACAGGTGACTTTTCACAGGCACATCTGTTTCCTCACAGTTTAGGATGCTAGAAGTCCCGGGGCTCCGGGAAGGGCACGGTCTCGGCTGCCCAGTGGCCTTTGCAGAGCTCCATGCCTTCTGGCCTCAGTCTTAAGCCATCCACATTCGTTCATGTGCTTGTTGAATCTTTTTCTATCTCAAAAGACACAAAGCTCGGAACGAATGCAGCCACGTTAATATAACAAAGAAAACCAGCTCCCAAGTAGGCTTGGAACAAGTATAGAAAAACCAAACCCCACCGTGCCGGAGAGCGTTCCAGCTCGTAGTTATGTGCCGTGGGATTGAACCGACTCAGCGGAATGCCCTCCAGCCAGTTGTCAGAGGCCATAAATCACACAGGAGGAGATTGCTCATCTTTCTCAGAGCAGCTGGTGGATTTGAACTGCCTGCTCATAGCAACAACCTCTGAGACAGGGTAGAACTGCCCCACAGGGTTTCCAAGGCTGTGACTGTTATAAAAGCACATTGCCAGGGTTTTTTTTTCTTCTGGGAACCACTAGTGAGTTCGAACTGCTGACCTTCTGGTTAGCAGCTAGATGCTTTAACCCACTGCACCATCAGAGCTCCTTATAACCCCTGTGATGGAGCAGCGTGATCTGCCTTAGGGTTTTACAAAGCTCAATGCCCCCAAACTGCTGAAAGTACCCCCCCAAACCAGGCAGGAGAAGATTCCAGCACTGTATTCAGCCTCCCATTGCCAGACCACAAGTTCTCTCTTAAATATTGTGGATTACAGAGAAAAGGAAATGCCACAGTTAGTAGAGAGCCCCCCGCAATGTGAGTGGATTCCAGCTCATGGCTGCTGTCTCAGTAAACTCATGCTGCTATATCAGAAATACCACAAGTGGGTGGCTTTAGCGGACAGAAATGTGTTTGTTCTCTGGGTGAATTCTCTCACAGAAGTGTGTGAGTCTACGTTCAGGGCACCAGCTCTAAGAAAAGGTCTCCTTTCAACATTTGGGACTGAGCTGTTTCCTGGAGATGCCTGGAGTGTCCTGACATCAGCTGGGTCTAGGAGGTTCTCAGCACAAGGACCCTCGAATCCTCCACTCCACTCCTAGGTCTTCATTCTTGATGGTAGTCAAGTCTCTCCATTTGCTTCTCTCTCCTTGGTCCACTGATTAGACATACTTGGTTACTAACTGGAAGGTCAGTGGTTTGAACCCTCCAGCTGCTGCATGGGAGAAGGATGAGGCAGTCTGTTCCCAAAAAGATTTACAGCCTCGGAAACCCTATGGGGCAAGTATGCTCTGTTCTAAGGGGTCACTGTGAGTAGGAATTGACTTGAAGGCAGTGGCTGGTGTAGTTGTTAACTTGTTCAAGGATGTGACCTGAGTGCAGGCGTGACTAGGATCACATCCTGTCATAAAGCTGTGCTTTAAGACACACCCCACACTGATCCTGTCTCACTGACATATAAAACTCTGTTGTCAAGTCAAAATCGACTCACAGCTGACCCTCCAGTGGATTTTTCAGGAGCCTGTAAATCTCACGAGAGGAGATTGCCCATCTGTCTCCTGAGGACCTGCTGGGGGATTTGAACCCCCTGGGAGGTGGCACCTTTGGGTTACAGTGCAGCTCTCTGTGTTCTAGGCCACCTGAGCTCCCCATCAACATGTCAAGGTTAGGATTTACCGCACGTTACAAAAAGGAGGGTAAGTCACAAATCGGAGGACAGCTGCACAGTCCTGGGTTCCCTGACCTAGCCAAGGTGACATCGATGTCGAGGGGACACAAGTCATTCAGCCTATGACAGTGGCCCTGTGGGGTGGAGTTGCATTCCCTGAGGATTTCCAAGACTGTAATCTATAAACACAGACTCCCACCTCTTCCACCTCGTGGAGTGACACATGGTTCCGAGCCTTGGACGCTTTGGTTAGCAGTCAAGGGCTAATCCACGGTGCCACCAGAGATCCCTGCCAAGCAGTTTGACTGATTCCCGTTCATATCACCATGGCCTGTGACACGCAGTGGGCGAGATGGGGGCTCCATGACGAGGCTCATAGCATAGCTCTGGCCATTTGCTAGACATGAGACCCTAGGCCGGTTCACAGACCTCGCTTCCCTCCCTCTGCTGTAAAATGGGGATAATAACAGAATCTGGGGGCTTCGTGGGAAGGAGTTACGCTGCTAATGCAAAGGTGTGCGGTTCAAATTCACCAGTTGCTCCGCCGTAGAAAGATAGTCTCTTCCTGTGCGATTTACAGCCTTTGAAAATTTTCTGGGGTTCAGCTATGAGTCAGGTTGTTTCCCTCCCTCCATTTATGCCCTTTTATTATAAAGTGAGATTTTTAAAATTATTATTATTTTAATGAAAGTTTACAGAGACTTTGGATTTCCATTCATTCATCATCGTACTTTTCTCCCTGCCCGCCCCTCCCCCCTCAATTCACTCTTCTCTTTGAAAAGTAAAAGAAAAACTCTTTCATTGTTTTACAGTCCCTCCCTACAGGTCTACTCCACTGTGCAGCCTTTGTTCTGGGCTCCTGTCATGACAATACTGCCTAATCACTTATCCCTTTTAAACAGTTTTCTCCCTCATCTGTTTCAATGCAGTATATACATTATTGAACCCATCTTTCTCAGTCTCCCCTGCAACCCCGAGGTCAGTCCTGTTTTACAACTGTGGCACCATGCAGTATTTGTCCTTTTGTGACTGAGATACTTCACTCAGCATAATGTCCTCCAGGGTCACCCATTTTGAATAATATTGCATGAGTTCTTTGTTTTTCAGTGCAATGTAGAATTCCATTGTGTGAATATACCACAGCTTCTCTATCCATTCGTTTGTTGATGGGCACTTAGGTTGTTTCCAACTCCTTGCTATTGTGAATAAAGCCGCGATAAACATGAGTGTGCATTATGAGTCGGTTTTGACGTGATGGTACATAACAACAACCTTGCAGGGTTGCTGTGAGAATGGAGTTTTGCTCCAGAATATATGTGTATTCTTCTTATTCTTCCTCTTCCTCCTCCTCCTACTCTCCCTCCCCTCCCCCTCCCCCTCCCCCCTCCGTAGTGCTGGGTCACCTCTAGTGCAGCTACCATCACCCACCCATCAGTGGAGGCCTGCATGTTGCTAGGATGTTGAACAGATTTCAGGAGCAGCTTCTGGGCTAAGACTAGGAAGAAAGGCCTGGCTGTCTGCTTTTGAAAAATGAGGCCATAGAAACTATATGCATCAGAAGGGCCACATCTTCACTGGACCTCAGGGGTGTTAGGGGTCTGGGCAGTGTGCCATTCATTTGTGCATCAGAGTCAGTGGTTAACTTGATGGCAGCTCCTGGCACTGTCATGCCGTCTGTCCTCTGTGTTGGCGATTTCCTCAGCAGGAAGTTGCTAAGGTGAGTAAATATCGGTGCCTTTGAGTCGTGGTGTTGGAGGTAAGAGCTGAATGTCCCGTGGGCTGTGGAAAGAACAAACAGACCTGTCTTTGAGAAAGCACAGAGTGTTCCTCGGAGGGAACAATGTGAAACGTCTTCTCACGTGTGGGACCTGGAGGGGCCAGTCCTTGGAGGAAGACACCGTGCTGGCGTGCTGGGAAAGGCGGAGGGTCAGCGTGAAGAGAGGAGGGCCCTCAGCTCGGTGGATCCACACAGCGCCTGGAAAAATGGGCTCAAGTGTATGAGAGGTATGAAGGTGGCACAGGATAGGGCAGGGTTCAGATATTTATGGGGTCGCTCTGCGTCGTAGGCAACCCCACAGCAGCTGGGTGGGGAGGAGGTGTGCACTACAAAGGCTGCCTTTGACCTCACCATCTGACAGCACCTCCAGGGCTCCCGGAAGCCTTTCTGACAACCAGCAAAGTCCACATGCCGGCGCGCTGGTGAACGGGGCCCTGCTGGCCCACACGGCCACTCCTGGTTCTTGTTAAGGCCGTCTGTACCCGCCCGCCTGCTCCCCACGCTGTCTCTGTACCCCTACAAATACACATGTGCTTCAGGTTAGATGACAGCCAGTCACACTCCCTGCTTTCCATGTGAACTTCTTTTCTAGAAACATCCCCTTCTCGAGTACCCAGGTATGGATTCTCGCTGCCTCAGCAGACAGGTACTACCCCAAGGCCAAGGGTTCAGGTAGAGGCCCCCCTATCCAGTACATCGAAGGGCTCTGGTGGAGTAGTAGGTTAGGTGTTGAGCTGCTAAGCGGAAGGTCAGTGGTTCGAATCTGCCCACTGATGTGCAGGAGAAAAAAGAGACCACCTGCCCCGGTACTGACCTTACGACAGAGGGAAGCTGTTGGCTTGGCCCAGTGTGTGCGGAGCCTGCTGGCACTGTGAGTTCGATGTTGTGTTGCGAGCTGAATGGTCAGCAGTTCAAAACCACCAGGCGACCCACAGGAGGAAGAAGAAAGGCTCTCTTCCAGTTAAGACTGACAGCCCCACCTGATGGTCCCTGTGAGGGCTGAGGCAGGTGTGTCCCTGGGGCAACCCTCCGCCGGACAGCTCGGGCTGGTCCTTCTCCCCGCCCCCGTGTCCTCAGGGATTCCAGGGGGCACTGCTGTTTGAGGCTTGGCGGGGGGGGGGGAGGGGGCATCTCACTACACCTGCACGCTCTCACGGCACCTGTGGCCACCTGGTGCAGGGGAGCTTAAGGACGTAGGTGGGGTGACGGGAGCCGTCAGGAGCGGGGGAAGAAGACCCTTCGCTCCATGTGCCGGGATCCTGGGAAGAGGAAGGGGTGTCGGTGCAGACGGGGCGCCTCCCAGGCGGGGGGCTCACGCAGACTCTCTGCTGTTTAATGCCAGCTAGGAACGCGGTGCTAATGTCTGCTGCCATCTGTGTCCCCTCCCCGCCGCCCTGTCACCGCTTATTTATGTGACCCGGGCTCTGCTGTGTGCCGGATCTGGTGTCTGCAGTGGCGCGTGAAGGTCAGGAGGCCAGCAGGACACCCTGGGGTGCAGCCAGCACAGTGGGGACAGAGGGAAGACTCTGGCTTGTGGCTGGGTCCTTTCTGAGCTGAGCTGGCCGGAGCTACGTGCTGTGTGGGGCACTAGGCAGAGGACAGCAGGTCAGAGAGCCACCAACACTGAGAGGCATGACTGTATAAAGCTGCTGTAATCGAGACGGGGTCACGGTTTAGGCAGTCTCTTAAAACGGCAAGCAGATACCTATCTAACCCAGCTATTTCACCCTAGCGATTTACCCAAGAGACATAGGGCTGTGAAAGAGAGAGAAAAGGAGGAAGAGAGGGGTGGAGAGAGAGTGAGAGAGTGTGTGTGTGTGTGTGTGTGTGTGTAAATACATGGCAACTTTATTTGAAACATCTCCAGACTTGGAATAACCCATATATCCATCAACAGGAGAGGATAAACAAACTGTGGTAATTTGAATAATAATAAAAAATTGGCCCTCAGGCGTGGTTTTAATTGTTTTGGTCAAACATTCTAAGTGGTATAGCACTGGTCAGTCCATTTGCCATACAGGGGTAACTCGTGGTTGCTGTGACGCTAAACACTGTGACACTGATGTGTCAAATGAGATCACGGTTACCCGTGGTGGACAGTGTTTGGTGGAGCTTCCCGATTAAAACAAGCTTGGAAGCAGGAGTGGCATCCACTTCTGAAATAGCTTGCCTTGGGAAACTGTATGAACTTGGAGAAATGATGTTCAGGTCATGTTCAGGTCTTTCATTCCTAGGGTTGCTGTGAGTCGTCTACAACGCGATACAGCACTTAACAACCAACAACAACAATAAGAATAAATACCTACTGCCATTAAGCCATTTCCAGCTCATAGAAACCTTCCTTCAGTTTTGAGGCAATAATTATTTCTGAGGGGAGATTGCCCATCCTTCTTCCAAGGAGCTCCTGATGGATTTGAACCAATGACCTTTTGGTTAGTAACCCAGCATGTAGCACATTCTGCCACCACAGCTCCCGTACATCCATATAATGAACATGAAAAACCAGACCTCCTCCTGTGCCACCTGCTGGCTTTCCTGCAGCCATGTGGGGGTCCAGAACCGCCCCCCCCCCCGGGCTCCCATGGCTCCGACTCCCTGTGGAGGGGCTCTGTGCGTCGGCCCAGGGAGCAGCTGGTGGGGCTGAACCTTTAATCCTTTGGTCTCTGCGCCCAGGGTGGCTGAGGACGCTGATCTTGGGGCCTGAACATGTAGGAGGGGCAGAGATGGAGGTGGTCAGAGCTGGAGCAAAGGAGAGGGGTTCCCCACAGCAAACGGGACAGTGTCGCTGGAAGAACCGGGCTTGGTGTCAAACAGGGAATATAGCCATGGACCCTGCACGGGGGCAGATGCAGCTGTCTTAACTGTTTAACTCAGTAGAATAGTAGCATGCATCCAAAAGTCAAAGTCGCCTCTGTCGCCGGTTCCCTAACCCCTGACTGGGAACTAGTTGCACTGAGGTCTGATCCATCCTTCCTGTATCTCTTGTCTTCTTTCTGAACGAGTGACTGTTTAATAGAGCAAATCAGTTTTCCGTCCAGCCATTCATACGCTTGTGGTTTCATGGCAGGATTTCCAATCCCCATAATGTGACTGCACTCTACCCTCTTGCTCCCTGTGATTCTTGTTTCCACTCTTCCTTCTCTCCCCTCTCTTCCCTCCTAAGCTTTACCCCTGGACAAATGCTGCCCTTTCGATCTCATAGGTCTCCATACCTTCCTGGTGTTATGTCCACGTTACAGACCTGTCACTTCTCACATTTCTTTTTTTTTACAACCAATCTTTTTTTATAATATGTATGGGAGCTCTGGTGACTTAGTGGTAAGGAGTCGCACTGCCAACCCAAAGGTGTCAAATCACCTGGATGCTCTGCGGGAGAAAGACAGACGTTCTCCTCCAGGGCAATTTATAACCTGTGAAAACCTACAAGAGGGTCAGCTGTGAGTCATTTCCAACCCGGTGGATGGTGCACAACAGACACGTGAACAACTGCTCATTTCCTCTTTTCAAAAACCCCCAAAAGCTTAGCCTGTGCTATTTGATCTTTTGCACTTGCCTTTTTCTTCTAAGATAGAGGAAGCTTTTCTGCTAGCCAGCATCCTTTTTGGCACGCTCGTCTGGCCTGTATGTAAAGCCGAGTCTGGAGATAAGGACCACCGCACTGCGTCAGGGAGGAAGTTTTTGCTTTCCCAGTGCGAATAAAGCTTAAGCTTCCACCGTCCTGTAATCGACTCAACACATTAGGAAAAAGTTTCTATTCTTTGAAATCTTGAGACTGGCCAAAATGTGACACAGTGACACCAGATGAGCCCCTTGCTGGTCGAGAAAGGGCCCCAGGAGGCTGGCTTGATGCCGAAGTTGCCACCAACTTTCTGCTTCTCGAAAACGCACTAGAACGAGGTCTGCCTGCGGCTGGATCATCTGTGGATGGTCTCCCAGCCCCTCCTCCAAGGCACTCAAGCTTTCCAAAGCGAGGCTGGAGGTTTCTAACTGACGTATTTTATTTGGCCAGACGTGTACAGATTTACGGGAAGGTGCCAGACATCTCTCATAGGAAGTTAATTACAGGTTTACTTTGTTTTACTGTGGCTTGTTGTGCCTGGCAAGTCAGTTGGTGCTGCTTTGCCAATAGCACACGCTCGTATCGTGTCTCTAGTCCCCTTCTCGCAATATTTCAGACGTTTTCATACTGCTGTTTATGGCTCAGCGAGGAGTTGCATTGCCAACTCAAAGGCACCCGGTTCGAATCCACCAGCCACCACTTGAGAGAAAGGTGGGTATTCTCCTTCTGAGTGGTTTACTGTCTCTGAAAACCTGCTGGAGGGCCAGCTATGGGTTGGTTCTGACTTGACGAGACACAGCAACACATTTATCATATGCTTCCTAGACCCCAGTAGCTTGTTTTAATCGGGGAGCTTCACCAAACACTGTCCACTGTGGGTAACCATTCTCGCATTTGACCCACGGTAGACAGTGTTTGGTGGAGCTCCCCAATTAAAACAAGCTTGGAAGCAGGAGTGGCATCCACTTCTGAAATAGCTTGCCTCGGGAAACCATATGAACCTGGAGAAAGGATGAAAGGTATACAGGAGGTGTCCAGGACTTTCGTTCATAGGGTCTCTATGAGTCGCCTGTGACTCGACAGCACTTAACAACAACAACAGACCACAGTAGAGTGTAACCTTCTATGGGGGAACCAAACATTTCCTAAAACTCTCTGTTTTGCTTTCTTGCGAGTTGTGGCGTTGGTGGGAGGGTCCCGGAATGGAACTAACTGCTCAGGATGTTACGTGTTGAGCTGAGAAAGGTCAGCAGTTCAAACCTACCAGCCTCTCTGTGGAAGAAGAATGGGCAGCCCGCTCCTGTTGGGATTTCCAGTGTTAAAAACCTGAAGGAGCGTTTCTGAGTTGGAATGGACTCGGCAGCGGTGGGGTTTGGGATTTGCTATGCCTGTTGTCACAGACTGAGGGCTCTGATGGCGTAGCCCGTAGGGGGTTGCAGTGCTAATCCAAAGGCAATAATACTTCGTTGGTGGTTCGAATCCACCAGCTGCTCTTAAGGAGAAAGATGGGCAGCCTCCTCCACGGGGTTTACAGCCTCAGAAACCTAGTCGTTTGTGGGTCAGTTCTGATGACGATATTAAGATTTTGTGAGTGTATGAGTATGTTGTTTTTAAGTACTGTCGAGTTGTAGGCGACTCATAGCGACCCTATGAACGAAAGTCCTCGATGCTTGGGTGCCTTTCATCCTCTCTTCAGGTTCATAGCGTTTCCAGGGGCAAGCTATTACGGAAGTGGATGCCACTCCTGCTTCCAAGCTTGTTTCAACCAGAGAGCGCCACCAACACTGTCCACCATGGCTAACCGTTACCGCATTTGACACATCAGTGTCACAGTGTTCAGCTTCACAGCAACCACCAGTTACCTCTGTACTGCAAGTGGACGCACCAGGGCTCTACGACCTAGAAGAATGTTTCAACAAAAGCAATGAAAAACAGGCCTGAGGGCTGCGGATTGAAAGTCACCCACCTTTGGCTTGGTAGCATCACTTTCTGTCCACTAGGCCGACTGATCACTCTCTATGTTGATGTTATTAAGTGCTGTCGAGTCGTAGGCGTATGCACGAGCATGGAAGGCTTTAATCAGACTTTCCTTCCTGCGACTGGGGCGAGTGGGGCCTTTTCCTCTGGACCTCGGCTTGTAAGTCACTGTCTCCCTCCTTCGTTGCAGATGGAGGCAGCTGTGCCCTCGGCGACTCCCGGGAGCCCAGCCTGAGCTCAGGGGGCGAGACCTCCCCCTCGAGCCCCACCAGACACAGCTGGGAGATGAATTACCAAGAGGCAGCCATCTACCTCCAGGTGAGCCTCTCTTGGTCGGGGCTGCCAGCTTCCACCCTGTGGAGGGGCAGGGGGGGAAGGGGATCCCGGAGGACCGGTGTCACGTGATCATATTTAAAGAAAACATTCACACACAGAGCTGCACCCCCACCCATCTACAGCACTGCGTGTTATTACTGGGGAGCATCTCTGACCGATGGGATGGGGGAGTCATTTGACCATCTCGTTACCTTATAAATAAGGCCACAGGAGGGAGACTGACTCAAAGGCCACTCCTCTCTGCAGTTCGAATCCACCAGAGGCTGCAGGAGGGAAAGGTGGGCCCGCGTCTCCCGGAAACCCGCTGGCTCTTGAGTCAGTTCAGTTCCCATGACGCTGAGGTGGTGTTGTTTTTTGACTCGGTGAAGGAGTCCTGGTGGTGCGGTGGATGAAGGGTTGGGCTGCTTGCCGAAAGGTTGGCGGTTCCCTGTGGGGCGAGTGATGGTGCAGGCTGCTTCCGTGACGATTCGAGCATTGCAAATCCCACAGAGCGGACGAGCAGACTGCCTCATCATTCTGTAGCGCGGCTAGTGGATTCGAACCACAGACCTTTCTGTTAGCAGCCCGACACATAACTTCCTGAGCAGTTAGTTTCATTCCAGGACCCTCCCACCAACGCCACAACATACAATTAAGCAAAACAGTCTTTTTTTTTTTTTATTTTATTATTTTGTGTGTGTGTACCATCAAATTTGGATCCTTTTGGCTCGAAGATTATGTTATAATCATGTCTAATATCTGGATAATCTGACATAATGTGTATATATATATCACTTATATATCCATATATCATATATATATATATATCATACATCTATCTGTCTGTCTATCTATCTATCTATCCATCTATCTATCTCACTCTGAAAAATGACAGTAAAAGTCAGGTGGAACCCAGGTCCCTCGGAACGTCCATGGGTGTTTCTGGGGGCTGGCGTTAGCTGGGGTCGAGCTGGCCTCTCCTCTCCTGCTTAGAGCTGAGCTGTGGCCCGGCCCCCACAACAGTAATTGTCCTCAGTAATTGGCCACTTGCTGCCTTGAGCCCGACCCAGGCCCACATCTTCCTCTCGTCCCACGTTTTCCCTTTCACCCGCTCGCTCACCCTGGGGAGCCTGGCGCCTTGACCCAGCCCTGGTTTTCTACACTGAACCCCGCCCCACGGAGCAGAGGGGGACAGCTAGGCACTGTAACGGGCCCTCCCGCCTGTTTCCTAACCCAGCTCACGGCTGCAGCCAGGATACAAGGCTCATGTTCTCCTTTGGAGTCTGGGCTCAGAATCAAGTGACTGGTTATTCGGACTCACCCCATTCCTTCTGGTGAAGACCTGGTCCCCACCTCTCTTGGGCAATTCCAAGTCCTGTAGTTAAGGCCTGAGTTTCTCACTTCTCTATCCATGCGCTCTGAGCAGCTCATTTCTGGTTCATCCTTCTGCTGAGAATCTGCATTTCTTTCTTTTTATTTTTGTTATAGAATCTGGAAATATCAATGTCAAGAATTTATTGCTATTTTTCTTTGGATGGGAATCAAAGTGTCTGAGTTTCTTTTACTGTTTATTGTGTGTACGAAAATAGAGCAATAGGTCAAGGAAACATTGATCAGGCTTCCTTGGAACAGGTGAAAGGTGAAAGTATCTAACAAACTTAGATAAACACTTTTGCTAGAGCTCAAATTCCCGAGAACCTGCATTTCTAACAAGTTCCCTGGGAGCCCAGGTGGCCTGGTGGGTTATGAGCTGCGCTGCCAACCCGAAGGGAAGTGGTTCAAACCTACCAGCTCCTCCACGGGAGAAACATGGGCGGTCTCCTCCTGTCTGATTTACAGCCTCTGAAAACCCCCGGGAGGGTCAGCTATGAGTCGGTTCCGATTGGACGGCAATAAGCGAGTGAGGGAACAAGTTCTCAGGCAAATTCTAATGCTGCTTACGGATCAGAGACCAGTTTGAAGTAGCCCTAATGCCCCAAACAACACCCACTCCCCAGAGTTAATTCCAGCTTGCACAGACCCAGAGAGCCTTGAGATAATTTGTGCGTAACTTGTCAGGCTTGTAAGCAGCAGGTTAGTGGTTTGAATCCACCAGCTGCTCCTTGGGATGAAGATGGACATTCTCCTCCCTTTAAGATTCTTGGTCTCAGAAGGCTGGCGGAGGCTCCTTACAGGTGGGCTGGACTCCACCGCAGTGAGGGTTTGAAGGAAGACAGAGCAGAACGCGCCCCGTGCTCCCAGGCCGCCCCATCTCTCTGCCGTAGAATTAGTGGCGGGTCCTCAGCACCAGCTTTTTTTTGGTTACCAAGCACTTGACCACAGCGCCACCAGGCCTCCTCCTCTAAGAGCCACCCGCTCGTTCCCGCTGCCCCTGAGTCGATTGGCGGACTTGAACTGGTGACCGATCATTGAGCAGCCCGACGCCTAACACAGAGGCTCCTGAGGCCCACAGCGGTTCTCAGAATGGATCGTGCATAAGAATCACTCCCCAAGTGATTCTTGTGAACATGCGGATTCTGGTTCAGTGGTCCTGGGGTGGAAATGCAAATTCTCAGCAAGCCGGTTTACAGCCCTGGTCAGGGGCTGCCTCGAGCCTGGCCTCTGTTGTGACCATGGGTGGACGTGATTATTCCTTATTCATTCTGTCTATTGGAGAGGGACGTCATGCTTGGGAGGCTGGAGGGACAATGCAGGAGAGGAAGACCTTCCATCAGATGGATTGATTCAGTGACTGAGGTATTGGGGGCAGGTGTGTCGGAGACAATGTGGTTGGCACAGGATAGAGCAGGGCTTAGGGCTGCTGTACATAGGTTCGCTATGAGTCACAGGTGACTCAACAGCACATAACAACAACAACATCCTATCTAGAAGATTCCTAGGCCACAAGACGTGGGCAAGCCTGCCTACTGGCCCAATACTTGACGGCCGAGAAGCAGGCTTCCTCTGTCCACCCAGGCTGTGTCTTGCTCTCATTATTTTGCTGACAAGATGACAGGCTTGGCTTCAGAGAACTGACTCGCTGAGTTACCCAGCAGAGCACAGCCACGGTCGGGGCTTCCAGCCTCCTGAGCTGCAGAAGTCTCCGGGCTGAGCTGGGGCCTAGAGAAAGCGGCCTCTGACCGCCTCGGACCACCAGAAAATCTACAAGGTGGCCAGATGTTAACAAAGGCCCTGGGCTGGTGCAGGTGGGTCGAGATTGGCTGCTCACGACACGTTAGTATTTCGAACCTGCCCAGTGGTGCAGCAGAAGAAAGGCCTGGCAATCCACTTCCATAAACGTCCCAGCCCAGGAAAAGCGTACGGGGCAGTTCTGTCCCATCACACATGGGCTCTCTGTGCGTGAGGACAGGCTTGGTCTGGTTTATTAAGCATCTGCTGGGTACAACAGGAGGAGCCCTGGTGGCACTGTGGTTTTGGCGTTTGGCTCCTACTCAAAAGGCTGATGGTTCAAACCCACCAGCTGTCCCGATGATAGAAAGATGAAAAAGCCTGCTTCCAACAGGACTTACCGTCTGGGGAATGGTACGGGCAGTGAGGTAAGAACCGATGACGGTTGAGTTGATGCTGCGGCGTGCAGCCCCACGGGTGTGACCGTAGAACCATGTTCTGTAAGGCTATCAGCGGCTGACTCACCAGAAGTTCACCAGGCCTTTCTTCCAGGGCACCTCAGAGTGGCCTCAGTTAGCAGCTTGAGCACATTAGCCTTAGCTCATAATGCTATTTAAAAGACTAACTCTAGGCGAGCTCTGGTGGCCTAGTGGCAGTAAGATGCACTGTAATCCCAGAGGTGCGTGGTTCAAATCCACCAGGTGCTCTGCTGGAGAAGAAAGGACCATCTCCTCCTATACCAGTCAGATCTGATTTGACGGTACACACACACACAAAATAGTAATAATAATAATAATAATCAAAGACTAACTCTAAAACCCAAGCCAAATTCACTGCAGATGCGTAATTCCAACTCGGAGCAGCCCTGTAGGACCTGCAAGGCTGTGAGTCTTTACGAAAGCAGACAGCTTTCTCTCCTGGAGCAGCTGGTGGATTTGAACCACTGACTTTTTGGTTTGGTAGCCTCTTACCTCACTGCACACCCAGGGGCTCCTTGAAGGTCAGACTGGGTGTGCTAATGGGCTTTCTCTTTCCCTCACCAACTGTCCTGTTAGCTGATGTGTGTGGGGAGCTTGCTGCTGTCCCAAGGGCCGGCCCAGTGTTCCTAACTGTCACTCAGCAGACAGGGCTCAATGTTTTCCCCTGGATGGTGGAGGAAGTCGGGGCTCAGAGAGGTGCAGTGACTTGTCAGTCGGTTTTTTTGTTGTTGTTGTCAGTCCTTTTTAGGGAAGGGGAATGAGGAAGGTAGGAGCCCATGTTTCTGTCAGAACCTGTGAGTTGCAGGAACCTCAGAGACCGAGGATGAGAGAGTGAGAGTGTGTGTCCGCGTGTGAGTGTGCCTCTGTGTGAGTGAACGAGGACCCTTGCTCTCTGATTCCTGTGAGAGGTTTTTAAGTGAGAGGCAGCAAGTCTCTGGAGTCTTGGCAGTCCAGGGGGCGCCTACAAGGAGGATCACAACTGCCCCATCCTCTTCCATCCCTGGCCTTCCCCTTCTTACCCCCCTCCTCTCCTCCTCCTTCCACCACATGCCCTCAGCCGTGGCGCTGCCCCCCCTCCTGGCCCCTTCACCCATGTGGCTCTTGTTTTCCCAGGAAGGCGAGAATAACGACAAGTTCTGCACGCACCCCAAGAATGCCAAAGCGCTGGCGGCCTACCTCTTTGCACACAACCACCTCTTCTACCTGATGGAGCTGTCCACGGCCCTGCTGCTGCTGCTGCTGTCCTTGTGTGAGGCCCCCGCCGTGCCCGCACTCCGCCTGGGCATCTACGTGAGTGTCCCCGCTCCCTGTGGGCTCCTCTGGGCCAGGGTGACTGAAACCAGGCTGGGGACCCCCAGCAGTGACTGTGCTCCCCCAGCAGCTCTGTAGGCCTGCTCATTTGGTCAGTTCTGGGGTGGGTTAGCCTCCTGCTGGCCACATAAAAGACCAAGGGACCGTGCCCTGGCCAGGTGGACAGGGGTCTGGCAGCTACACCACAGTGCATCCGACCTCAGTAGACATGGACAGGGTAGTCATAGGGGAGGGCGAGGTGGAGTATCCTGAACTGGGGAAAAGTGGGGTCCCTCTTCTGTGAATGGTAATTTGTGGACATTTATTTATAGAGCAAGTTAGTTTCCCATTCATCAATCCATACATTTTGTTTTGTGACCTTGACTGATGTCCCCACAGTATAACTGCATCCTTCCTGCTCCCTTCTTGGGTTTCCCATTTCCACTCATCCTTCTGTCCTCCTCTTTCACGCTTTCAGTCTCATGTGCTCAAAGGTACCGTGGACCACGATCCTCACACTGCTCATGTTCACTTTCTAGGCCTATTTTATGATTTGGCTGAAGTTGATCCCTGGGGCTGAGCCAGGTCCAAGGTTAAAAGGTGTCTAAGACCCCAGTCTCAAAGGTTCCACCAGGCTCTATCAGACCAACAATTTTGGTCTTTTTATGATTAGTGCTACAGCTTTCCCCTGATCTGTCCAGGTGGGTCTCTCCGTCTCAGCCCACTGTCTCGGTTAGGGACACACTTGCCTCAGCCTGGGGTCGAGGTCCACGGTGACCTGGTTGCTTTCCTCTTCAGCTTCTCCATCTCCCTGCCAGCCATTCTGGGCTGGTCTATCCTCGCTCTCCTCTGTGCCTGTCACGCTGTCCCCTTCTCCTCCCCTCCCTTCCCCTCCTCGTCTCCAGGAGGCCTCCAGACACACTTGGGTCACATTTCCCATTCCTTGCTGTCCCCAAGGAACAGTGAGTTCCATCAGGCAGAGACCACGTCAGCTTTGATGCCCCTTTAAAGGCTTTTCCTGAGAAGCTGAAGGCGGCCTCCGGTAAAGAGGGGCTCATTTAAGGGCCTCGTAGTCCTAATAAGAGCCAGGGAGACGCGCTGGTGGTGTAGTCTGTAGGGAGCTGTACTGTTAACCCGAAGGCCACACGTCTGGTGGTTCAAGTCCAAAAGCATCTCTGCAGGAGAGCAATGGGCAGCCTCCTCCGATACAGTGGCCCTGAGTTCGAGGTTTTCAACCACTCCAAAGCCCCCTTCTCTCAGGGTCTTGGATTTTCAAGTCAGTTTCTCCCACTCAGTTTTGTTTTCAAGCTCGCTCTTAAGTTGAGGCCTCAGGTTCATGCTTCCTCAGTGTATTTCGGGAAGCCCTGGTGGTTAAGTGTTCAGCGGCTAACCAAAAGGTCAGCAGTTCAAACCCACCAGGAGATGCGTGATGTGTGGCAGTCTGCTTCTGTAAAGAGATACAGTCTTAAAAACCGTACAGGGGAGCTCTGATGGCCTGGTGGCAAGAAGCTGCACTGCAATCCCAGAGGTACGCGCTTGGAATACACCAGATGCTGTGCTGGAGAAGGAGGGGCAATCTCCTCCTGTACCAGTCAGATCTGATTTGATGGTACACACAAAAATAATAAAATAAACTTTTTTTTTAAAAAAAAAACAAAAAACAAACCCTACAGGGAAGTTTTACTGTGTCTTACAGGGTGGCTGTCAGAATTCACTCACCATTTGTGGGCTTGGAATTTTATGGAGTTAGTGTATTTTATAGGGCGTGGTAAACTTTATAAACTTCTTCCTGGAACAAGGCTAACTATATACTAGTTTATTTACAAAATTAGAATACATTGTTTTTCACAACAGCTCCTTCCCGTTTCCCTCACCCCTTAACCCATCAAACTGTGTGACCCCATGATTAATCCCCCCACACACATACATCCTCACCCCTCAGCTTCCGCCCTTCTCCCACCCAGATCCTCATACTCATTCTACAATAATGGTTTTATACAGTATTTGTCCTTATGGGACTGAGTTAGTTCACTCAGCATAATAATTTACAAAGTTATTGCTCCTGCTGGCTGCATAATATTTCATATCCATTTGTTTGTGGTTGGACATCTGAGCTGTTTCCATGTTCTTGCGATGGTTAATAACTGTGAACCTTGAATAGCTATGACTACACTATGATTATTGGTGTACAAGTTTCCGTTTGTGCCTCAGTTCTCATTTAGCTGTAAATTTTTATCTTAACTTTCTTTTTTTTTCTTTTTTTTAAACTTTGTCTCCTAAATTCTAACGTGTATGGATCAATATATCTCTTTCATGAATAGCAAAGTTGTTTGGATTCTAGGGAAAGGAGTGTAATCATTGCCAAGGCTGCTGTGTCCCTAGAAACCCCGGGCGCAGTTTGTTTTGTTATTAGTGAGAGAGAGAGAGAGAGTGTGTGTGTGTGTGTGTGTGTGTGTGTGTGTGACTCACACATGTGTATATGAGTGTACTTGTCCATATCCTGTGAGAAGGTGAGGTCCATGGATGGAAGACTGTCCACAGGGTGGTGATAACATGTCCTCCATGCCCCTGACTACAGGTCCATGCGACCCTGGAGCTCTTTGCCTTGATGGTGGTTGTATTTGAACTCTGCATGAAGTTACGGTGGCTGGGCCTGCACACTTTCATCCGGCACAAACGGACCATGGTCAAGGTGACGTGTTCATACTCCACCCATCGGACAGCATTTCCTTCCATCATCCTCAAGCTCTGAGTTCAGTCCAGAGCTCCTTATGGGCCCAGTGCAGACTGAGGAGGGTCAAACCAAGTCCTGGTCCTCTCAGTGCCCCAGCCTCCCCCCGGGGCTCAGGTGGCGTGGTGACATTGACCCAGGGCTGTTACTGTCAGTCTCCAGGGATCCTCACCGTCACCTCCGAGGGGCAGGGTTCACACTCCTGATTTTACATCACGCTGACAGAGTGGAGCAGAGTCCCCGAGGTGGGAATGCGGCCTTGGCGTGTCTCACTTCCACGTCCATGCCCCTCTGTCCAGCACTGCGGCATGCTCTAGGCAGGAACCAGGCCCTCTGCAAACATTTGTCCGCAGAGTGCCCCCAGGTGCTTGAGCGTCGCTGCTGACCTCAGGGGCAGCTCCCTGCTGCAGGGTTGGGAGCAGAGTGGCCAGGGGATGGGTCATGTGGAGGCTGGTTTTGCCTCCGACCCTCTCTTCTCCCAGGGTCACCCTCAGCGTCCACACATCCAGGCTCTTCTGGGAGGCCTTGGGGTGTCCTAGGCCGGGAGGTTTGGAGAGAGACGGAAGGAGGGATGTGAGCTCTGGGGGCCCACACTTTCAGGCTGGTGGGGGACTGACGGCTGCCCTCTCCGCTGCAGACCTCCGTGCTGGTGGTCCAGTTCATCGAGGCCACGGTGGTGTTGGTCCGGCAGACGTCCCACGTGCGGGTGACCCGGGCCCTGCGCTGCATCTTCCTGGTGGACTGTCGGTACTGTGGTGGCGTCCGGAGGTGAGACAGTCACGGCCCATCTTCTGAGCCCGAGGAACGGGCTGGTGGGTCCCTTAGCCGTGTAGTCTGTCCCCTGTGCAGCAGACCTGACCCTCTGTGGCAGACCCACACTGAGAGGACGCAAACCGAACCCACTGTTGTCAAGTCAAGACTCATAGACACACCGCAGGACGGGGTAAAACTGTCCCTGTGGGATTCTGAGGCTGTAAATCTGGACAGAAGCAGATGGCTTCTTTTTCCTCCTCAAGGTCAGCTGGTGGATTTGAGGATTTGAACCCCTGGGCTTTGGGTTAGCAGCCCAACACTTAACCACTCTGCCAGCCGAGGTCATGCTATTCCTACAGACGTTTAAGGTTTCTGACTCGACTCCAGGCTCTTTCCCGTTCGGCCTGCAGCCTTTGGGAGCTGACCTTTCTCTCTAAGAACGTTCCTGCCCCCAAACAGCAGCCATCCCTGAAGCAAAATCAGAGCAGAGGCCAGCGGTTCAAGGCCAGGTGCCGGGCTGAGCGCACCCTGCACCTTCAGCTAGGGTGACGTTGGTTTGAAGATGAAACGTCTCATGGCTGGGGGACTGCTGGTGGTAGTGACCAGTGGTTTATTCTTGAAGGAGCTCGGTGGTACAGTAGTTAAGAGCTCAGCTGGTAACCTCAAGGTCGGTGGTTTGAACCCAACAGTCGCTCATCAAGAAAAAGATGAGGCCAGACGCTTCTGTTCAGGTGACAGTCTTGGGAACCGGATGGGGCATTTCCGCTCTGTCTGACCGGGTTGCTATGAACTGGAATTGACTTGGTGGCGCAGTACGTTTGGTTTTGGTGCATAGCCCTGGTAGTTCCGTGGTTGGTTTGAGCCCAGGAGTAACTCCCTGGAGGACAGAAGGGACTGCTTCCTTTAGTGCTCGCGGTCTTGGAAGCCCTGTGGGCAGTTCTGGTCACTAGGAGTCAGAATCGACTCAGTGGCCCTCAAACCCAGAGCCAGGTGTCCCGGGGCTGGCTGGCTCCACGCCTCTCCAGCCCCTTCAGGGAAGCTGGGCTTGGCTCCGAAGGCCCCATTCGGCCGTCGGGACCTCTGCCCGCACAGAGCACCCTCCCACGTGCAGCTTGATAGCTAGGCCAGCTGCCCCACGTCTGTCCCGCACTGAGTGGAGTCTTCAGCCACGTTAGAAAAAAACACAACAACCTCAGCCCAGTGTCCCCAGCCCCCGTGCAGGGGGAGGTGGCCGTGTCCGAGTCAGGAGCTGGGTAAGGGAACATGCCGCCGGGGCGCCCCCTGACGACACACACCCCTCGCCCCAGGAACCTGCGTCAGATCTTCCAGTCCCTGCCGCCCTTCATGGACATCCTGCTGCTGCTGCTGTTCTTTATGATCATCTTCGCCACCCTCGGTGAGCCCGGGGGGAGGGACGCCCGTCCTGTCACGTTCAGACGTCCAGAAGGGTCGGCCGTGATGCACGTGATACACACCCACAGCCCCCAGCGTCCGACGTACAGTGGGGGGCGGATTGCAAGTACAGCTTTTCCCTAAAGCACCAAGTGGCCCGACTCCACACGCTGAGTAAACCGTGGCCGAGTGTGAGCATTCCTCCACGAGCTGCATTCCTGCCCCGCGCTGCGTTCCTGCTGGTCACCGGTGCTGATGTGGGGGGGGGGGGGGGGCTCGTTCATCCACCCTGCCGTGTTCTATCCCGTGGGGACGCTCATTGGTGCTGATGAGAGAGTACGGCTCGTTCATCCACCCTGCCATGTTCTATCCCATGGAGACGCTCATTGGTGCTCATGTGAGGATGCGGCTCGTTCATCCGCACTGCAGTGCTCTGAACCATCACACAGAGATGCTCGTTGGTGCTGATGAGGGAGTACAGCTCATTCATCTGCACTGCCGTGCTCTGAACCATCACACGGAGACGCTCGTTGGTGCTGATGAGGGAGTACAGCTCATTCATCTGCACTGCCGTGCTCTAAACTATCCCATGAAAATGCTCACTGGTGTTGATGAGGGATTACGGCTCATTCATGGGCACTGCCGTTCTCTGAACCATCCCTTGGAGATGCTTGGAGATGGATGCTTGGAGATGCTCATTGGTGCTGATGTGAAGGTGTGGCTCATTCATGGGCACTGGCGTGCCCTGAACCATCCTGTAGAGATGCTCATTGGTGCTGATGTGAGGATGGGGCTCATTCATCTGCACTGGAGTGGTCTGAACTATCCCACGAAGATGCTCACTGGTGTTGATGAGGGATAATGGCTCATTCATGGGCACTGCCGTGCTCTGAACCATCCCTTGGAGATGCTCATTGGTGCTGATGTTGGAGAACGGCTCATTCATCTGCACTGGCGTGCCCCGAGCCGTCCTCTGAAGGGCGTTTACCTGCCCCACTGCTGGCGGGCAGTTTTCACTCTCCATGCGGCTCTGCAGCGGCACCCCCACGCCAAGTAGCACTCAGCTCTTGTAGACAGAGCTCATGTCCA
Source organism: Elephantulus edwardii (assembly GCF_000299155.1). Lineage (NCBI taxonomy): Eukaryota > Metazoa > Chordata > Mammalia > Macroscelidea > Macroscelididae > Elephantulus > Elephantulus edwardii. The sequence goes on from NW_006400054.1 coordinate 2,128,017, forward strand.
TCTGCATGCCGCGGGCCCCACCACTCCCCACTGCCCCCACACAGCCTGCTGCAGTACTCCGTTTGTTCGTCCAGTCCTTCCGACAAGCTGGCCTTGCCATCCCGACCCTAACCTTTTCCCTCTGTCTCCCCATCACCTTTCAGGTTTCTACTTGTTCTCCCCAAATCCTTCAGACCCGGTGAGTAAGCAGCCTGTTTGCCTGCCTCTTCCTGTCACGCGAGCCTTTTCCCTCAGACCCCATGGAGGAGGGAGGTGCCTGCCTGGTTGCCGATCATAATCTGAGGGAGGGAACCCCCTTTGCTGTCCCTGAGAGGGGTATCTGTGGGGCTGGGTTGGGGACATGTAGAGGAGAGCTCAGCCGATGGCTTGAACCCGAGTTTCTCTGGAATCCGAGGCCCCAGGGCAGTTGTCTGCTTCTACAATCATGCAGTGCAGGAAGGTGGAGGCCGAGACTCCCCAGTTTGTGCATTCCTCTGCTGTGCCTTGGGCCTTCCTTGGGGGGAGACAGGGCCTTGGGGTGCAGAGGAGGGAGGGAAGGCCATTCAAAGTGACCACTGCAGCCTCTTCCCAGCTGCTGGGGGCTCTCACTGACCCCCGTGTGTCCTTCTGCGCCCTTTCCCCCCTTCCAGTACTTCAGCACCCTGGAGAACAGCATCGTCAGTCTGTTTGTCCTTCTGACCACAGCCAAGTACGTTGGGTTCCGCTTTGGCTTCTGCCCTCTGCTGGTGCCCCAGCACCCTTGCCACCTCTGAGCAGAGAGATGCTGGTGTGCGGCTGAGAGGGGGAGAGCCAGGCCATCCAGGGGTGTGGGGGGCAGCTGGATGAGGGTGGAGACTCAAGAGCAGAATGAGGGAAGTCCTAGGAGCATGGGCATAGGTAGACACAGGGTCCAGTGGGTGGGAGTCTATATATGAGGCGTGTCCTGGGAGGAGTGGACACAGGTGGTGGACACGACCTGTGCCCTGAGGGTGGGGATCTGAGGCGCGTCCTGGGAGGAGTGGACACAGGTGGTGGACACGACCTGTGCCCTGAGGGTGGGGGTCTGAGGCATGTCCTGGGAGGAGTGGACACAGGTGGTGGACACGACCTGTGCCCTGAGGGTGGGGGTCTGAGGCGCGTCCTGGGAGGAGTGGGCACAGGTGGACACGTGCCCTGAGCGTGACGCCTGCACGTACAGTTTCCCGGATGTGATGATGCCCTCATATTCCCGGAACCCCTGGTCCTGCGTCTTCTTCATCGTCTACCTGTCCATCGAGCTGTATTTCATCATGAACCTGGTGAGTGACCAGGCCCGGGGCCGCGGGCTGAGCCGTAACCAGGCTGCTCCAGGCTTGCCACCTTCCAGCCAGTTCTCGCCCCTGACCACCCTCCGTGTCACAGTAGAACTGCTCCATAGCGTTTTCAAGGCTTTCAGAAGCAGATCACAGCATGCACAAGGGGTTGAGTGCTAGACTAGTAACCTAAGGGTTAGTGGTTCAAACCCACTCAGCAGCGTTTCAGAAGATAAGAGGCTGCTGGTTGAGCTATGTTTTGGTGTTTTGGTTTTTTTAAAAAATATTTTATATTGGTGTGTGTACAGGATTTGTATACATTGTGTTTCATTCATGTTCATTATATCTCTCACATTCCTTCATTTATATTATGCATTACATAATCATTCATATATACACTGTGTTCTATAAAATTAATCACCTTTGATCCATACCTGCTATTAATTACCCCCTCATTTCAGGTCCCCATTTGATCTTTCCTAATTCCCTCACCCTCCTCCCAATTACCCACCAAACTCTGGCATCCTGCTGACTCCCCTGCTCCCCATTTTCAGCTGCCTTGGTCCCACTCCCCTTCTCCTTTCAGACTTCTGTGCACATCTTCCGAGTTATCCGTCTATTTTTATAATAATGGTCTTACATAGTATTTGCCTTGATGAGACTGAGTTCACTTAGCTTAACGTGGAGCTATGTTTAAAGCCACGGTTACTCCAGAACATTTCCACCCTCAGAGCAGGCGTGTATTACAATAACTATAAAAGCACGGATTTATGAGGCCTCAGCCAGGCACTGTGCAAAGTGTTTTGTGAACAATGGGTAAATGATTTAACAATAATCCTGGGAGTGTCCTTTCTATTCTCAGTTAAGAGGTGAGGAACCGGGTCAGGCTCATAGAGTGACCCGCCCACGGGTAATGACAGGGCCGGGCAAGGTCAGGCCGAGCTCGGCCCTCCACCCCTGCCTTCTCCTGCACTCCTCTGCCGAGGGCACATTGCCAGCTTGTCGAGAATGAGCATCAGAGAAAGCGTCATGGAACACCGGGAGGTAAAGGACAGGTCAGCCCCCTGTGCACTCTGCGATCTGAGGAGGTGTCTGGGGGCGCCCAGCCACTCCCCAGCAATGCCCCCCTGCCATCTCGGTGCACTCCCGAGGCGAGGCCTGCAGCACCCCAGGTGGAGACTTTGATGGTGTCGCAGGTGACTTTTGGTAGAGCCGGAGAGCAGTGGTCACTGCAGCAGGCCCAGCGGTGCACCGGAACTGTCTCTCCCTGAAGTGCTGCAAAATTCCACGTCTCCAAGGAGGAGACGCTAGCTCGTGGGGTAGAACTTCCCCTCCCGGTTTCCAGGGCTCTCTGTCCTTCTAGGAGCAGGAGGAGGAGCAAACTGGGGGATGCTGACTCCTGAACTTGTGGCTGGCGGCTGGGTCTTAGCTACAATGCCGCCAGGCTTTCCTCTCTATCCACAGTGTGTGTTAATATTGTGTACCGTCGGTCAGAACCGACCCGTAGCTGACTCTCCGGCAGGTTTTCAGAGGCAGTAAATTGCACGGAGGAGACAGCCCATCTTTCTCTGGATGCGAACCGCGGGCCTTTAGATTGGCAGCTCAGCTCCTTAACGACTAGGCCACCACAGCTCCCTATGTGTGTGGGTTAATAGTCTGCTCTAAATTGTAGCCTGATCACGAGTAGACGACTGTTTGTTAATCCATTACACTAGAAAGAGACACAGAAAATGAACGTTCTCCTTAAAGGCCCCGGATTTGTTGCTAGTTTGGGCTTCCGCCCCGCCCTCCCGTCCTGATGACTGGACATACTGCGGGGAAGTGTCCTTCCGGGCCTGGGAAGCGCCCTTCCGGGCCTGATGTTACGCAATTCCAGATGTTCCCAGCTGGCGTGCAGCCCTCCCTGCTTCCCCTAACTTCTGGGACTATTTGTCCAGCTGTCACGCTCAGGAGACACTGACAAGAGGACAGGGGAGGGGCCATCTGGCCGAATGCTGTCCCTTCCGGCTGAGAGGCCGGGCGGGTGTGAGCACAGGGCGGACACAGCGTCTGGCATCTCTGCCCACCGCTCGCTCCTCTTCCCGTCAAACTGCACAGCCCCCCTGCCACTGGCCCTTAGTCACGCATCAAGCCCAGAATTGATCCCCCCATAACTCCAGTCTCAGCCAGATCATAGACGGGCTTGTGAGATGACCACCACCCCAGGAGGCACACGGGCCTATGAACCGGCAGCCCCACAAAATCAGGGGTGGTGGTGGCCTTTGTCCAGGAGGCAGAAAGGGACAGCAGAGGGGACCGAAGGCAACAGGAAGTACACAGGGGAAGTGGGAGGAGCTTGTTAGAGCGAGGCCTGAGAAGCAGAGTGCAGGCGACCTGTCAAATGGAAAACCAGCGAGCTCGCCAGTTTTCACCCAAATCAGAGTTGGGCTTTCTTTGTTGGGTTTCCATCCCCTCTTATTTTTATTGCCTTGTGTACGCTCATTCATATACATTGTGTTTCATGCACGTACCTTGTGTTTTATCCAATCTCAAATTTACATGAGGTTTTGTTCATGTACATTGTACACTCATATACGTTATGTTTTATATGGAATCAATTACTGTTAATCTCTGCCTCTTATCACCGGGTCTTTTCAAGTCCCCTTTGAATCTTAGCTCTTTCTTCATCCTCAAATCACAGGGGGTTTTCCCCCCCTCCTTTTTAAATTTTTATTAATTTTAATGAAAGTTTACAGAGGCTTTGGATTTCCATTCATTCATTGTTGCACTTTTCTCCCTGCCCACCCTCTCCCCTCCAATTCGCTCTTCTCTTTGAAAAGTAAAAGAAAAATTATTTCATTGTTATACAATCCCTACCCCCAAGTCCACTCCACCATGCAGTATTATTGTCAAAAGAGTCCAGAAATGAAGCTGGGGTTTTTTGTTTTGTTTTGTTTTAATTATAGTTTAAAAGTTGTTCAAATGTAAAAATATCCAGTGAAACTGCCTAGCCAGGGCCACCCAAGAAGCTGAAGGCTGGGGCTGTCTTCATGCAAATGAAGAAAGAGAATTGTCACAAAAGGGCCTTCCGATGGTGGGACTGTGGAGCTGGCCTTCCTGCAGCACCAGACACTGGGGGAAGGTCTCCTTAAGCCTGAGCCCGCTGCTTGGACACGGAGGGCTCCCTCCGACCAGCTCTCTGCTCTGCCCTTTGCAGCTTCTGGCCGTGGTGTTCGACACCTTCAATGACATTGAGAAGCGCAAGTTCAAGTCTCTTCTGCTGCACAAGCGGACCGCCATCCAGCACGCCTACCGCCTGCTCGTCAGCCAGCGGGTAGGGACGGTGGGGCCGGGCACAAACCGGGCTCCCTGGCTGCCCCAGAACGAGGCCCGGGGCTCTGGACGGCTGGGGCGGCCCAGTCCTTGGGAGAACCAAAGCAGGCTCCCCTGAATGTGCACCTGGGACCACATGAGGCTCACACTCAGCTTCCCTCCCCACAGAGGCCCTCTGGCATCTCCTACCGGCAGTTTGAGGGCCTCATGCGCTTCTACAAGCCCCGCATGAGCGCGCGGGAACGCTACCTTAGCTTCAAGGCCCTGAACCAGAGCCAGACGCCTCTGCTCAGGTGAGGACCCGGTGGGCAGGCCAGCCCTGTGCACTCCCAGGAGGGAGGGGAGCCTGCGAGGGTGCCGGCACACAGGGCAGGTCCCCTCCTCTCCCGCTGTCACCCCAGAAAAGTGGCCACAGGCAGGCGAGTGAGAGGCTCGAGCTCTGACGTCTCTCCCTCTCCGTTCTGTCTGGCAGCCTGGAGGACTTCTACGACATCTACGAGGTGGCCGCCTTGAAGTGGAAGGTGACAGCTCCTGGGAGGCCAGTGAGGGGCAGGGTGGGCTGCAGAGTGGGCCGGGGGGCGAGCCCTTCCCCTCCCAGCACCGCTCAGCCCATCTGGGCCATGTCCACTTCAGGGAGAGCACGTGTCCCCACGCCCCTTCCAGCTGAGCGAGATATTGTGGGTAAGAGCACAGGGACATGGGAGTCCACTGAGGACGTCAGCCAGGTTATTGGTGTGTTCCATGACCCATCTCTCTCCTGCAGACTGGGAGAATGACCCCGTCAACCTGCAGAGTTATTTTTGAGGGTTATAAAAACAACGTAGGTGCGGGGCAGGTTCCGACCGCTGGCTGCTCTGCTGAGGCGCCCGAGTGTTTATGTGGTCCCCAGGTTAGCTGGGCAGGTAGGGAAGGAGGCCTGACGCCTTCTTTTGTGCTGTTTCCTTACCAGGCAAAAAAAAACAGGGAGCATTGGTTTGATGAGCTGCCCAGGACGGCGTTCCTTATCTTCAAAGGTAGAGTTGGTCTGACAGCGTGTGGTGCCGTGGTACGCGAGTGAGGCTGCCAGAGACCATGGATGAATGAGCATGTGTGTGTGTGTGTGAGTTTGCATGTGTAAAGAGACAGTTGTTAAGAGCCGTAGACTCAAGTACGACCCATAGCAACCCTATAGACAACAGAGCTGCCCCCTGCCCTGTTCTGTGCCGTCCTCACCATCTCAGACCCACTTGAGCCCGTTGCTGCGTCACCGGCAGTCTGTCTGGTTGAGGGTCTTCCTCTCCTCTGACCATCCACCTTTCCAAGCACGATAGCCCTCTCCACGGAGCAGCCTCTCCCAGCAACACGCCCAGAGCCTGAGACAAAGCTTCATCCTTGCCTCCAAGAAACACCCTGACTGCACTTTCTCTAAGGCTTATTCCTTTTGTTCCTTTGACAGTCCGAGCGACGTTCAGTACTCCTCTCTCACACCTCCAAAAGAGACAGAGCCAGGGGAGCTCTGGTGGCCTAGTGGCAAGGAGCTGCAACTACAATCCCAGAGGCGCACGGTTCGAATCCACCAGATGCTCTGCCGGGGAAGGAGGGATAATCTCCTCCTGTACCAGTCAGATCTGATTTGATGGTACACACACACACACACAAAAGAGACAGAGCCGGCAGCAGATGCCGGGCTAAGAAGGGAATGGATAACCTTTAAGACCTAGCCAGAACATTCTGTGAGGGTCCCCCGCCCCTTAAATAAATACAAGAGCAATAGTAGAAAACTTAGAAAGTCAAGTACTGAAATTCAAGACAGTGAAAGTGTAACACCCAGAGATTGGGTTGTTGTTGTTGTTGTTGTTGTTGTTGTGTGCCGTCGAGTCACCTGTGACTCACAGCGAGCCTGTGCACAACAGCTCAGGACCCTGCCCTGCCAATCTCATCGTCTCCGACAGACCCAACCTCGCTTCTCCAGTCAGCGCGTCAGTCCGGACTGCTGTTAAATTGGGCGTGTACTGCTTCTTCCTCCTGGTTTCCTTCTGTGCATTTTAAAAGGATAACGTTACACTGTATTTTCCGCCATCCACTGTCTACTATTTAATAAAGTACGTTCATCATCTATCCTTGTATGACAGGATATCCGGGCCGACCTGGGCAATATTGTGGGCTCGGTCCCAGAACACTATAGGGACGTCCATATCACAGTAAAGCGAGTCACTTGACTTCTTAGGTTTCGCAGAAGATAGAAAGGTTGTGCTGTCACTTTGCTGTAATCTGCTAGCATGTAATAGCATGATGATGACCTTTGAGATGCTGGAAGGAGCATGAAAATAGGACCCAGAGACATGAAGAGAGCAAAGGGTGCTGGGAAAATGTCACCAAGACACGTGCTCAGTGCAGGGCTGCCTCACACCTGCCACTTATACAGAAATACACTCTTTTGGGGGGTAACGTGTCCTGCTGGCATCCCTCTGGGCTGGCTCCACACCAGCTGCAGTCAGTTTAGTCCTTTTTTTTTTTTTTTAGTTTAAATTTTATTATTTTTGTGTGTGTACCATCAGATTGGTTCTGACTGGTACAGGAGGAGATTGCCCCTCCTTCTCCAGCAGAGCATCTGGTGGATTTGAACTATGTACCTCTGGAATGGCAGTGCAGCTTCTTACCACTAGACCACCAGAGCTCCCTAGTCTCTCTTGCATCAGAGAGTTGGACAATGCCAAGGAAGATAGAAGGAGAATTGATGCCTTTGAGCTATGGTGCTGGAGAAAAGTATTGAGAATACCATGGACTGCTAGGAAAACAAACAGATTTGTCCTGGAAAGGGTTAAACCGGGTAGCTCCTTGGAGGCAAGGATTCTGAGGCTCCGTCTAACATATTTGGGATATGTTGTGAGGAGAGACCGGTCCTTGAAGAGGGACATCATGCTTGGGAGGGTGGAGGGACAGCGCAGGAGAGTAAGGTCCTCTATGAGGTGGATTGATTCAGTAACTGGGATACTTGGGATGGGAGTGTCAGAGGCAGTGCGATTGGCACAGGACAGAGCAGAGTTTAGGGCTGTTGTACATAGGGTCGCTATGAGTCGCAAGCGACTCGACGGCACATAACAACAACAACAACAGTGTATTTACAAAATTCAAATACACTGTTTTTTCTCACCAAACCTTTCTCCTTACCAGTCCCTCCCTCCACCCATGAAATCGTGTGACCCTGTGTTTAAGCACCGCCTCCCCTCCCTGGATCCTCATACACGCTCTGCAGTAATGGTCTTATACAGTATTTGTCTTTATGAGGCTGAGTTCGTTCACTCAGCATCAGGCTTCCCAGTCCCTCCCATGTTAGGTCTCATTTACAAAGTCGTTGCTCCTGCGTGCTGCGTAGTATTCCATTGTGTGAACGTAGCGTTAATTGCTCAGTCCATTCCATTGTGCCGTCGGGCATTTGGGCTGTTTCCTCATTCTTGCGATGGTGAATAACGCTGCTATGAACCTGGGTGGACGAGTCTTTATGTCTCAGTTCTCATTTTCTCCGGGTATATTCCAAGCAGTGGAATAGCTGGGTCATAGGGAGTGTTTATGTCCAGCTTTTTTTTTGAGGAAACGCCAAACTGCCTTCCAGAGTGGTTGTACCATTGTACAATCCCACCAACAGTGTACGAGAGTTCCTATCTCGCCACATCCTCTCTGCCACTTATGGTCAGTGGAGTTCTAGCAGGGAGTCTGAACAGGCGTGGGCATGCCGTTCTCAAAACAGACTTTTCCTTAGTGGACCCTGATCCCTCTGGAAGCCCCCCGCGTAGGAAGTACATAGTGCGAGTGTGCCTCTTCAGATGAAAACCTTGATTTTAACCATTTTGTCTCTTCCAATAGGAATCAATATCCTTGTAAAGTCCAAGGCCTTCCAGTATTTCATGTGTAAGTATGAACATCGGCGCTTTCTTCTCGAACCCTTTGCTGTCCTGGGGTGGGTTCTGACTCCTGGTGACTCTGCATCCGGATTGGGAGGCTGGAAAACTCCGTGGGAGGAACCCCTCGTGTTTTTCCCTTGGAGTCACTGGTGGATTCAAACCACTTGCCTTTGGGTTGCCAACACAGCTCCTTGCCACTAGGCCACCAGAGCTCCCTCTTTGGGACCTAGCACGTTTCAAAGTTAAGCTTGCACTCTGCCGTAGTCTTTTAAGTGCGCAAGAGCAAGGTGAAGATGTTTGAAAGTTTGAGAGAATCCTCAAAACTTGATTCCGAGACACCAGGTCAGCGTCAGCCCTTGGTGCTGGAAAAATGGTGCCTATAGACTTGCTCGGTGCAGGGTTGCCGCAGACCTTCCGTTTGTAAAAACCACAGTACCCGAGAAGCACAGTAGACAGGGGCACGCTTGTGTGTGCCTCGCTGTTTCCTGCATGAAATCCCTGGTGGGTCGAGCTCATGCAGTCTTTGTGCAGAGACCGCCCGTCTTCTCTGCCTGCAGACCTGGTGGTGGCCGTCAACGGCATCTGGATCCTGGTGGAGACGTTCATGCTGAAAGGTGAGCCCCGCTGGGCCTGGCCCCTTCTGGGTGGCCCAGCGGGCGGCGACCTGAACACGGCTTCTCCGCCCCGCAGGTGGGAACTTCTTCTCCAAGCACGTGCCCTGGAGTTACCTCGTCTTCCTCACGAGTAAGTCTCTAATGTCCGGTTTACAATCTCCTGGCTCATCTCTGAAATGGACAGTAAGGAGCCCTGGTGCTATATAAGCCTATATAAGCAGTATATGTTATGCCACTAACCAAAAGGTCAATGGTTCGCATCCACCAGCAGCTCCTAGGGAAAGGGATAGGCGGTCTCCTCCTGTTAACATTCACAGCCTCAGAGGCCTGATGGAGGGTGGCTGTGAGTCCACATCAACTCAGTGGCAGTGCCTGGAAGCAGAATTAAGCATAAATAATTCCCTGTGCCCCTCCAGCTTACCCCCTCAGAGTCCCCTCTGACTAGAGCTGTGGCCTTCCGAAACAGTGTTCTCAAGTGTCCCATCTCCTTTGCACATGCTGTTCCCTCTGCCCAGCACACTATTCCCGCTGCCTGAGTTTAAAGTACTATCTCTATTTATCCACCTGCCTTCACTCCCACCAGGCCACGCGCTCCGTAGGATCTGACCCCGAGCCATCTGCCTGCTGCAGCAACCCCTCACTGGGCATATCACCCAGCAGCACCCCCTCACCGGGCATCGCGCCCGGCCCAAGAAGGGGACATGCTCAGTGGCTGGGCCATGGCGCAGAGAGGGGCCCATGTATCTCTTCTCGCACGCATCTCTTCTCGCACGCACTGCCCTTGCTGAGTTTCCCAGCAGCACGTGGGCAGGAGCAGGCACCACAGTTATGGCTACAGACCTGCAGAGACCCCCCAGGGGGGCAGCCCAAGCCCTGTAGGGAGAGAGGGTGTGGCGGGTAGTACCGCTGACCGTCTCCTCCTGTTCACAGTCTATGGCGTGGAGCTGTTCCTGAAAGTGGCTGGCTTGGGCCCCGTTGAGTATCTGTCGTCCGGATGGAACCTGTGAGTGACAGCACGCTGCTCTGTGGGGTCTGGGATGAGCAGTGGCCCCAGCACACGCCTGCACGCAGCCATGGTGCCCAGAGCTTCCGGAGCTGGACGGGGCGGTCTGAGGACGCCCAGGGCTCCGGCTTCTTGGCATGTCAGTCAGTCTGTGTGTGGCTGGGGACGCTCAGGGCTTTCTTCCTGGTGTGTCAGTCAGTCTGTGTGTAGCTGGGGTCGCTCAGGGCTCTGTCTTCCTGGCGTGTCAGTCAGTCTGTGTGTGGCTGGGGACGCTCAGGGCTCTGTCTTCCTAGCGTGTCCGTCAGTCTGTGTGTGGCTGGGGACGCTCAGGGCTCTGTCTTCCTGGCGTGTCCGTCAGTCTGTGTGTGGCTGGTGACGCTCAGGGCCAGTGCCTCATTCAGGTCCCTTGAGCCATGGAGTCACCTCTTGGGCACGTGGTTGGCTCTTTGGGAGTCCTTCGACCTCCCACACTCAAGAAAACCCACCACTTCCTTTGGTGGCTAGGGGGCTGGAGGCCACGAGGAGGCCCAGTGAGTGGCCCTTTGTCTTGGTCCATTGAGACCTCAGGAAGGTCACATCCTCAGCCCATTAGTGTTAACTCATTTACGAAGTCAGGCTGGAATGGGAGGGATGTGAGGGTAAAACGAGCTAAGGAGTAGAGAAGAGGGCTGTTCACAGAGTCTTTGCTAAGACATGCAGCCAGGACACTCCTGAGAAACGACGCTAGGGAGACCTCATCTCACGTCCTGGGAGCTTTGTGCCAGGAGGGGGCAGTCCCTGGTCAGCATCATGCTGGGGAAGTAGAGTCAGCGAGGGAGAGGAAGACTGTCAACGAGATGGATGGGCACAGGGCCTGTACAGTGGCCTCACGCACAGCAGAGAGGGCGTGGAGGGTGCAGGACCGGGCAGGGTCTCGATCTGACGTTCACAGGGTCACTGTACTTCAGAGACAGGCCGTGAGCTAAACAGTCGACTGCAGGTGGAAAGAGGCCTGTGGTGGCCAGTCCGGCCTGTCCTTGACCAGGGTAATCGGGCGAGGGTCGTGGCACTTTGCCCCAAGGGCCAGAGAGCCCAGGCTTGAATCCCAGATCCATGCTGGAAGTTTGGAAGCTTATCAGTCGAAAGTGGCTCACCAAAGCTGCCGGCCGTGGGTCACTGCTCCGGGCGCTGTGTCTAGTGTGGGTCCCATGGAAGGATGAGGCCTGGGGAACATGGTCCTGCCTGGGGGATGTGG
>NW_006400054.1:2139587-2146041 GCF_000299155.1 Elephantulus edwardii
GCCTGGGGGATGTGGCCTGGTTTGTGGGGACAGGGCCCGGCCTGGGGGATGTGGCCTGGTTTGTGGGGACAGGGTCCAGCCTGGGGAACATGGCCCACCCTGGGTGATACAGGACATCTTGAGGGACATGACCTGGTCTGGGGAACGTGGGACGTGGCCTGACCTGGGGGATGTGGCTTGGCCTGGGGAACATGGTCCAGTGCGGGGGATGTGGCCTGGCCTGTGGGTCAAGGCTCAGCTTGGGGGAACACAGCCCGGCCTGCGGATCATAGCTTGGCCTGGGGGACTTGGCCCAGCCTGAGGGACTTGGCCTGCCCTGGGGTACGTGGCCCGGTCTGGGGGACGTGGCCCAGCCTAGGGGACATGGCTTGGCCTGGGGGATGTGGCCCGGCCTGGGGACATGGCCTGCCCTCTGGGACGTGACCTGGCCTGGGGGACTTGGCCTGCCCTGGGGGACGTGGCTTGGCCTGAGCGATGTGGCCCAGCCTGGGGGACATGGCCTGGCCTAGAGGGAGGCTCGAGTGGGCTGAGTGGACCGTGCCTCCCTCTCGCTTGCAGGTTTGACTTCTCGGTCACAGCATTCGCCTTCCTGGGGCTGCTGGCGCTGGCCTTCAACATGGAACCCTTCTATTTTATAGTGGTCCTGCGCCCCCTCCAGCTGTTGAGGTGACCAGACGGGGGCTTTGAGGTGGGGTGGTGGGCCCAGGGACGAGGCAGAAGACCCACAGCTGGTGTGGTCAGCACCCTACTCCAGCCCCTCCGTGGGGCAGCGTCTCCCCAGAGGAGGTGGTCCCCTTACCCCCACCCCCGGCTTCTGACAGGGACCTCCCTATGGGGGCAGCTGCCAGGGTGGGCCTCAGCTGTGGCCACAGAAACACACAGAGACCAGAGGCCCACCCGCTCTGAGGGAAGATGGTCCGAGAGTCCATAGCTGAGGCTTCTCTGGCAGAGAAGGCCCCTCACACGTCTCTCCACTCAGGGATTTTCGGAGACTTAGTGACCCTCAGGTTAGGGCCCTCGAGTTCCCGAGAGGCCTGGTGTTTCTTCTCGCCCGTCCATCAGCCGTCCTCTCCTCTCCGGGGGAAGCTCAGCTGTGGATGGTGGTCTCCAGGCGTCCTTTCTCCCGAGGCCTCAGGCGGCCGGAGAGCTGGGCCCAGCGCACACCATTGTCTCTGGGGGCTCAGACCTGCCGCTCAGGGTCTCCGCACGCCATGACCCATGCTTGTCCCGCACGGAGCCTCCTGTGTAGACCGTGCTGGGTTGTTAACAGCCACCTTCTCACCTGAGTTAGATGCTGGGACGAGGACGAGTGAGGAGAAACAGGGCAGCCTCCTTGTCCTCAGGGACGGGTCCCCTTCCCGCCCGTGTCCCAGTGGCCCCCTTCCCATGCGCTAGCTGAGGCCCTGAAGTCAACGAGCAGCCCCCCAGGGTGGGAGGAAGGTGGAGTTCCAGCATGTTCTGCAGGAGGTGGCCGCGGCCAGGCCCCTGCGTCTCTAAGTCCCATGATCCCTCCCTCCCTCCTTCAGGTTGTTTAAACTGAAGAAGCGTTACCGCAACGTGCTGGACACCATGTTTGAGCTGCTGCCGAGGATGGCCAGGTACTGCCGGCCTCCGGGCCCCACCCGGCCTCTGCAGGCCGCCCCTTAGGGTCACGGGGCTGGAGGCATCAGAGGGACGGGGGAGTCCCGAGGAGAACGGAAACTGAGGGCCTGGGTGGGGAGGGGGGGACGAGGGGGGTCTTCAAGGAGGACGAGACCCCGCCCACCACACAGCCCGTCTGGAGTGCTTTAGTGGGGAGGGCAGGGAGATGTCCCCTCACTTATCACCTGTGTCTACGTTCACAGGTAAGGGGGCACCTGTGAGTCTACCTTCACAGGTAAGGGGGGGGTGTCTCTGGTGAAGGGGCGTCTGGTCAGAGTCCTGAATCGTGAGCTCCCCACTCCCCGGCAGGCGCACCCCCCAGCTAGGGGCATGTCCGTCCGCAGGCAGGCGGGGCTGAGCCGTGGGGGCCCCCTCATCACTCACGCACCCCTGTCGCCCTCTCCCCAGCCTGGGCCTCACCCTCCTCACCTTCTACTACTCCTTCGCCATCGTGGGCATGGAATTCTTCTGTGGGATCCTCTACCCCAACTGCTGCAAGTGAGTGGCCCCCATGGCCTTGAGGCCCTGGTATCCCCGAGCCGCGGCGCCTCGAAAGCCTGGTCCCCCTTGTCCAGTCGAGTCACTGTGTTCTGCCTTTTGGGCTTCGCCCAGGGCAGGAGCTGAGCCCGGGGTCCTGGTCAGCCAGGTGGCCCTGAAGCGGGGATGCTGGAGCACCTCTGGCCTTGAGGGGGGCCCGGGAGCTGTGCCTGGCCGGCCGGGTGGGGGTGGACAAAGACCTGCCACCCGGAGGAGCCTCAGGCCCACCTGTCGCCCCACCCATCGCTAGAACTGCTCAGGGACCGAGGAGAGGACTATTTCACGCGGTCAGGCTGCCAGGACAAGTCAGATGAACACCCAGAGAGCAGGAGGCAGCCCCCCCAGGACCCCATCCTTCCCATGCTCTTTCCCTCCCCACATCCACTGCTGTCAAGTTGATTTCAGTTTCGAGTGACTCTGGGGAACCCAGGACTTGGCCATAGTGTCTCTGAAGCTGGCAGGCTTTTGGGGAGCAGACTTCCACCTTTCTCTTTTGGTCTCTCCTGCTCCATTGGATTTCCGAGAGGCGAAGTCACACGGAGGAGATGGACGAGCTTCCTCCAAGGAGCTGCTGGTGGATTTGAACCACCGGAGAGGAGTGATCTTTAAGTTAGCAGCTTAACTCCCCACAGTTGCTATGTACCATGAGGTTGGAACCAACCATAGTTGGCCCGCCAGCGGTTTTTCAGAGACAGTTAATTTTACAGGAGGAGATTGCCCATCTGTGGATTCGAACCCTGTGCCTTTGGTTTGGCTGCGTAATTCCTTACCACAAAGCTACTAGAGCCGCCTACAGAGTAACTAGATGGTTCATACCACCCACTTTTCGCTTCACATCGCTGCTTAATCATCCACGCTCCTTGGGCGCCTTGGCCACCCCGGATGTCAGTGCAAATTTCATTTACTGTCTCCCGCTGAGTTCTGCCTCAGGCCAGGCCCCCTGCACACTGGTAACACAGCCCTCTCCAGAAGGCCCAGGTTACCTTGGGGGCAGCAGTCTGATGGCGGAGCTGGAAGTCCGATCCGTAGTCTGCGGGCTTCAGAGGACATGCGAATCGCTGGGGAGCGTCTTAAAAGCAAATCCCAGCTCCCCGCGCTCTTAGATGCAGGGTGTCTGGTGAGAGTCTTCGACCCCACCATCAGAGGCAGCTCCCTGTTGGTGTAGATTCCACGGGACAGGCGCGCAGGACTGGGAGGAGAGTGGTAAATGAGGTCACCAGACAGGGACGGCCCCCCTGAAAGCATGTGGCACGCTCAGACATAAGTAGGAGAGGCCGTGCTGACACAGGGCACCACCATCTGGGGTGGCCCCAGTGGTAGCCTCAGCGTTGGCCCCTGTGTGGCCCCAGATTTGGCCCCTGTGCACCCGAATGTGAAGGCCTAGCCAGCAGCAAACGATGGGTGAAGGTGGGTGCGGGAGAGGCAAACCTGAGGGCTCCCCAGACAATGAGGGGAGCCAGGGACTGAGCGACGTCACTAAGGGATGCAGGGATGTGGCTGCACCCCTCACCCCTGACCCTGTCAGAGGCGTGACACCCAGCTGGCCTCAGTCTAGGGCAGTACTGGTGGCTGACAGGGAGGGGCTGCTGAGGGAGTTGACAGCCCTGGGGATGCTCTCACCCATCACCCATCGCAGTGACACACACCCCCTGCCTCCAACCACCCACTAGTGAGGGTGCAGGCAGAGAGGGGGAGAGAGGAGGAGCTGTGGGGAGCCATGCATCACCAAGCCGGGTGGCACCGGTCCTAGTGACGTGCAGAGGCCCCTTCCATCTGCAGAGCCCGGGAGGAGGAGGACAGGGACCCCGCGAGGAGACAGCCAGCCAGACCTTTGCTCCCAGCCTCTCCTGGGACTCTGTCTCCTATTGGGTTGACGGTTGCTCTGTGACCACCCGCTGTCCGCCCCTGTCTCCCCGGTTAGCATGAGCACCGTCGCGGACGCCTACCGCTGGGTCAACCACACAGTGGGCAACAGGACGGTGGTGGAGGAAGGCTACTATTATCTCAACAACTTCGACAACATCCTCAACAGCTTTGGTGAGCCGGGCGGCTATGGGAGAGTTGGCGGGGCGAGGGGGGTGTGTTTCGTGTCACTGGACATGCCCTTGGGGGAGGACACTTTATCCCAGAGCATCATGCTTTAGCTGGGAGGGTGAGACCCACTCAGTCAGCATAACCGCGGCCTGTGCCGCTTCTCAGAAGGAAAGGGGAGCCCTCGCTGCACCCTCAGAACCGCACCCCGGTAGTCTGGATGCTTCCACCCTGCCCTCTGGGACCCCAGAGCCACAGCCCTGGCCCATCAAGACACGGCCTTTTGAGGACAGGCCACAGTGGCCAAAGTCCCCGAAACAGGTGCTCAGGGCCCCTGGCAGCTCCCTCCTGGAGCTCAGAGCCTGAGCCAGCCGTGGGGACACCGTGGAAGTGGCTGCCAGAAAAAAAGAAGTGGTCCTGATGCAGACACTGTGCCTTCCTTCCCCTTGGCAGTGACCTTGTTCGAGCTCACGGTCGTCAACAACTGGTACATCATCATGGTAAGGGTCCCGGGCAGCTGCTGGGTGTTTCTCACTGTGCTGAGTCTGGCTCTGTGTCTCCCTTCCTCATTCAATGTGGGGCACATTGTCTCCCGACTTTTCAACCCTGGAGTCCTGAATCTGCTGGTATGTTCTTTGGGGAGGCCGGTGTCAGCACGTCCCGGGGAGCCCTGGACGTGGGCTACCTCCACTGGCCGTCTCTCCCTCGTGTTTAATGGATACCGCTCCTGTCCCATGTCCTTCCCACGGCCAGGGCCCTTTAGCCTCTGAGGCTGTTTCCTGTCCCTGCACAAGAGGGAGCGGGGTTCTGTCCCCCACTCCTTAAACTGTCCTGCACCCCAGCCTCATACCGAGTCCAGTGTCCCAGAGGCCTCCAGGATGTAGGCAGGGAGAGGACATGTGAGCAGGGTCCCCACAACCAAAGGCTGACCAAAGGGGTCTACAAACAGCCCGGTGGCACCTGGCTCTGGACAGTTGCACGGCCCTGCCCAGGCTCAGCGTGCGGCCCCATCCCTCTGTCTGTCCCTCTGTCCCCAGGAAGGCGTCACCTCGCAGACCTCCCACTGGAGCCGACTGTACTTCATGACCTTCTACATCGTGACCATGGTGGGTCCTGGCCACCGGGTGCTCTCCCTCCTCCATCCCCAACCTGGGCAACCACCCAGAGACTCTGCGCTCTTGGGGTGCAGAGCCGGGGAAAAGAAGGGGCGGTGGTCACATCTGAGGGCCCCGGAGGGTCTGGGGCCCCACAGCAGACACAGCACACACACACAAAGCCTATATAAGCAGGTACTGAAATTCAAGACAGTGAAAGTGTAACACCCAGAGATTGGGTTGTTGTTGTTGTTGTTGTTGTTGTTGTGTGCCGTCGAGTCACCTGTGACTCACAGCGAGCCTGTGCACAACAGCTCAGGACCCTGCCCTGCCAATCTCATCGTCTCCGACAGACCCAACCTCGCTTCTCCAGTCAGCGCGTCAGTCCGGACTGCTGTTAAATTGGGCGTGTACTGCTTCTTCCTCCTGGTTTCCTTCTGTGCATTTTAAAAGGATAACGTTACACTGTATTTTCCGCCATCCACTGTCTACTATTTAATAAAGTACGTTCATCATCTATCCTTGTATGACAGGATATCCGGGCCGACCTGGGCAATATTGTGGGCTCGGTCCCAGAACACTATAGGGACGTCCATATCACAGTAAAGCGAGTCACTTGACTTCTTAGGTTTCGCAGAAGATAGAAAGGTTGTGCTGTCACTTTGCTGTAATCTGCTAGCATGTAATAGCATGATGATGACCTTTGAGATGCTGGAAGGAGCATGAAAATAGGACCCAGAGACATGAAGAGAGCAAAGGGTGCTGGGAAAATGTCACCAAGACACGTGCTCAGTGCAGGGCTGCCTCACACCTGCCACTTATACAGAAATACACTCTTTTGGGGGGTAACGTGTCCTGCTGGCATCCCTCTGGGCTGGCTCCACACCAGCTGCAGTCAGTTTAGTCCTTTTTTTTTTTTTTTAGTTTAAATTTTATTATTTTTGTGTGTGTACCATCAGATTGGTTCTGACTGGTACAGGAGGAGATTGCCCCTCCTTCTCCAGCAGAGCATCTGGTGGATTTGAACTATGTACCTCTGGAATGGCAGTGCAGCTTCTTACCACTAGACCACCAGAGCTCCCTAGTCTCTCTTGCATCAGAGAGTTGGACAATGCCAAGGAAGATAGAAGGAGAATTGATGCCTTTGAGCT
>NW_006400054.1:2146141-2173020 GCF_000299155.1 Elephantulus edwardii
CCCTGTTCTGTCTCTCTCTCACACACACATACACACACTTTCTCTGTCTCTCTCTGTTGTTCTTTCTCTCTCACACACACACGCTCACTCTTTTTCTGTCTCTCTCTCACACACACACACACACACACACATTCTCTCTCTATCTCTCATTCTGTATCTGTCTCTCTCTCTCCCCCCTCGCTCACTCTCTCTTCTTCCCCCACCCCTGCCATCCCCGCCAGGTTGTGATGACCATCATCGTGGCCTTCATCCTGGAGGCCTTTGTCTTCCGAATGAATTACAGCCGCAAGAACCAGGACTCGGAAGGTGCGTGGGGGCGGGGCCTCATCTGTCTGTGTAGTCAGAGGGAGGAGGCCGGGTGTGAGTTCACAGCCCAGACTAGAGGGGTCACCATGTGGACCCAGACTTCTGCAGGGGGCGTGGGATGGTGCCAGGGAGGATTGTTAAGGTAGACCCGGCCAGGCTGGGGGCACCTCTTGGCTGTTGCCCACACACCACCCCCCTCCACCTGCCCCTAGTGGACAGTGGCATCGTCCTCGAGAAGGAACTGTCCAAGGAAGAGCTGGTCACTGTCCTCAAGCTGTACCGGGAGACGCAGGGCTCCGCCTCGGACATTGCCCAGCTGCTTAAGACCCTCTCCCAGATGGAGCGGTACGAGGTGAGAGCCAGGGCGAGCGCCCCACGGCCTTGGTGCCAGCGGCGGGCCCAGGCTTGGTGCCGTGCCTTCCCCAGCACCCACCACCTCAGATGGTGGGTGCCCTGGTGGGTTGTCCCCCCTGCCAGAGTCAGAGGTGGAGGGGCCCGGCCCTCACCCCAGAAAGCCCTGCAGCCTCTGCTCTTCCCCTAGCAAAACTGCGTGGTGTTCCTGGGGCGGAGGTCCAGGACCAAGAGCGACCTGAGCTTGAAGATGTATCAGGAGGAGATCCAGGTAGGAGCCCGCTGCTGCCTGCTCCGGCCTGGGGGCTGCTGGCTGGTCCCACTCAAGGAAGGACTGGGGAGAGAGGGTCAGAGGCATGGGGTCCTCGTGGGGGCCGCTCCTGATGGGGCCTAGAAGTCAGGGTTGGGCATGAGGGTCCCAGGTGGTTGCGGCCAGCAGACATGCCTGCCCTGCACTGCTGGTCCACAGTCCCCCACGGCATAGCGGCCTCACCAGCCTGGGGGGAGACACAGGGGGGGCTGGGTGGGGCGCACAGCCGCTCAGCACCACCCATTCTGCCCCAGGAGTGGTACGAGGAGCATGCCCGGCAACAGGAAGAGCAGCGGCAGCAGCCCCCCAGCACCCAGCAGCCCCCCGGCAGCCGGCAGCGCTCCCAGACCATCACCTAGCCCCCCACGGGAGAAAGCCATTCATTCTATGCAATAACATAGTATTCTTTTATTACGAGGGACTGAGGTCGCGTGGGAATATGTGGATATGTTCACCTATATTCATATGTAATATGCACATATTTATGAGGAGGAGGACATGGACAGACGAGGTGGGGGTTTGCTTGGTAACCACGCTGCCCTGTTGAACTCCGGAAGGCGGGGACTCGGGCTGTGGGGGACCCTTCCCACCATGGGAGAGGTCAGAGATGCCTGTCACGGAACAGCTTCTCACACGGATGACCCCACCCCCTCCACTGGCCGACCTCCCCTTCTGGTTCCTGTTTCCATTCTGTCCCCCCTCCACCGGCAGCCCCCACCCAGCCACTGGTCCTGCACACCCGCTCCAGGACCCCGAGTCTGGCTTTAGGGACAGAACCACTTAGGGAGGGAAGACACACGTCCCCGAGTCAAGTGTTTGTGTCTGGGACGTGGGGGACGGGCCTGGCCCAGCCCAGTGGGGACCTTGAGGTCCAGGGTGCTGGTATGGTGTCTGCGTAGCTCTGGAAACCTTTGCCCCCAAGCCCAGCGCTGAACTTTCCCCGATGACCTCCCTGGAATCCAGGGCCTACTGCCCAGGCGGGAAGGTCTCAGTGGGCAAGAGGCGATGACCCAGCCAGTTCTACAAACTTTGGGGGTGAAATCCCTCTTCCTGGTTGTTTAACCGTTTGGCCAGCTAGGTGTTGGGGTTGACGAAGATTTTGCTATAGACCAGCGGCCTGTCCCTTGGTGTGGTGAGGGCCCACTCCCAGAGAGGGACACAGAGGCCCCCAGCTGAGGTCAGCCGCCCCGGCCTCCCTGGGGCCAGACTCGGCAGAAGAGGGTGCTTGCCCACCCTACTTTCAGGCTGGTGTAGGTTTAGGGGAGTTCTTGTTAGCCAGGCCCCCCCAAGACCCAGCGAGAGCTGAGCTGGCGAGGCCGGGACCTGGTGGAGGTGGGCAGGGCGCTCGGATCCGGGGTGTGGGGGGACCACAGCAGAGCAGCGCTGAGAGGCGGCCTCGGTGGGCAGTCCTGGGACAGGACGCAGTGGCTTCCACGAGGCAGCCGTGGTGGGCATCCTGGCCCTGACCCCGGCTCCCAGCCGACTCCACGTTCCCCTGTGACCTGGAGTAATGGGGCAGGCCCCTCTCCACCCCCTTACCACAGGCCCTCCACTCTGATCATCAACGAGCCCCACGTGACGAGGGGACAGTGTGGGTTTGTTTCTAAAGCACAGCCTTTTGCAAGGTGAACCCCAAGGACGCGGGGTTCCCCATTCATCCCAGAGCCTGGCACTGAGCCCCAGGCCACACCTCCCCCTCCTCTCCCCAGAAGACAATGATTTGCACAGTCGGGTGCCTTTTTGTATGTGTGTGTGTGGTTTAAATGGGCATTTTGGAACCAGGGGTCAAGGGGCAGCTGCAGGAGGGCAGGGGTCCCCACCTTGGCAATTGGAATCTATTCCTTTCCCCCCACTTCTCTGGGCCAGATGGGCCAGCGCCCCCTGGTGGAGTGGGGGACTCCCAGGCAGGAGGGGCTGGGCAGCGCCCACCCAGCGGGGAACAAGTGCCCCTTAACCCTGCGACTGGCCAGGTTCCCCGCTCCCCTCCCTCATTGGAGTCCAGTGAAGCCTTGGTGAAGGCACTTTGGGGGAGCCCTCCTGCACCCCCGTCCCGCCCCAGCCTTACTCCAGAGAATGCTGACAATCATTTTGTAAAGACGGGAGGATGCTGGAAGGCTTTGTATGTGGTTATTTGCTACCTAGAGAATCCACTGTCTCAGACTTCTAATGTATTAATAAAAGCGCTGCTTTGTACATGTGTGGGCTGGCGAGTGATTTCTGCCAGGGGTTCAGGGGACAGGGGAGGGACTGTGGGGACAAGGGTGGAGTGATGGGACAGGGGGAGTGCTGTGGGGACCAGAGCAAGGGTGATATGGAAGAGGCTCCTTCCCTGTCTGTGCTTCACCTCACCCCAGTCCAACCCCACGTGGCCCTGAACCAAGGCCCCAGGGAGAGAAAACTAAGAACACTGGGGTTGTATATCTGACACACTTAATCATCCTTTTATATATAATTTTTTAAATTTTTTTTAAAGTCCCTTTTCTTTAAGCCAGCAAAAGGCCATCAGGCTAGCTGAGGTCCTGCTTGCTTGAAGGTCAGATCAGCAGCTGTGGTAGGAAGGCCTGGTGTGCTTCTGTCCACGTGTGGCTTCCTCCCACCCCCCCAGCCCCCCACAGCAGTGACCCCGTTTTGCAGCATGGGAGCCCCCAGTTCTGAGCAGGGGTGTCTGACCATGGGTCAGAGCCTGGAGGTGGTGCGAGAGCTGTGCCGTCCGGCGTGATGGCCACACGTGTAGTCAGTGCTCCACGCTGAAAAAACATGGCTTCTAGAAAATTCCAAATGGCAGGTGTATCTCATGTCCTGCTCAGGTCTCCGGACCAGCCTGTGAGACCTGTGCCCTGAGAGGTGTTCATAGCCGTGACCAGTGCCCGCACTGGTCCACCTCAGCCTGGAGACCCAGCACACGAGGTGCTCTTGGCTCTGTCCTGTTGCTGGCCACAGCCCACTGGTCCCCCTTGTCCACTTCATCATTGAGCCCTGGCACATGAGGCGTCCTCCTGGTGAGCAGCAGAAGTCACACGAAGGCGTGACAGCCATCTGATTTGAGGACAAGTTGCCGCTGGGCCTCCAGGCCCTTGAGGACAGGAAGGCACGGGTGGCTGTGGGAGGGCCTGGTGCACAGTGGACATCTCTAGCCCCACACACTCAGCCGGCCCGTGACCTTGCTCACCTCAACCCCTCCTCAGACATGCTCTGGGGATCATTCAAGAAGGCTCTGGCCCTTCTGTCCACGGTAAAGCCCAATCTCCACTGGTGTCTCAGTCAGAAATGGCACCACTGGGAGCTGACCGGGAGGGTGGCCTGGCCACTGTCCCTGCAGCGGGCAGTGACTTTCAGCAGCAAGAACTACCCCACCGGAGCTCCACTCTCCTCTATCCCACTGCCTACCCAATTGGGGGGCCGCCATGGTTACTGCCTCCTCACAAGGTTGCTGGGTACCCGCCTGCAGTGACATCCTCCGGGCACCAGACAGACTCCAACAGGCGGCCTCAGTCACACCCCCTTGAGGTGAATGACTCTGAATTCGGTGAGCAGGGCCACGAGGAGGAAGGTCACGTAGAAGAGCAGCAGGCAGACGCCGTAGGCTTTGCCCAGCTGGAAGCCCTGCGCGGGCACCGAGACCAGGGAGATGACCAGGCTGAGCCCCAGGGCACCCGCCAGCACCCACACCAGCAGTCCGTCCGGCTCCAGCTGGGGGAGGACAAAAGGAGAGGGGCCAGGTCACTGCCCGCCACAGTCCACGTGCTCCTGACTGCACCCGGGACCCAACCCTGAAGGGGGCTCCTGACCCAGACCTGGGGGATGGCTGTCCTACCCCCCTCACTGTCACCCAGCTGCCATCAGCCAAGATGTGTCCAGCCCCTGCCCTGGGGCTTCCCCAGCTCAGTCTGATACGATGACAGCTTCAGACATCTCGAGTTAAGGGCATTCAGGCCATGCTGCCCACCACCGACTAAAAAGGTGGGAAAGTGGGCAGACAGCTGCCGAAGTGGGTGCAGCAGGGCCTGCACGGTGGATGACGTCTGTGGAATAATGCTTAACAACTGGTCTGGGTTTGGATTTTCCTAAGAAAATACTGAGAGATATATATTATATATTATACATGTTGTTAAGTGCTGTCAAGTCGTAGATGACTTAGTGACCCTATGAACAAAAGACCTGAACACTTGTATAACTTTGGTCATTTCTCCATGTTCATAGGGTTTCTAGAGGCAAGCTATTTCTGAAGTGGATGCCTCTCCTGCTTCCAATCATGTTTTACTGGGAGCTCCACTAAACACGGTCCACCATGGGTAACCATGATCACATTTGACACAGCAGTGACACAGTGTTTAGCATCACAGCAACCACGAGTTACCTCTGTACAGCAAACGCACAGACCAGTGCTATACCACCTAGAAGAATGTCTGACAAAAAACAAAACCAGGCCTGAGGGCCTCAGATTGAAATCAACAGGCTTCTGTAGAACCCGGCTCCAGCAGATGACTTTCTAACTGGATTCCAGCCCCATTCTACCGATCAAAAGGGTTTTTCAATAGGAAGCCTTATCATGTCATCTCACTCCCCTTAACCAATCAACATTCCACCCTACTGCTCACCAATCCCAGCCAAAAAGCTTCTGTGGAACTCGGCTTCTGCAGATGACTTTCAATATATCTATCATCTATCTGAATCTATATATAATATATTCGCTTTGAGTCTCAAGCGACTCGACAGCACATAACATATATATATATATATATGACACAATCTATATGATTAATTTTTTTTTAGAGTAGCATTTGCTGGTCCAGTTGATGATAAGAGGGCTGTGAGTGTCTACTCAGACCCAGGCACCCCTGGGACACAGAGCTGGGTGACCATTCCTAGCAGCAGCACCGTCTTTCCTGCTCAGAGCTCTGGGTGGAGGCTGAGAACCTAGGAGCTCTGGTGGTGCTGTGGTTAAGCCATATGCATGCTAACCAAAAGATCGGCAGTTCAAACCCACCAGTCGCTCCATAAGAGAAAGACGTGGCAGTCTGCTTCCATAAGGACTGGCAGCCTTCACACACTGCAGGGCAGTCCCACTCGGTCCCACAGGGTCACTAGGAATTGGGAGTGGGTTTAGTCCACATCTGTCCTGTGTATTATTAACACAGAGGCTGCAGCAATGGGCTTGTAGCAATGATTGGGAGGGTGTGCATGACCCAGTCAGTGTATCTTTCTGTTGTAAATTCATCTCTGAGTCAGAAGTGATACAAATGCATTCAACAACAAGACCACATCCACCTTACCACTGTAACGCTGACTGGTCTGTAAACAGAAGCTCCTGGCTACACAGATGCAACAGATTTAAAAACTATCCTAAAAGCCCTGAATTTGGACCAGTTTCTCCTGGAAGTGTGGCTTTCTGAGATCTTTATGGCCTCCCAGGCCAGCGAGCTCCAGAAGAGGAAGAGGAGAGCGTGTGAGAACGAGGCCCCTTCCAGAAGCTTCTGGCCACTTACCTCTACCTCCAGGTGGCCCGGGGAGAACTGGAGCAGGCAGCCCAGCCCCACGCCCACGAGGATATCTGCAGCTCCGTTCAGGAAACGTTCTGGGAACAACCTGCCCACATGACCCTCGCTGCCCACTGGGTACAACCCTCAGGCACCAGAGCCCAGCTCTCCTTATGCTCTATTCCCACATCGAGACCAGAGGGGGAGACACACCCCACCCCAGGCACAGCAGCACAGAAGTGAGTGGACTGAATATTTTGCACTTAGTTTCTATAAATCATAAGAGATGACAGAAGTACTTAAATACCTGGGAAGTAGCCAGCAAGGAGAGAAACTGAGGCTGGTAGCGACGTGGCTAAGTGTCCTGTCTGAGGTCCCCCAGGGCACCTGGGGCTGCTGCTGTGTAACCAAGGCCATCCCAAGAAGGGGCTCCAGGTAGGGTTCCCGCCTTGCCACCTTACAACCAGCAAGGGCCACACCCCAAAGCCAGAAGGACCCCTGGGGTCCCATCCACTTGCAGTACCCTCACTGGTCCCTGGGGCACCTTCCCTGAAGGCACTTGACTGTACAGTGTGTGGGAAGCTGAAC
Organism: Elephantulus edwardii; assembly: GCF_000299155.1. Classification (NCBI taxonomy): domain Eukaryota; kingdom Metazoa; phylum Chordata; class Mammalia; order Macroscelidea; family Macroscelididae; genus Elephantulus; species Elephantulus edwardii. The sequence goes on from NW_006400054.1 coordinate 2,153,174, forward strand.
TGGGAGTAGTTTTTCAAAAATAGCTTAGAGAGGCAGTTTCCATCCCAAGTCTGTCTTCACAATAAATTTGTTTGCAGGTCAGAACCAATAGGTGCAGAATGTACCTGACGTCACTCAAATGTTTGTTTTGTGCATAAAACAAAGAAACCCTCCCAAGTTTCTTCCACCCTTATCATAATACCACAGGACTAGCAATACTGTTTTGATGTGTGGCACTAAAGTTGCACCTGTTTCGTCACAGTGAACTATGAACCTGGAATTTTTAACAGCTCCCAGCCTGTACTAAATGCTAAGTACTGTATCTTTTGTTGTTGCTGGCCATCCTATTGGACCTGACGCATAGCTAACCCCCAGGGGGTTTTCAGAGGCTGTAAATCTCCTGGCAGGATCTTGTCCATCCTTTTCTCCCACATTCCATCTCCAGGGTGCCCAAGAGCTCGGTCTGCCCCAAAGCCCCATTTTGCACATAAAGAAGCTGAGGCCCAAGCGGCTAGTCGGCTGCTTGCCGGCCTGATGTGCCCTTAAGAGGAGCTAAGGCCGAGGCCCGGGCACAGGGCACGCCCACGGCACCAGAGCCCACGACGCCAACCCCTGGAAGGATACTGAAGATGATTCCCCCGAAGCAGGCTGAGAACGCCATCCGCGGGTAGCCCTGGCGGGCCAGGGTGAGATCCGAGAAGACATCTGGGAGGAAAACAGATGAAAGAGGCTTTGAGAGGGGCCCCTGCCCTGGCTCCCGGGCTCCTTCCATCTCACCCACGGTCATCCAGTCAACAAATATTAATGTCCATCAGCTCAGTGCTGGAGGGTGTGACCACATTCCAATAAGACACAACACACTCCCTCCCAATAGAGACATCGCTGAGGGGAGGAGGGAGCTGGGGAACATTCTGCTGCTGATTTCCCTCTAAGTCCTCTCTATCGCTAGCACGCACAGCGCTGTGGTGTGAATTAGAAAAAGGTACCCCAGTGGAGGTGAAGAAGGCTGGATTTTAGTAACCTCCTCTGTAGATAGGAGACTCCTGCATAGTGCCCCACCTGGCCAACCGTACATGGCAGTCCTAGCTCGAGAAGGGTACACCGTGCACGTGAAAGCTTCCACGCCACACACACATCCACACGCTTGCTCCGTTCAGTTGCGCGCAATGGGCCTGCCTAGGGAGCCACCCTGAGTGTACTCGTCACCAGAAAAGAACTGGGCCACTACGGTCTCCCGGCCTAGGTACAGTATAGTCCAGGTCACCTCATCTTGATGCCCAAAGGACAGTGGGATCCAAGTGTATGCTCAAGGGATGCTCTTGACAGCCCTATTCAGACACAACTCTGGCTGGAGCCGAGCCCAGAACCCCACCCGACCTGACCCACCTCCAATGCTGTTCCCCCAGGCCAGCAGGGTGAGCCCCAGCACCGTGTTGCTCAGCCGGAAGACCACGCCCAATGACCGCAAGATGTTCACCACCTCCGTGGCGGCCGCCTTGATCCACAGGGCACTGGTCAGGAAGCCCAGGAGAGCAAAGAGCTGTGGAGGGAACAGCGGCTGATGGGACCAAGGCCAGCCCTCTGCAGGGGCTCGCTCTGAGTTCCTCATCTGTGAAATGGAAAGGGCTTTCTCCTTAATTAGAATGGGGAACCGCCTGGCAGTTCCTCAGAGAATGAAAACAACAAGTTAACATTCGACTCAGCATCCCGCTCCTAGGTATCTACCTATGAAAAATGAAAACATAGACTGAACTTGGACTTTCCCTCGTGTTTTCTTAGCAGCCTGATTCGTGAAAGCTCAAAATGAAAACACCATATACATCCATCAGCTGGTGGATGGAGATACAGCATGTTGGACCTCAGAACAGTGGAATATTACTCAGCCAGGAAAAAGGTACGAAGGTCTGATTCACACTATAGTGTGGACAAACCTTGAATATACTGTTGTTATATATTGACTCACAGCTGACTCTCCAGCAGATTTTTATTGACAGTAAAATGCACAGAAGGTAACTGCCCATCTTTCGCCCTGTGGAGTAGCTGGTGGATTCAAACTGTGTACCTTTGGGATGGCAGTGTGACTCTTAACCACTGAGACACCAGAGTTCCTTTTGACTAAATTTGTGAAAGGATATCTATGTGACTATCAGCAATCAACAAAAATATATATGTCAAAGAAATGAGTCACCGAATCCTAGTTGGTATGTGATTCTACCTCCATGAAGTGTCCAGAATAGGCAAAAGCTATAGACAGAAAGTGAACGAGTAATAGCTGCCTAGGGTTGGGGAGACAAGGGTGGGCTGATAATGAAAAGATATGTGATTTCTTAAGAATTAATGGAATATAATTGAGATGTCTCATAAAAGAGATGCAGACATGGACATGTTCACTAGCTGTGGTGTTAACCTGAAGTTGACTTTTTAAAGCCATTTCCTTAGTCCTCTCTGGTCTCCAGACACCTTAACTGCAGGTACATGGTCTTATAAATCATCAATATCTGTGGGACTGGGGTAAGAGAAAGTGTGCTTCCCACACTGAGCAGCAAGACTTGAGGGAGAATGGAGCAAGACCCTGATGAGAGTGAGACCCTGGTGATGGTAGTGGAGAGATTGTGGCATTACTATGGAGAAACTGTGGCAAGGAGTAACCAGAGGAATGTTGGGATAAAGGCAACAGTTAAAGTTTTGCTGTGCTTGCAGGAAAATTAAGGAGAAGCTGACTTATGCTCTGAAGGAAACCTTGCTGAATAATTTGGATTTGACTACTGAGATGAAACTGGAGCTGGGCTGGTGGAGGAATAGTGCCATGGGACTGCTGGGCTAAAACCTGGATTTGAATTGGGTGATATTCTTTGCCTTCACCACTCTTCCACTTATTTCCCTAATAAACCCCATTCTTAGTACCAGAACTTTGAATTAAGTCTGTGAGTCAAAAATGAAAAGAGAAAAAAGTGATTTCTTGCGGGGTGATGAAAATGTTCTAAAATAAAATGTGGAATAGCTCAACTTTGAGCCAAGGGAGCGTGAAGAACAGGCAGGCACACATCCCGCAGGACAGTCCACTGGGCGAAATGAAAAGGGCGGCATTTGCCTGAGGACAAAACCCAGAAGGCAGGAAGGGAGAGGACAGGAGGATGGAGGGAAACAGGAAACAGGAAATGGGAAGAGTGTGGTTATCCTGTGGGAACTGCAGTCAATGTCACAAAACAAAACATGGATGGATTGGAGAAAGGAAAACCCATTTGCTCCCAAATTACAACCAAAAGTTCAATAAAACTGACTTTCATCAAAATAACAAAAATTTAAAAAGAAAATTGATTATAGTGTTGTTTTCAAAATTATGAGTATGCTAAAAAAAAACAATGAATGTTTTTGGGTTATGTTTTGGGTTTTATGTTAAATGGGTGAAATCTGCTGTACACGAATTTCTCCTTCAATCAAAATTAAGCTGTAATTAAACTTAAAATTCCAGCTGCTGGTATGTACCATCGAGTGGGAACTGACTCATAGCTGACCCTCCAGAGGGTTTTCAGAGGCAGTTAATTGCATGGGAGGAGACTGCCCATCCTTCTTCTGTAGGGAAGCTGGTGGAATTGAACCATGTGCCTTCAAGACTGCAGAGCAGCTTCTTACCACGAGACCACCAGGAATTCCAATAGGAAGTAAAAAAATTCTCTGTGATGACTTTTTACAAAAAGCCTCCAGTGACTGTGATATTTGTGCACCTGCTGTAAGGAGAGTGACATGTGTCCCACCTGCCCCAGGGGTGCAGGTGTCATGTCTCTCCCTCCTCTGGTGGAGAGTCGGATTCTTACCCAGTGAAGCCTGGGGATCTCACTGTTGGATGTGGCAAAGAAGGTCACCGAAGCCACGGCAGTGCCCGCGATCACCACCATGGTCCAGACAGGAAGAATGCTGCCAATCGCGTAGAGGCCATCTGTGGGGAGCCAAGCAGGACACTGGCACCTTCCTCGAACTCAGACGTCAGCCCTGTGCCACCTCCTGAAGGCCCCCCCAGTCCCAGTGTCTGAGGGCTGGGCTGAGACCCCCAGATAAAACCACACATTCGGCCAGTGCCACCCACGTGTTCAGACGTGGCAGGGTTGTTATTGTTGGGGGGTCATCAAATCAGGTTCAACTCCTAATGACCCCAACGGGGTGAAACAATGCTCAACCCTGTGTCACATTCCCAATCCACCTCACTGAAGGTCTTCCTATTTTTTTTTTATTAATTTAGTTTGTTTATTTTTCATTTCAATGAACATCTACAGAGATTTTGGGATTCCAGTCATTCATTGTTGCACCCTTCTCCCCGCACAAACCCCTCCCCCCGTTTGCTCCTCTCCTTGAAAAGCCAAAGAAAAACTCCCTCATTGGTACACAATCCCCCCGCACCTCCCCAAACCCAACCCCTGCCCCCAAATATAATCCACTCTGCAACCCTCATTGCATACTCCTACGACAAAAATAATGCCCTAAAATATAACACTTTCAGACTATTTTCTCCCCCATAGACTTCAATGCCGTAAACATATTTCATCCAGTTTTTCTCGGTCTTACCCCCACCGCAATGCCAGCCTCACTCTACAACAGTGCACCATATAGCATTTGTCCCTTTGTGACTGAGATACCTCACTCAGCATAATGTCCTCCAGGGTCACCCATTTTGAATAATATTGCATGAGTTCCTTGTTTTTCAATGCAGCATAGTATTCCATTGTGCGAATATACCACAGCTTCTCTAGGGTCTTCCTATTTTATGGACCCTCCAGTCTGTTTCCAAGGACTGGCCTCCCCTGAGAACATGCCCAAAGTATGTGAGACAAGGTCTCAACACCCTTAGCCTTCAGGAGCACCCTAACTACACTTCCTGCAGAACAAACAGTTCTTTTGACAGTCATGTTCTATTCCATCCATCCACCCATCCATCCATCCACCCCCCCCCATCCATCCCGGTGGGACATGGGGAAATGAAAGACAGAGCTCTGCTCTCAAGCTCCAGCCACAAATGCAGAGAAGAAGCACGTGCGGAAAGAAAACAGACTCACTCTAGCCTTTTGCAAACTCTACGCACCATCCTCACCGACCCCATGACAGACATTACTAATCAACCTTGATAGTTCTGTCCAGCTGAGCTGTAAGGCAGCTAGGCAGTATTAATGGATTGATGTCATTCCAAGAGATGAAAGAGGGTGTGAAATACATCCTTGTTCATTGACACTGAAGTCCAAACATCCAACAAGCCCATCGCTCAGCAAGTTATAAAAGTTCTAGACCTTTTCTACTACAATGCTAAAGATAGGGAGACCTATGTGTAGATAGAACACTATACTTCTCCATCCTCCACATTTTTCACCATTATGGAGCTGGTAAGGTGTCCTGCTGGCATAGTTAGTGAGTAACACACTGCACTGGTAACCAAAAGGTCAGCAGTTTGAATCTCCCAGCAGCTCCAGGAGCCTAAGATGGGCAGTCTTCTCCCATAGGGATTTACAGGCTCACAAACTCAGTGGAGATTCACTACAAATTAGAACTGCCTGCTCATCTATGATATAGGCTTGTTTAAGGGAATCATAAAAATGATGATCTGACCACTCAGATACAAACATCAAGACTTCCCTTTTGCTTCCTTATTTACTTTTTGGTCATACCTACTGGCTCGGCGAGGAGGAGCCCTAGTGCAGGGGCGCAGGGGTTTAATGCTTGACCGGTAACCAAAAGGTCAGTGGTTCAAAGCTACCAGCCACCTTCTCAGGAGAATGATGAGGCTTCCTGCCTCTCTACAGGTGACAGCCTCGGAGACCCTGCGGGGCAGGTCTCTGCCCCACACGCCCACTCGTAAGTTGAATCGACGTTGGCAGCCACAGGGCAGGGACGTGCTCAGGATTCTGTGGCTGGCTCAGGAGTGGAGTGGTTAAGAAGAAGGTTCTGGAAGGGAAGGAGGAGAAAGGTGGGCTGGCGTGGGGGAGGGGACACTCACAGGCTCCAGACTGCAGGGTCAAGACACAGAACAGGGGGCTGGTCACCAGGTGCAGGCAGTTGAGGGGCCGCTTCCAGTTCCGGTCTTCCCTGTCTGGGTCCACAACGGGCACCGTCAGGAGCAGGAAGAACTCCACAGGCAGCTGGGGGGGGTGCAGAGGCGGCATGGGGTCAGGGGGGCTGAGCTCAGCCATGCAGGACAAGGCTGCACTGCAGAAGCCCCCACCGAGCTCAGAACCCGTGTGTGTGTCCCCAATGCTGTGACAAAAGTCCCCAGACTTCCTGCCCTAACTACTCTCCTACACCCCGGGGCCAGAGTCCTAAACCAGGCGTCCCTTCTTGGAAATCCTAGCACAGAACCCATTTTTATCCTTTTTCCAGCTTCTAGAAGCCAAGCACTGGTGGTAAGCCAAGCCTAGTGGTAAGAAGCTGTGCTGCCACCCCAAAGGCACATGGTTCAAATCCACCAGCTGCTCCGTAGGAGAAAGGTGGGCAAGCAAGTCCTGTGTGATTTTGTACCCATGAAAATCCTTTGGAGGGTCAGCTATGAGTCAGTCTCAACCTCACAGTACACAATAACAACAGAGGCCAACCTGCTGGCAGAGTGGTTGAATGCTTGGCTGCTAATCTCCAGGTTGGTAGTTCAAACCCACCAACCACTCCACAGGAGAACGACGTGGCTGTCTGGCGTCATGAAGATTGTTGTTGTTGAATGCCGTTGAGTCAAGCATGACTCATAGCAACTCTATGAACAAAAGACCTAATGCTTTTCCATAACGATCGTCATTTCTCCACGTTCATAGAGTTTCCAGAGGCATGTGGTTTAGGAAGTGGATGCCACTCTTGCTTCCAAACCTGTTTTACAACTGGGAGCTTCACCAAACACTGTCCACACTGGGAAACCATTCTGGTATTTGATACCCCAATGGCACAAGGTTCAACATCGCAACAAACCCAGGTTACTTCATACAGCACATTGACAAAAAGGGATGTACAAAGTGGAAGAGTGTTCTTCCAGATATAACGGCACTAGTCTAATTCAACAGTGGTTAATTGTCATCAAGTCGAATACGACTGCGAGTAAGCTATGCAAAGACCTGAACTCTGTTCTATAACTAACATAATTTCTGTACAGAACACTGTTCTAGAACTAACATCACTTCTGTACTTTCGAGTTTGTCGAGGTGAGTTTGTTGTTGTTGTTAGGTGCTGTGAAGTCAGCTCTGATTCACGGTGGCTCTCCGTACAATAGACAGAAACCCTGCCCGATCCTGCACCATCCTCACAATAGGTGCTTCCGTGCATGGTCTGGTGCCATAAAGACGCACAGCCTTGAAAACCACAGGAATCTGTCTACAAATCTGTGCTGTAAATTCTAGCACTGTGCCTGGGCAGGAGTGGGCTTTGTTACGTGAACGAGACAGGACTGGGATGCAGTGTGCCCTGAGACTGTCTCTTCTGACATAGAAAAGTCACTGTATTGAGGGGGCAGAACAGAGGAGGAGGGCAGACGGAGGCCAGGACCCGCGGAGAGCCCCAAGGGACCAGGAAGCTGAAGAGGCAGCACCTTCCCCCAGACCCAATAGATGCAGAAAGAGGTTCCCCTAAGCGGGCTCCCCACATCTAAACCGCAAGCCTCCTCCAGTGTGAGCGAGAAATTTTTTATTTGTTCAAGTAAAAAAATAAAGCAAGTGAGTGAGGGAACCCCAGGGACAGCCGTGCTCTGTCCTACACGGCACCTTGTTCTTGTTGTTGTTGTTGTTGAGTACCATCGAGTCAGAGCTAACTCATAACCCACCCTCTGGCAGGTTTTCAGATGCAGTAAATCTCAGGGGAAGAGACTGCCCAGAAGATTCAAACCGCGTGCCTTCAGGATTGCAGGGCAGTTCCTTACCACTAGGCCACCAGAGCTCCCTACAGGGCTGCTAGGAGCCAGGAGTCACACACAGGCAGCGTCCCCACCCCATCTCCTACCTTGAACACCTTGAGAGCCCTCCAGTAGGCCGACTTAATCCTCCACTTTCTGTAGTCCAGCGGGTTGAGGGCCTGGACCAGGATCTGGGCCGTGGTCTCCTGGGAGGGGATGAGTGGCCGGTACTCGTCCCCTGTGTGTATGGGACGGTCAGACGGTAGGGAAGACAGATGCTATGCGGGGCTCAGCCTCCAGGAACCCTCCCACCTTCCGCCCACCAGCCCTCCCAACCCCTTGGCAGATGGCCCAGCCCACAGGCTTGGAGTCTTATTGCTGGGGGGTGGCCTGGATGGCCCCGTCTTCCACCCCAGCCCTGGGCCTGGCAGACGCTGGACTCACCATAGTCATAGCTGTTGGTGTTAGAAGACACCTGGTCATCCTCTGAGTCTGTGAGCAGCTCTGTGGGTGACAGTGGCATTGCTGCAGGCCAGCTAGGGTGCCCTGTCCCCAGCTCCCCCTACTATCACTCCAGGGGGGCACCTCTGGGAAGGGGGCAGTTTTGGGGAACAGCTGTGCAGGCCCTCCTCATTCTGCATTCCTGAGCTGTTGTTGTTGTGTGTCCTCGAGCCAGAACCCACTTCTAACTGACCCTCCAGCTGGTTTTCAGAGGCATAAGAGACTGCCCGTCTCGTTCCTGCTGAGCTGCTGGTGATTTGAACCGCGTGCCTTTGGGTTGGCAGTGCAGCTCCTTACCACTAAGCCACCAGAACTCCTTGGTCACTATGGAAATATGCAATAGCAGGGGGGGCCTTGGGGGTCTGGGAGAACAGAGTGTCTCCGTTCTCGCTGATCTCCCTTCTCTCTCACGCATGCTCCAGACCCATACCTGGGGTTCCCGGCGTGGAGTAAACCAGGGATTTCCTCCGCTGCCATCGGTAGATCCAGGTGCAGAGAACCACGGTGAGTACATAGAACACGTAGAAGCCCAGGAACGCTGCAGACAGGAGTGCACGCTGTCACCAGGGGGCGTCCTGGGTCAGGGCACGGGGGGGGGGAGGGGCCTGCGGTCCGACTGCCGGTGTCTGTCAATGTTCCTATCTGTAGTAGGCCTGCCCAGTCCCAGCTGGTAAATGGTCATTTCCTGAGCCCCTCAGGCTCACTCCTGCCCTTATGACCCATCTTCCCATCCCCAGGTGCCTGGTAATCCAGCAATAAAGGGGGCAGCGCCTGGCATAGACGGAGGCTTTCAAAACCCCAATCCAGAGCTGCAGTGCAGAGTCCCGCCCTTGCCCGGGGAGGTGGTCCCTGATTTCCGCATCCCTACAGCCCTGTCTGCAGGGGTTCCAGACAGAGGGAGGCACAGCAGGAAATATGAGGGCAGCAGGACAGCTGGCATCGTGCCCTGTTTCCCCAATAGGCGCTGCATCTCCAGTGGGCAGCCTCATGCCCACAGATCCAGCCCTGCAGGCCTGGTTGAGGGGGAGAGGCTCCCACCATGATGGTCCCTGGGAGCTCTGGTGGCCAAGTGGTAAGAAGCTGTGCTGCACCCAGCAATTCCACTACTGGGAATATACCCCAGAGAGACCATAAATGCCACCCAAGCAGATATATGCACACCCATGTTTATCGCAGCTTTGTTCACAATAGCAAGGAGTTGGAAACAACCCAAGTGCCCATCAACAAATGAATGGACAGAGAAGCTGTGGTATATTCACACAATGGAATACTATGCTGCATTGAAAAACAAGGAACTCATACAATATTATTCAAAATGGGTGACCCTGGAGGACATTATGCTGAGTGAAGTATCTCAGTCACAAAAGGACAAATACACCATGGTGACACTGTTGTGAAACAGGACTGACATCAGGGTTGGGGGGAGACTGAGAAAGATGGGATAAATAATGTACACTGCATTGAAACAGATGAGGGAGAAAACTGTTTAAAAGGGATGTGTGATTAGGTATTTTTATCATGACTGGAGTCCAGAGTGAAGGCTGCATGGTGGAATGGACCTGGGGGTAGGGATTGTAAAACAATGAAAGAATTTTTCTTTTACTTTTCCAAGAGGGTAGTGTACTGGGGGGGAGGGCTGGGAGGGGAGAAAAGTGCAACAATGAATGAATGGAAATCCAAAGTCTCTGTAAATTTTCATTGAAATTAATAATAAATTAAAAAAGAAAAGGAAAATGAATATTTGTAAAAAAAAAAAAAAGGAAGCTGTGCAGCAATCTCAAAGGCACTTGGTTCAAATCCACCAGCTGCTCTATGGGAAGATGGGCTTTCTCCTCCTGTGCGATTTGTTGCCTCTAAATACTCCTGTAAGGTCAGCTACGGGTCAGTTCTTTTATAAATTTTTTTTAAAATTTTTTTATTATTTTGTGTGTACCGTCAAATCAGATCTGACTGGTACAGGAGGAGACTGTTCCTCCTTCTCCATCAGAGCATCTGGTAGATTTGAACCGCTCACCTCTGGGATTGCAGTACAGCTTCTTGCCACTAGGCCACCAGAGCTCACCTACGGGTCAGTTCTGAATTGACCACAAACAGCAATCACATGATGTCCCTGGGAACATTTGGGTGGGGGAGCGCCTTATCATCTTATCACCTTATCATCCCTGGTTGTTTTCCTTAAACAAAAGCAAAAACAACCCCATAACTAGAGTTGATTCTGATTCATGGTGAACTCACAGGAATGACAGAGTAGAACAGGCTTTGTGAGGGTGTAACCTTTATGGCTGATGGCCAGGCCTTTCTTCTGCTGTCTACCAGGTGGGTTCACACCAACATTTCGGTTAGAAGTTGAGCCTTTTCCTCTGCCTAGTAAACAGTCTCTCCACTGACATGTCCGGACCCAGCTCAATGGAGGCTTTGCTGCTGGAAGTCACCCTCAGCGTCCCAGACCTACTGCTGCCTAAACTCTCTCAGTATCGCCTGCCTCTGGCCCTGGCCCCTCTGCCTATCTGAACACACTCCCTTTTTGCTCTGGCCAGCTTGGATTCAGATGTGCCACTATGAATCAGAGGAGCCCTGTCTCCGCCCTGTACCCAGGGAATGAATCCCTGTGTCTCCAACCCACAATGGCTCACCCAGAGCCCAGGCCAGTGTGACCCTGCCACAGTAGAGAGCTGTGAAGGTCAAGAACACAGCCACCATGTAGAAGATGATGTCCCTGAGGAAGGGCCTGGAGGCGGCTGTGAAGGGTCGCAGGATGGCGATGCCACCGGCTACCACCGTGGTGACCAGCACGCCGGCGCCTGCAGGAGAGGACAGACAGCTTAGGTCAGCCTGCTCTGCACCCACCCCCCTGAACACTCCCATCCACACCCTGCCAGGACTGCCCTTACCAAACAGGGCCCCCAAGGCCAGGCCAGCCGTGCGAGGGTCCGAGAAGGCCACCAGTGCGCTGAAGATGTCAGGGGCTCCATTCCCAAAGGCCAGGAAGGTGACACCATGGGGGGCTGTGTCAAGGAGGGTCACCGCAGAGGCTGTGCCGTGAGGCACCTGTCTGTCCCCCTCACAACCTCCCCAGACTGCCTACTCCCCCTCCCTCCCTAGACAAAAGGATACTGCCACGTTGTGGGAGAGCTTGAGGCTGGTGGCGATGGCCGACAAGTTAGGACAGAAACTAGACAGAACAAGCCAACAGTTAAAGTGAGTAAGAGGTGATCACTGCTTAGAACGGTCATAGGATGTGCACTGAGATTTAATCTTTCGCAGGTCCCATGAATCAATTTTATCCTCTTTAGTAATAGATGTTGGAGAGAGGATGTGGCGAGAAAGGAACTCTTATACATTGTTGGTGAGGATTATAAAATGGTACAACCACTCTGGAAGGCAGTCTGGGGCTTCCTCAAAAAGCTGAACATAGAAAAAAAATTTTTAAAAATAATATTTTAAAAAAAAAAGAAGCTGAACATAGAAATTCCATATGACCCACTACTTGGAATATACTCTGAGAACATGAGAATTGAGGCACAAACAGAGATTTGTACACCAATGTTCATAGCAGCATTATTCACTGATGCAAGAACATGGAAACAGCCCAAATGTCCAACCACAAACTAATGGATTGAGAAATTGTGGTATATTCACACAGTGGAATACTATGCAGCACGCAGAAGCAATCATTTTGTAAATTATTCCCTAACTTGGGAAGGACTGGAGAACATTATGCTGAGTGAACTGACTCCGTCTCACAGGGATAGATATTGCATAAAAGTAGAATGAGTATAAGGATGCAGGGGGGGTGGGAGAGGCTGGAAGCAGAGGGATGTAGATGTGCAGGGGGAGGGAGGGGGATTAATAATTGGGTTGTACAATTTGATGGGGGATGTGAGGGAAATTGAAAAGCTGTTTTTGAATTTATATTAGAATTTTATAAACTAGTGAAGAAAAAAATGTAAAATAGAATATATATGAATGATTGCATAAAACAAAATGTATACGAATGAAACATACTATAAAGGTATTATATGTCACAGGAGATCAAGGGCATCATTGGCCTAGGACAGAGCGCAGAAGGAGGGAGCAGGGAGCATAAGCACGGGTGGCTTAATCTGTAGGGCACTGTACTGCCATCCCCAAGGCCATGCCTCTCTGGTGGTTGGTTCAAAGCCACCAATGACTTTGAGAGAAAAAAGATGGGCACCTCCCACTTGTGCTACTTGCAGCTTCTGAAAACCTTCTAGAGGGAACTTATACCTGCTGAAAACCTTCTGGAGGGTCAGCTATGATTCAATTCCAACTCGGTGGCACTGAGTTTGAGTTCTGAGGTAAAGCTCAGAAGGCGGGTAGGGGTAAGATAAAAGGATTGATGGAAACAAGAATCATAGGGAGGAACTGGGAAGAGTGTAGTTATGTGGCAGGTACTGTAATTAAGGTCACATATGAAAATATGTACAAATTCCCTTTCAACCATTTGCCTGTCACAATTTAATAATTTGACCAACTTGATCTGTAATATTCATTCAAATCAATATTTTTAAAAAAAAAAGAAAGCAAATAATTGAGTGCTTCTACTGCCAATTCTAATTGATGTTCTTATAGAAGCAAGGAGAGTTGCCCCATAACATATTTTAGGCTAATATTGTCAGGGTTGGTGAGGATGAAGTCACAGAGATCATACTACACACATCTCGGCACTGCGGAAGAAAGAGGTGGCGTCAGGCACGAGTGTGGGTAATATTTATAGAAACAGACTACTAACAGCCACATATTTCTCCCCCAGAGCAGCTGGTTGGTTCAAACCATTGCCCTCTTGGCTGGCAGCTGAAATCTTTAACCACTGCACCATCATCAGTCCTCTAACTCCCCTCTAGCGAAGTAGGGGGTTCACTGGTAGAATTATTCCTTCTACGCAGGAGACCCTAGGTTTGAATCCCAACCAATACTTTGTGCACAGTCACCACTCATCTGTCAGTGGAGTCTTGCATGTTGGCTACAATGCTGGACAGATTTCAGAGGAACATCTAGACCAAGACCAGGAAGAAAGGCCTGGTGATCAATTTCAGTAAATCTGCCAGTGAAAGCTATAGGATCATAGCCGTCTAATTCATAACCAATCCTGAGGCTAGGCAGTATTTCATACCCAGGGTAGCCATGGCTGATCCAATGGCAGCTAACAATACAATGTTGTTGCTATGTTGTTAAGTGCCGTCGAGTCGCAGGCAACTCCTAGCGACCCTATGAACGCAAGTCCTGGACACCTCCTGTATAACTTTTGTCCTGTCTCCAACTTAATAGGGTTTCCAGAGGCAAGCTATTGTGGAAGTAGATGCCACTCCTGCTTCCAAGATTGTTTTAATCGGGGAGCTTCACCAAACACTGTCCACCATGGGTAACAGTATTCAGCTTCACAGCAACCATGGGTTATCTCTGTATAGCAAGTGGACATACCAGGGTTACATGACCTAGAAGATTGTTTCACAACACAATAGTCCCATTCTTTTCCCAAACCTAGGGACCACCAGAATATCTACTTGCTAGAACTCTGTTTTCCCATCTCTCAAATAGGCGTGAACCCAAGATCAAACTCACAACTTTGCCGCGGTGACTCCCAGAATCAGAAACAGGTAGAAGAGCCAGAGAACCTGGTGGGAGGAAGAGAAGTGTGAAGGTCCAAGCTGGTCACAAGCCACCCTTCGCCAGGCTCCCTGGGGACAGGGCCTCACGTAGAGGGTGACGGCCAGAGGGAGGAGGCTGGGCGAGAAGCAGCAGAAGATGCCCTCCAGGTAGTCCAGGTAGCCCTCTGAGCTTTGGCAGTCAGGGTTGTTGCGGATGAAGTCACAGCGATTCGAAGCATTCACGCTACACACATCTCGGCACTGCGGAAGAAAGAGGTGGCGTCAGGGGCCACGAGTGTGGGTGACTGGACCATGTGTGTCCAGGCTGCTGCAGTCAGTCCCCTCCAGCCTGGGCTCTAAACCCCTCACACCTTCTGGGCACCCAACATGCACTTTTCATTTTACACTTAAACATCTTTTTTTTTTTTTTTAAATAAACAGATGGCATTCGTCAGTCGTGTCTAAACAAACCAAACAATATATAAAGACTATTAAATCCCTCTTTGTGATTCTGCCTTCTATAATTCCACTTGTCTTCAGCGGTCCTGCCATGATTGGTTTGAAGCACGTCTTTTTTCTTTTTTTACTTGTATGCCATAGAATCAGATCCGACTGGCACAGGAGGAGATTGCCCCTCCTTCTCCAGCAGAGCATCTGGTGGATTCAAACTGCACACCTTCAAGATTGCAGCACAGCTTCTTGTCACTAGGCCACCAGAGCTCCCTTTGAAGCACGTCTTTATGTCTCAGTCCCATGACGTTTCTACATGGAAAAACCCAACGCTGAAGCAGAGTCAATTAGTCCTTAGAGTGACCCTACCGGTCAGAGCAGAACTGCCTCACTCTGTGTCTGAGGCTGTAAATCTTAATAGAAGACCACCCCATCCTGTCCCCTGCAAACCCTCTGGTGGTTCTGAACCACCCACCTCCCAGTTAGCCATCAAATGCTTAACCACCGTGCCACCAGGACTCCTTACCCTTGTAAATACACCTGACTGACAATCCAAACCCCAAAACCACTGCGGTGGAGTTGATTCAGACTCAACCCTCCCAACTAGTTTCTGGGGTCAGAAATCTTACCAGGAGGAAACGGCTTCATTTTTCTACTAAGGTGTGGATGGCTAGTGGATTCAAACCAGCAACCATTATCAACAGTCCAGGGCAAACTAACACACCATGCCACGAGGGCTTCTGGATTTAGAAAGACAGTTTGTCATCAATTTCTACTGATGGTGACCCCGTGTTTGTCCCTTCAGGAGTCCTGGTGCCAGAGTGTGTGATATATGTTGTCTGGCTAATCTAAAGGCTAGCAGTTCAAATCCACCAGCTGTTTCCTCAGGAGAAAGATGGGTAGTCTCCTCTCAAAAATCTACAGCTGGGCCCCTCAGTGGAGGGCCGTTATGACTCAGAAATGACTCAAAGACAACGGGTTTGGGTTTTTGGTTCCGTAGGGTGTCTCGGTAAAACTGTCTTCCATGGGGTTTTCAATACCTGAATTTTTGAAAGTCAATTTCCAGGTATTTCTTCCAAAGGCACCTGAGAGTGACCCTGAACCTCCAACCTTTGAGTTAGTTCACCTTTTCTAGCAAATTACTGTTTTATCCAAAACCAAAACAAGCCAAAAAAAACCCCTGCACATCCTGCATCTGTCTTTTTGCAATTCTGTTTTTATCTTTCATGGTCCTTTGCTCAAAATCATGAACAACTTTTACATCAATGCAAACAATGATAATTCAGATAATAAAGCAAAGTCAACACTTTATAAATGCCAGGCCCTGAGCTAGGACCTTTACCAGGTGTCTCGATCCATCGGTACAACATGCGGAAGGTGATGTGATCACTCCATTTTACAGATAAGAAGAATGAGGCAGGCATGGGATCCAAGTTCATTCAGTGGTAGAGTCAGGATTTGAACCTTGGTAGCTGGAAGCTCCTGAAGTCTTGTTCTCTCTCTCTCTCACATACACACAGTCTCCCTACAGACTCTTTCCTTCGCAGCAGTCTGGAAGTTTACTGTGCTTGGGGCCACTGTCACACTCACATGAGTCCGTTCTGTCAATGTCACGGACACTGAACTTCCTTGCACGTGACTGAACCCATGAGACTATTTTGTCAGGAAGAATTCTAGAAGTGAAAAGTGCTGACTAAGTCAGAGGGTAGCCCAGGTCGGGTTCTCCCAGAAATTGATTCCTGCTCAGTTACACGGACAGATTTACCTGGTGAGAGCCACGGATCACCCCAGGGCCCCTGCTCCTGGGGTGTCCCCACAAGAGGCAGCAGTTAATTGCACAATCGCAGTAACCACAAACCACCTTCCTATCTGTAAAACGGGCATAACTGCTTGTCTGAGACGCTGGCCAGGAAAGCACTGTCTACCCAGAACTGGCCGTTCCTGGGGTGGATCTGACTCACAGTGGTCCTGCAGCGCGGAGCAGAACGGCCCCTTAGGGTGTTAGGGGGTCTTCATCTTTCTCCTGTGTGGCAGCTAGTGGACTTGAACGGCTGCCTTTTCAGTTAGCAACCCAAGGCTTAACCCACTGCTCCCCAGGGCTCCTGGAAACACTTGAAGGCTCCCCAGAGCACACGGCATTGGACTGATCCCAGCGTACAGCAACCCCCCATCTGGGGCTGTGAATCTTTTAATGATCTTCCTTTCTCCCTTGGGGCAGCTGGTGGATTTGAACTGCTAACCTTTCACTTAGCAGCTCAGCATATAACTTGCTGCCAGGACACCCAGGGTTCCTTCAAAGCCCTTTGTTGTTGTTGTGTACCGTAGAGTTAGAACCAACCCGTAGCTGACCCTCCAGTGGGTTTTCAGAGGCAGTTTAATCTCACAGGAGGAGACTGCTCATCCTTCTGCCGCAGAACAGCTGGTGGGCTCGAACCATGTGCCTTCAGGATTGCAGCGCAGATTCTTGCCACGAGGCCATCAGAGCTCCCCTTCAAAGCACTTTACAGCACCATAAAGTTAGTGTGAGTGCCAAGCCTTCTTAGCTCCGTAAGAGGAGACATTTGTTAATCTCATTGGGGTACTCTAGACCCCTGTGTTAGTGGGGCGTCCAGAGGTCATCCATGATTATTCAATTCATTTCACTATCTTCTCTGAGTCCAGATGTCATCCATGGGTATTCAGTTCATTTCATTGTCTTCTCTGACTTCCCCTCCCCTCACAGAGGTCAGGGTAGAATGACGCAAGCCCCGTGAAGCCTATCTCAAGAGCTCGAGCTTGGCCTGCCTCTGCCCTAAGGGGGAGAGCCTTCTAATCTGATTTTGACAACTGTCTCTGCTTAAGACTGCCCATTGCCTCCCCCACTCAGTAAATAATAAAAGCCTGTGTTAAGAACTTAACATGTTCATCCTGTACAACAATCTTACAAGGAGGGTTTGTCTCCCTATTATACAGATAAGAAGTCTGAGGCAGGCACTGACTTGCCTCCCCGCTTCAGTTAGTAAGGTCTTTTGTAATCTGGCCACCACTACCTCTTCACTTTCATTTCAACACTCTCCCCATCATTCATTCACTGTGCACAGCCTCCTCATTGTTCCAGGAGCCGACTCCTGCCTCAAGGCCTTTGCAGTTGCTGTGCTCTCTGCCTGGAACATTCTTCCCTAAACTGTGCAGGAGCGGCTTCCTCTTGTCAGGTAAGGACCTGGCTCATAGGCTATTTCTGCACAGATGTTAACTGTGGCTGCCTGGTCTGAAACAGCTGGAAATCAACTCCCCTTCCTCATCACTCCATTCCTTTCATCATTATTATTATTATTACTATTATTATTATTATTATATTTTTATGTGTGTCCAGTCAAATCAGATCTGACTGGTACAGGAGGAGATTGTCCCTCCTCCAGCAGAGCATCTGGTGGATTTAAACCACACACCTCTGGGATTGCAGTGCAGCTTTTTGCCACTAGACCACCAGAGCTCCCTTCCATCCTGCTCTTTATCTGTCTTCTCAAGAGCCTGTCTTTTGTCCTGGGCTCAGCAAGCTGCCTGACCCACAGGAGATACTCGATTGGAAGCATGTACATTCCTACGGCACCCAGTTTCCTGCCTGGATACTCACGTCCACTGCGGGAGTCTTGTTCACATTTACAGGTAGAAGCAAGGGGCTGACGGGAAGCCTAGCGGTTGGACCCCCAGGCGCATCTCCAAACACGATCTCCACCATCAGCGCCCTGCCCGCCATCAGCCCACGTCTGGCTTGCCACTTTCCCTGCTGAAGTATGTCTGCTCCAGACACCTGGCGGCCCGCGTCCTGCAGAGCAGAGGAGAAAGAACACTTTCACCAGACTTTAGCAGCCAGAAGATTCTCAGCTGAGGAGCTGCGTCCCCTTGAATCTCCATTAAAGGAAAACTGACATAGAAACCCACATCCTAGATTAGAAACCTCTCCGAAGGTGTCTCCCTGGAAGCCCCAGTCCTTCCCGCAGCCCCAGCCTGGTCCCTGAAACCAGAAGAGCAAGGCTGGGAAGGATTTCAGACGGGATTCAGGGACCTATGCACAGGGGGCAAGCTGGAAGAAGCCTCAAAGAAAATAGACTTTGTAGGGTAGGCGTGGCCTTGGGGCCACTGTTTGGAACCCCACAAGAGACTACTCCCATCTTATTTTAAAGGTAGGTAGGTAGGTAGATAGATAGATAGATAGATAGATAGATAGATAGATAGATAGACAGACAGACAGACAGACAGACAGATAGATAGATGTTGTTGTTGTTAGGTGCCGTTGAATGGAATACGATTCATGTTGAGTTGTGGAGTACCATCAAGTCAGAACCAACTCGTAGCAGGCCCTCCAGCAGGTTTTCAGAGGAAGTAAATCACATGGGAGATTGCCTATCCTTCTCCCACAGAGCTGTGGGAGGATTCGAACCGCGTGCCTTAGGGATTGCAGTGCAGTTTCTTACCACCAGGCCACTAGAGCTCCCTGAGTCATAACTCCTAGCAACCCCATGAACAACAATTCTGAACCCTGTCCTATCCTGTGCCATCCTCCTCATCCTTGACACACTTCAGCCCACTGCTGCAGTCACTGTGTCAGTCCGTCTGGTTGAGAGTCTTTTTCACTGACCCTCCAGCTTTCCAAGGTATGTGAGATGAAGCTTTGACATCCTTGCCTCTAAGGAGCACTCTGCTTGCACTTTCTGTTGGTTCTTTTGCTTGTCCATGAGATACTCATGGACTCTTCCCCAACAGCACAGCTCAAAGGCATCAGTCCTTTTGTTATCCTTACTCACTGTCCAGCTCTCAGGTGCACAGCCAGGGATTTTAAAGGCCATGGTCTAAGGTGCACGTTTGTCTTTAAACCGGTTATCGTTGCTCCCCAATAACTTGGAGTCCTTCCCAGTAAAATATGTCTCCTCATCTCATTGTTGGTACCAAGGGTGTTGACTAGGGATCCAAGTAAGAGGAAGTGGATCGAAGAACCATGATGTCCATGACAAGTAACCCGAGGCACAGGAAAATTGTGTGTCCCAGGTCATTCAGAGAGGCCAGCCTCTCGGCCACTGTGTCCATCCTCCTTCAGCCATTCCAGCGGGCAATTCAAGCGAGGTTATCATCCCATTCTTTAATCAGACAAGACAGCGGAGCACAGAGGAGTTTAAAAACTCACAAAGGTCACACAGCCAGAGGGCACCGAGGCAACAGTCCTTCGGATGGGAAAGCTGGAGGGAACTGATTTGCCCAAAATCCTGCAGCCCCAAAAAATAGTGGATGCTAGCTGCACTCTGCTTCTGCCTTGTCACACAATGCCAGGGTGCAAACAACTTCACTTTTCTTCCAAAGGAATAAAATGAAAAACCAAACAAACTGTAGTCCTCATCACATAGATTTCTCTTCTCCTAATATTTCCCACGTTCTGCATGCTTTATATTTGTGTAGTTCAGAAAATATTTTTGTTTTGGTTTTTTTTT
>NW_006400054.1:2173304-2212800 GCF_000299155.1 Elephantulus edwardii
GGAGAGGAGAGGAGAGGAGAGGAGAGGAGAGAAACAAGCCAGGAGAAGTACAACCTGTTGCCAGCACAACTTCCTCACCTGGTTACCAAAACATGTCCTGAGATTCAACTTGGACAAGACACACCCGTTTCCCATCCACTCTCAGTAATTGCCCAACTAGCTGTTCAGCCTTGGGCAAGTTACTCCAGCTCTGTGAGCCTCTGAGTTCTCATCTGTAGAAATGGAAATAAATGCTGCCATTCCAGGGCATGAAATACTCACTCAAATACTCACCTGGTGCGCGTTCCTGCCGCTATCTTGGGGGAAGGGCAGCCGGCATGCTCCTTGGAAATGTGGGTGGCATCTCACTCACTGTGGACGCGCCATTAGAAAGGAGCAGTCCCTGGGGCAGGAGGTCAGGCTTGGGAAAGGGGAGGGTCAGCCAAAAAAGAGGAAGACCCTCGCGTGTCTGCAACAGTGGGCACATTGCAACACAGCAGCAGTTGCGAGCGGGGACTGCGTTCTTCCTGCCCAACCTGGGGTCGCTGGAAGTGTCACCAACTCGATGACACAGTCAGTCCCCAGGATCCCCAAACTGAGGATCAGAATATGTCTGGAGTCCTACTGACTGTCAATCTTTTAAAATTCACTCATCAGCGAGCATTTATGGTGCCTGTCCGGTGCTAGATTTGCAGACTGGTTAGAAAGTGGTGGGAGAGGTGGCAGGAAATCGGGGCTGCACTCTCTGCCTACAAGCCACCCCTTAAAGTCTCTCCGCTTAACTTCTCCCAGCAGGACCGAGAAGTTGAACTCGGAGGGATCGGGTCATCCAGAGGTGCCCAGGAGGTGCCTCTTACCTCGGGCTGGGTCCAGGTCAGCAGGCTCCGAAGCAGAGCTCCGCCGGGGCTCAAGGCCTTTGCCGGGTCCTCGGATCTTCCGCCACCGACGCCACCCGGTGCAGGCGCCCCGCCCGCTCGCAGCCTCTGCAAGGGGCACTTTCGGAGATGGCCCCGCCCCCAAACAGGCCCCGCCCCGATCTAACCCCTCCCTCGGTCACGCCCCACTTCTTGACCCCGCCCCTTCCCTTAAAGACACAGTCTCCCCGGAGGCTCCCAGGGACTTGCCCATGTTGTCACTTTCATCCCCAGTCCCCTGCCTGTGGGTTCTGCTTTTGCCTCAAAAACAGAAGCTGTGGTGGAGACGGCGTGGAGAGGGGAGTGGGAAAGAAACTGTTGGCAGGTGAAAGAAAGGGACTGAGTGTGTGGGGGGTGAGGATGGAGAGCTTCAGAAGCCTTCTGGTATCAGAAGAGATAACAGAGAAGGTCCTGGAAACCCCTCCAACCCACTCACGCCCAACTGTCCTCGATGTCCTTCCCTAAAAGTGCTGCTGTTAAGAGACTTCCTAATTGGGTTAAGCTTTTCGCTCCCATAGCATTGATTTTGGAATAATAATAATAAGGGAGGAGAGTGAGAGGTCTCGCTGCCCCTGTTCAGTTTCAAGATTAAAGTCCTTGTACAAAGTCCCAAGCTCCATCCACGCCAGGCTCCAATGTTCCATTGTTGTCGACATTGTTCCATTATTATTACTGAAAGGTGGCAACTTATGTGCCTCAGTCTCCCAGTGGCTGGAAGCCGCTTAGAACAAGATCAAAGCCCCCCCTGGTCCCATGTCTGACCAGCCAAGTCCAGGGTCAGACCACAGCTACCTAGTGTGGTGTAGCTGCCATGCTGACCCAGAACTGCTGACTTTGGCCCCAAAGTGTGCCTTCCCCAGAGGTCCCAGTCCAATCAACTCCCATGAGATTTACTGTCCCTGGAAACCCACTGAAAAGTCTTTCATGAGTTGGTTCTGACGTGGCAACATAAAACAACAATCTATGAGAGCAGACAACCAGGTCTTTCTCCCCCAGAGCTGTGTGGTGGACAGGGAGGGCGTCACTTCTGGTATCAGCAGTGATAACAGAAAAGGTCCTGGTGGGTGGATTCCAATCAACCTTTCCATTGCCAAGTGCTTCAACATTGTGCCACCAGGATTCCTACCAGGGTCTCTGGGCAGCATGATACACAGGAGGGGACGCTGTATTTTGGGGATCGCTGCTGTTCTTAGGTTCCGTGAGGTACACCTTACAGCGACCTTCATAGACCAGAACTCTGTCCTATCCTCATCATCCTGGCTGCATTTGAACCCATCGCTGCAGTCACTGTGTCAATGCATCTTGTTGAGGGTCTTTCTCTGGCTCTCCACCTTTTCAATTATTTCCCTAAGGAAACTTGTTGTTGTTGTTGTTGTTGTTGTTGTTATGTGCCATCGAGTCGCTTGTGACTCATAGCAACTCTATGTACAACAGCCCTAAACTCTGCTCTGTCCTGTGTCAATAGCACTGTCTCTGACACAGCCATCCCGATTACCCCAGTCACTTAATCAATCCATCTGATAGAGGGCCTTCCTCTCCTGCGCTGTCCCTCCACCCTCCCAAGCATGATGTCCCTCTCCAAGGACCGGTCCCTCCTTACAACATGTCCAAAGTATGTCAGACGAAGCCTCAGAATCCTTGCCTCCAAGGAGCAGCCGGGTTTAACCCTCTCCAGGATGAATCTGTTTGTTTCCCTAGCAGTACATGGTACCCTCAATACTCTTCTGCAGCACCACAGCTCAAAGGCATCAATTCTCCTTCTATCCTCCTTGGTCATTGTCCAACTCTCTGATGCATAACTAGTGATTGCAAAGACTATGGCCTGTATCAGACACACCTTCGTCTCCAGAGAGACACCATTGCTCTTCAGAACTTTGGAGAGGTCCCTAACAGCAGACTTTCCCATCGCAATACGTCTTTTAATTTCCTGGCTACTGGTGCCAAGAGTGTTGACTGTGGAGCCAAGCAAACTAAAGCTGTGAACAATCTCAATCTCTTCATCATCCATCCTGATGCTGCCAGTTGGTCCAGTGGTGAGAATCTTTGTCTTCTTGATATTCCTATTTTTGCCTCCCAGGAGCACTCTGGCTGCACTTACTCCAAGACAGACCTGTTTGTTCTTCCGGAAGCTCATGGGATATTCTTCTCCAGCACCACAGCTCAAAGGCATCAATTCTTTGTCTGTATTTTAGGGATAGGGAGGAGTAAAGAGCCTCAAATATCATTGAGTGGACTGCTTTCAATAGTATCACACACAGGTCCGTTCTATCCTCAGCATATGAACAAGCTCCAACCAACAAAGACAATAGCTGGTATTTATTCTTTGACCTGGCGTACCTGGGTAGCGCAAATGGTTTGCTCACTTAGTTATCAACCAAGAGGCTGAAAATTAGAATTCACACAGAAGCCCCTCAAAAAGAAGGCCTGGCAATCTGCCTCCTAAAGCTTACATCCTTCTGAGGCCTCTGGAGTGTAATTCTATTCTGAAATACACGGGGCCATGAGGAATTGGAGTTCACTCAACCATACCAATGGTTTGATTTACGTTACTTACCGAAAACTTCTATCGAGTGTTCACAAGTGTGTCCCCTTTAGCCTCCCTAGGGGACAAGGACTCTATGTCATGTCCATTCTGCAATTGAGGCCTAGGGAGAGGGAGAGGTCTGAACTCCTGGGAAGTGACAGCCATAGGCATTGCACCTGGTTCTGTGTGACCCCTGTTAAAACCCCACCACCACCACACATAGAGCATCCTGCTTCCTTCACCATAAGGCCAGGCCCCTTCTGTCACTCAAGGTGTGCCTGAGGGGCAGCTCCAGGCACAGAACAAGCTCCCGGAGAGAGAAGCAGGAAGCAGAACTCAAAAGAGGAAAGGGACAGAAAACAGGAGCTCTCATGCTTAGTAGAATAAACCTGAAATCTCTTGTTCTGCCTGATTTTGAAACTTAGAAGGGGATCTGGAACAACGTCAGCTAACGTGAACCTCCTCTTGATTATGGCCAAATCCAACCCAAACTCACTGTTGTCAAGTTGATTCCGAGAGACCCAGGAGGACAGGGCAGAACTACCTCACAAGGTTTCCGGGCTGAAAGTCTCTGCAAAACTATAAGGCTTCACCTTTCTCCCAGGGAATGCCTGGTGAGTTCTGAGTGTTGTTGTTATGTCCCATTGAGTCGCTTGCGACTCATAGCGACCCTATGTACCCTAAACGCCATTCTATCCTGTGCCAACCTAGCCATCTCAAACACATTCATTCCCACCACTCCACTCACAGAATCGATCCATCTCATTGAAGGTCTTCCTCTCCTGCGCCGCCCCTCCACTCTCCCAAACATGATGTCCCTCTCCAAGGACCAGTCCCTCCTTGCAACATGCCCAAAGTATGTCAGACGAAGCTTCAGAATCCTTGACTCCAGGGAACATTCTGGCTTCACCCTCTCCAGGACAAACCTGTTTGTTCTCCTAGCAGTCCATGGTATATTCAATACTCTTCTCCAGCACCACAGCTCAAAGGCATCAATTCTCTTTCTATCATCCCTATTCACAGTCCAACTCTCTGATGCATAGCACGTAATTGTGAAGACTATAGCCTGGATCAGGCACACCTTAGTCTCCATCTCCAGCCTGACATCGTTGCTCTTTAGTACTCTTGAGAGGTCCCTCACAGCTGACTTTCCCAATGCAATTTATCTTTTGATTTACTGGCTGAAGTTACCAAGAGGGTTGACTGTGGAGCTGAAAAGCAACTTCTATTTGAGTAGAAATGAGCTCCAGGGAGGTTTCAAGGCTGATTTTCCTAGATAGCCAGCACTTTCCTCTGATGTGCCTCTAAAATGGACTTGAACTTTCAAACATTCAGTTAGCAGCTGAGTGTTAACCATGTCTCTAACCTAGGTCTCTCTACAATAAGTCAGTAGAGCTTTACTATCTTCAGAACCATGACTGTTTTCTGTTTTGGTTACTTACTGCTGGGTACCACACACCCCCTCAAATCGATGGCTGAAAACAATATTTTTCCTCCCCCAAAACCAAAATCTGTTAGAATGACTGAATGGAAGGCCAAGTGCTTTGCAAATTTTCACTTGAAGAAACAAGAATAATAATTAAAAAAATTAATTTAAGCAGAATAAAAGCACGAACATACCAATAGTAATTTTAGCTATGAAATACTGTGTTGTTGTTGTTGTTGTTGTTGTTGTTGCTATGTGCCATCGAGTCGTTTGCGACTCATAGCGACCCTATGTACAACAGCCCTAAACCCTGCTCTATCCTGTGCCAACCACATTGCCTCGGACACACCCATCCCGATTACCCAAGTCACTGAATCAATCCACCTCATAGAGGGCCTTCCCCTCCTGCACTGTCCCTCTACCCTAATTTTAGCTATGAAATATAAGCAAACTAAAAATTCACGTTAAGAAAAAAAAATCACCCTCTATAGGACATTTCTACCACAAAAATGTCTAATTATTAGTCTCAATTAGCCTTTTAAAACAACACAGGAATGAAATTATTTGTTCTGGCTTTCAGATACTTGAAAAAGACTCTTTCCCTTCCCAGGATATGCTGGGTCCTTATCCTTTCTACCTCAGTCGACATGGTGGGAGGTTTTGCTTGCTTGTCTTAGAGAGTTACTAGGCAGGCTCTTTTGAAGTTATTTAGATGAGCTCTCATAGACATCTAAACCCAGTGTCACAGGTAAAGGGCCTGTCAAGTGCCTTGCTCCAGATCCCAGAGTTAATATTGATGGGGTGGTATTGATAAGTTCAGAATTCTCTATGTATGGATCAGTTATGGAACGATAGTTATAAAACTGGCATCAGTTTTCTCCAACCTGAAAGGCTAACTGCTTGACCATACAATTCTTATTGTCCTTTCTTTAATCTGTGTATCAGAAGAGGAGCTGCATCTCCTAGATTAGCTATTATCTCTTTGAAGGTTTTCCCCAATCATATGTAAATTGTAACATAATCTGCCTGTTTGCCAGGAAAGGGAGTTCTCTGGGTGTGAATGGTTTTCTTTCAGATATAGAAATTCTTTGATTTTACTAACAAAAGTTTATTGTTAAGTAAGTTGGTGTCTCACCCTAGTATAAAAGCCTGGTATCTTTCCCAGTCCTGAGAGGCAGTCTTTGAGGCCAACCCGCTGTCCTCCACAGATCTGTAATAAAGTGGTTATGGATATTGCAATCCATTTGTCTTATTAGCAACTGACTATGGAAAGAACCCCCGGCGTTCAGTAACAATAGAATCGAGTTAACTCTGACTCATAGTGACCCTCTGCCCAACAGATCAACATCCTGCCCAATCCTGCATCATCCTCACCTCTGCTGTGCTCCTGCCCGTTGTTGCAATACTGCTCCCTGAGGATCTTCCTCTCCTTTGCTGACCCTCCACTTTCCCAAGCATGAGGTCCTTTTCCAAGGACTTTTCCTCCTGACAACATGCCCAAAGTATGTGAGACGGAGACGGAGACAAGGCCTTACCTCCCTTGCCTCCAAGGAGTGTACTACTTGCAAACGACCTAAACTAATACAGCTCACACATCACACATCGCCCTCAAATCACAACTGACTCACAGCTGACCCTCCTGCAGCTTTTCAGAGGCTGTAAAACAATCGCTTGAGAGATTATTATCCATTTTTCTCCCAAGCCGTAGATTTGGACATGCTGCAAGGAAGGATCAATCCTTGGAGAGGGACGTCATGCTTGGGAGGGTGGAGGGACAACGCAGGAGAGGAAGACCCTCAATGAGAAGGATTGATTTAGTAACTAGGGTAATGGAGGTAGGTTCAGAGACAGTAAGACTGGCACAGGATAGAGCAGGATTGAGGGCTGTTTAACACAGGGTCGCTATGAGTCGCAGGCGACTCGACGGCACATAACATCGTCTTTAAGTTGGCAGCACAACTCCTCACCCAGCAGGCCATCAGGACTCAATTATTAAACATCCAAATGAAATTGGAACACTCTAACTCCAGATTGTACACTCTCAACAAATATGCTGTGCTCCAGAATTTGAATTCTTTGTTTATAAGTGCAAAATAAGTAAAGGCTAAGTAGAAATGTATCAAAGGAAAAATTCAACCTTCCAAATAGTGTTCTTTAAAGACAGCTGTCAGATTCGCAAAGCCCCAGGTGCCGCAAGAGGGTGCAATGCACATGCGCGTTTGGAGACGCGCGTCTCTGCAGGACGCCTTCTCCTATTGCCTGCAGCTTCCTACAATATCGGCGTCCAGTGTCTGGGGCTACAGATTTCTACTCCTTTTGACTTTGTAGGCACTAACCTCTAAAGTAGTATCTCTTCTTTTCAGTTCTGTGTGTATTTGTTGGTTAAGTTCCCCTTAAAAAAAAAAAGCCAACTAGAAAACAAAACCACAACAAAATGAGGGAAATAGCACGAATAAACATGTTTTTGAAGGTTATTAAAAAAAAAAACACTAGTATTTTTTACGGTTCTGTAGATTGGCCAGTCGCTTTGTCTACTGGTTTCACTGACAGAGTCCGTTGAGAGGGTTCAGGAGTTGACAACTGGACAGCCAAGCAACTTACAGAGTCTTCCCTTCCAACTTTTTCAGAGCAAAGCGGCCAACATGGTAAATTCAGATTGGACCTCAGCAGTCACGTGATAACATGTTGCCAGTCTATTGGTCAAGGAAAGTCATATGACCAATCCAGGTTTAAAGTGGGCATTCAATATCTACCATTCAGTCTCTCTTTTTTAAAAAAATAATATTTTATTTTATTTTTTTGTGCATGTACCGTCAAATCAGATCTGACTAGTACAGGAGGAGATTGCCCCTCCTTCTCCAGCAGAGCATCTGGTGGATTTGAACCCCTTTCTAAAGTACTGAAGAGCAAGGGTGTCTCTCTGGAGACTAAGGTGCGCCTGATACAGGCCATGGTCTTTGCAATCACTTGTTATGCGTCAGAGAATTGGACAATGACTAGGGAGGATAGAAGGAGAATTCACGCCTTTGAGCTGTGGTGCTGCAGAAGAGTATTGAATGTACCCTAGACTGCCAAGAAAACAAACAGACTCATCCTGGAGAAGGTTAAACCAGGCTACTCCTTGGAGGCAAGGATTCTGAGGCTTCGTCTGACATACTTTGGACATGTTGTAAGGAGAGACAAGTCCTTGGAGAGGGACATCATGCTTGGTAGAGTGGAGGGACAGTGCAGGAGTGGAAGACCCTCTATGAGGAGGATTGATTAAGTGACTGGGGTAATCGGGATGGGTGTGTCAGAGGCAATGAGATTGGCACAGGATTGAGCAGGGTTTAGGGCTGTTGTACATAGGGTCGCGATGAGTTGTAAACGACTCGATGGCACATAACAACCACCACCACCACCACCTCTGGGATGCCAGTGCAGCTTCTTGCCACTAGACCACTGGAGCTCCCTTAATACCATTCTTTTCATTTAGTTGTTATGCATCCGAAAGTTGACCAATGAATGAGGATGATAGAGGAAGATTTACTGTGGACTACCTATACATAGGGTTTTCAAAGACCTGCTGTTTCCGAAGTGGATGGTCACAACTTCTTCCTAGTCTGTTTTCGTACCAACAGCCAGGAAATTAAAAGATGAATTGCATTGGGAAAGTCTGCTGTCAGAGACTTCTCCAAAGTACTGAAGAGCAACGATGTCAGTCTGAAGATTGAGGTCTGCCTGATCCAGGTCCTAGTCTTTGCAATTACTTTCTATGCATCAGTGAGCTGGACAATGACTAGGGATGATTGAGCTGTGGTGCTGGAGAAGAGTATTGACTATACCATGAACTGCTAGGAGAACCAACAGGTTTGTCCTAGAGAGGGTTAAACCAGGCTGCTCTTTGGTTTGGAGGAAAGGATTCTGAAGCTTCATCTCACACTTTGGACATGTTGCAAGGAAGGAGCTGTCCTTGGAGAGGAACGTCATGTTTGGGAGGGTGGAGGAACAACACAGGAGAGGAAGACCCTCCATGAGATGGATTGATTCAATGGCTGGGGTCATGAATGTAGGTGTGCACACTCATGACCCCAGTCACTGAATAACACAGGATAGAGCAGGGTTTAGGGCTATTATACACAGGGTCGCTATGAGTCACAGGCAACTCTTTGGCACATAACAATAACCACCACCACCACCACCACCCTATACATACAAAAGTGAGCATAACGTAATTTTCACAGTTTAAAGAGAAACAATGGGAAACACCTTCTCCCTAACCCATAACATTTCTTATTTTCTCAGTTGTCTCCCAACTCGGCAAATAAATAAGGAAATCATGCATTGGTCACTGAAGTATTTACACAGCAACACCTCAGTCTGTGCAGGGGATGATGGGGAAAGAGAAAGAATAATAAAATTAATGCCCAGGTACCCAGGTGAAGAAATAGATTTTTTTTACACCTTAGTGACCTCTGTTGGAGAAAGATGTGGCAACCGGCTCCTGTAATCATTTACAGGCTTGGAAGCTGTATGAGGCAGCTCTCCTCTGTCCTCTAAGGTTCCCATGCATCTGAATCAGCTTGATGTCAATGTGTGCTTTTTTAGAAGCCCTTGAACTATCAGCCTGCTGTCTGTGCTGTCCTTCAATATATAAAACTGTGGGGTTTTATGGGATAGTCCCCACTCTACGGTACACAATAGCATGTCACTTTAAAGACTAAAGTGTCTCTGACACAGACATGGTATTTTCCATTGTTTCATATTAATGGGAAAGTTGGACATTGAATGAAAAAGAAGAATTGATGTCTTTGAATTGTGTTGTCAAAGAGGACTGCATATCCCATGGACTGCCAAGGAACAAACAAAACCTGTCTTGGAGGTAGTGCAATGAGAGTGCTTCTTAGAGGCAAGGATGGTGAAACCTGTCTCACCTACTTTGCTTATGTCATCAGGGGGAACCAGTCTTTACAGAGGGACTTTGTACTTGGAAACGTAGGTTACTGAAAAAATAGGAAGACCCTCAAAGAGATGGAGCCCACAATGACTGCAGCAGTGGGCTTCAGTTTACAGTGGTCGAGACCCTCCTTGGCTTCCTGAGACTAAAAACCTAACAGGGAGAGACTGCACGTCTTTCTCCCCTGCAGCAGTTGGTGGATTTGAACTTTTAGAAGTGTACCTTTTAGTTATCATCGTGAGATACTCTGGACTACAGCCCAGCATTCCCCACCACAGTGGTTCTAAGGCTGGCAGGGCGTGGGATGATGGTGCAGAATCAGGTCATTATGAGTTGAACTCAGTGGAAGACACCTAACAAAACAATATTAAAATGTGTTTAAGTGATTCTCAAACAGTTCCACAAAATTATGTATTAAAGATTAGACAACTGGGACAAAATACTAGTAATGGATGAAATGTTTTTATGTGTCATCGAGTTGGAACTCAGGGACTCATCATAGATGGCCTTCAAGCAGGTTTTCAGAGGCTGTAAATCGCAAGGGAGGAGATTGACCATCTTTCTCCGGTGGAGCATCTGGTGGATTCAAACTGCATGCCTTTGGGTTGGCAGTGCAACTCCTTACCAACAAGTCACTAGAACTCCTAATTTTTCTATCCTTGTAGCCATTTTGGGGCGGTAGGGAAAAATGCAGGTGTGTGTAGGCGGAATGAGGTTGCTGGTCCTTTAAGGCGGAGCCCGCCCCTTAGGTCTCTCCCTAGGCCACTCCCACCCCGGAAAGGCTCGGCCTATGCCCCGCCCCTTTCCCCGAGCCCGGCCTTCTCGGCACCCGCCCCGCCCACGTCCGCGCGTAACGCCATAAGCCACACCCCGGAACGCAAACCCCGCCCAGACCCCGCCCACTCACCGCCTCGGGCCCGCCCACTCGGCGGAGCGTAGTCACGTGAGCCGCCTGGCGCGCCGCGAGCTGTCATGGTGGACTCGATGTCCAGCTGCCCCGGCGGCCGCCTGGCCCGGGCACTGCCGCGGGCGCTGGCGCCGGCTCTGGTGCTGGCCCTGCTGGTCGGCGTGTTCCAGAGCGGCCCCACAGGCGCGATCCCGCCTTTGAAGAACCGCTGGGGACGCGAAGGGCCGACACCACCCACCTTCCGTAATCTCTCGGTGCTCCTGGACCCCGCGACCGGTCAGCTGCGCCTGGTGGACGGCCGTCACCCGGACGCGGTGGCTTGGGCCAACCTCACCAACGCCATCCGCGAGACCGGGTAAGGGTTGGCCTTACCTAGCGCGGGGCCGACCGGAGAAAGGAGTGCGTGGGCGCTCGGCCCATGACCTGGGCCGCAGGTGTAGGTATTTCTGGGGCCAGATCTTTTCTTGGTGAAAGTCTCGCTGACCCCTGGAAGCCTTCTCCCCACCTCTGAGGATACTACACCTCTCTCTGGGCTAGGCCACTGATGAGGGGGCTAAGGCCGCATCATTAATCTCATGGGGTTCTTGTCTCCATCCTGGAGTGAAATTCTGCTGCCCAGTGAGATTAATTTCCCGCCTCCGAGCTGCTGTACCCCTTCTGGGTCAGGTGCTCTGTGGCTCAGACTTGGAGGGTGTGCTCTGGCAGGGAGGCATTGGGGAGCCCTCAGAACTTCTAGAAGGGTTGAAGTAGATCCCATCAGGCTGTAGACAGAGCTGGGGTCCCTGTTCACTGGGGTGACAGTACCAGAAGGGACACATAGGTCAGTGGGAGATGGGGAGGGCAGCACAACGCCGGCTCTGGGTCCAGGCTGTGTGGGAATCTTAGGAAAGCTGACATCTCCTATTCCATCCTGCGCATGTCTAGTGTCCCTTGCCTCCTTCACAGACATGGCCCCCTGATACTGCAGCCTCTGCCCATTTTGCTGGCATGCCTTGCTTCCCCGTAAGTGTTGAGGAGACCCAGAATATAGAGGACATCCTTATTCTGGTGTTTGAGGCATTGAGGGAGTGTCAGATAGGTGGCTTGAGATGTGCTTGTGGACACAGGAGTGCCTGAGTAATTTTGGGAAGGCTTCCAGAGAGAAGAGCCACAGTGTGGTCTGGCCATTCTGGAGGGAACAGAGCTCTGTGGCTGGCTTCAGGGGTGGCCCTGACTGGGATCTGATGACCCATTCTCTGCTGACTCACACATGTTTTCAGTTCTGGGTAGCAGAGCAAAGGGACATGACTGCCCTCTGTTAGGATGACAGATAAGAGGGGCACAGGGGTGATGCCAAGCATAGGAAGGGGTCTGAGCCCTAGTTGGTCTCATTGTGCTGGCTGACCAGCCAGAATCCTTGGATTTCAGGGTCAGCCCCACTGCTGTGTGATCTCAGGCAAATCACTTCACTTCTCTGGCTACTTCCTCTCCTAAAAGCAGGCCACAACATCCTGGAAATTCAGTTGAACCACAGAACACATCACTCTTTATTTACCAGAAGAAAGACTGGATGAAAAAGAAAGGTGCAGCTGTTTATAGTTGGAGAAACTGAGGCCCGAGAGGGAAAGCCAGGTCTTTTTGCTCTCATCTCAGATTATGTTAGGGACCTCTCCAAAGTGCTGAAGAGCAGTGGTGTCTCTCTGGAGACTAAGGTGCGTCTGATACAGGCCATAGTCTTCGCAATCTCCTGTTATGCATCAGAGAGTTGGACAATGACCAAGGAGGATAGAAGGAGAACTGATGCCTTTGAGCTGTGGTGCTGGAGAAGAGTATTGAGAATACCATGGACTGCTAGGAAAACAAATAGATTTGTCCTGGAGAGGGTTAAACCGGGTGGCTCCTTGGAGGCAAGGATTCTGAGGCTCTGTCTAACATACTTTGGGCATGTTGTGAGGAGAGACAGGTCCTTGGAGAAGGACGTCATGCTTGGGAGGGTGGAGGGACAGCGCAGGAGGGGAAGGCCCTCTATGAGGTGGATTGATTCAGTGACTGGGGTAATCGGGATGGGAGTGTCAGAGACAGTGCGATTGGCACAGGACAGAGCGGAGTTTAGGGCTGTTGTACATAGGGTCGCTATGAGTCGCAAGCGACTCTACGGCACATAACAACAACAACAACTCAGATTATGGACTCTTTCCTGTCTAGTCTCATACTCCCTTCATTTCCGTGTCCTTTCCCCTTTGAGCTTTTGAGCATTTGAGTCTATGATGGAGAGGGAGGAAAATCATAACTGGAGTCCCATTTTATAGGCAGGAAAACTGAGGCCTTCAGCAGTGGCCTCCCAAGAACTCAGAGGTATGAGGAGAGATAGACATCTGGAGTGCCCTGATTCCTAACTAAGGGAGGCTTTGGTCATAGTGGTAACGCAGTATCTTTTGAGGACCTTGTTGGTGGTGGTGCCATTGAATCCTATGTCTCTGACTCACTGCCCTCCTGTTAATGACAGATCAAAACCTTGCTCTGTCACACGCCATCCCCGTAATCTCAGCCATGCTCATTATGGGCTTGTTGCCGGTTCTGTGTCAGTCTGTCTCCTTGAAGGTCTTACTCTCTTTCACCGACCTTTTACTTTTCCCAGCATGATGTCTTTTCTCAAGAAGAACCATGCCCAAAGTATGTGAGATGAAGTTTCACCGTTGGCTCTAAGGAGCACCTTGATTTCATTTCCTCCAAGATGGATATGTTGGTTTTTCTGGCAGTCCATGGGATCTGCCATGTGCTTAGCAAACGCCATGATTCAGTGGCATCAATCCTTTTTTTGCCTTCCATAGTCTCATCTAACTTTCACATACATGGGAAACCATTGAAAAGATCACTGCTTGTACCAGGCACACCTTAGTCTTTATAGTGACAGTCTTGCTCTTTAGCACTTTGAAAAAGTCCTTGATCAGCAGATTTGCCCAATACAACTTGTCTTTTGCTTTTTTGACCGCTTCTGCCATGGATGTGAAATGATGTCAGCCAAAGATTTAACTTCTTGGTTTACCTGGACTCAGGGTTCTTCCTCGTCCTCCAGATTCGGTCGATAATCTTGAGATTACTGCTAATAATCTCACGTTATTTGTTTGTTCTCTCTTGGTTTTATTCACTGGGTGCCAATTGTTTGTGCTTGGCCGCTAACCGAGAAGTTAGCTGTTCTAACCTCCAGCAGCAATGCAGAAGGAAGGCCTGGAAATCTTTTGAAATTACTTCAGCCAGGGAACCTGGTGGAGCTGCACTCTGCTCTCTGACACCTGGGGGCGCCATCAGTTGATTTGACTTGATGGTAACAGGTTTGGTTTGTTTTGAGCCCAAATGAGTCATGATCTGCTGGTTAACTGCCCCTGGCTTAGCTATCAAGATCACATGATAGGAAGACTTTACAGCAAGAAAGTAAAAACTGGACAAACAGTTAAAGTGCTGCCAACTTTTACTGGTTTTTTTTGGGGGGGGGTCCAACTTGTGCATGAGAAGGATGCTCTGGTCCCCTAGTGGCATGCAGTTCAAAACCACCATCTGCTCCATTGGAGAAAGATGGGCCATCTCCTCCTGTGTGATTTACTGCCTCTGAAAACCTGCTGGAGGGTCAGCTATGGGTCGGTTCTGAGACTCGGTGGCACCAACGACAACGTGTGTGAAAAGCACATTAGAACACTCATTTTCAACTCCCGCCAGTTTTGAACTCATGAAAGAGCAGTTATTTTAGGACCAGACAAATGGAGCAGACAAATAAAGCGCTTGGCTCCTAACAAAAAAATAGGTTGTTCGAACCCACTGGCCATGCTGCAGGACAAAGATGGGGGGCAGTCTGTTTCCATAAAGATGAAAGTCTTAGAAACCCTCTGGGCAGTTCCCTGCTGCTCCCCAAGTCTCTGTGAGTCAGAATGACTTGATGTCAGTGAGTTTGGTTTTGGGGGTGTAGGGTGTCTCAGAGGTGCTAATCAACACAGCAGCATGGATGTCTAGAAGCTGTTTGTCCAGCCCCCCACTTCACAAAGCAGCTTGCCAGTCTAGAAGCTGTTTGCTGGAGCCCCCCCCCCCACACACACACACAGCAAGGGCAGCTGCAGTGATTCAGGTCAGAAATGGCTTGTTATTTCAGCTGGAGTTTGCAGACAACTTAGCTAAGTGCCAGGGGTCCACAGCATGGTCTTCCCAGAACAGGCAGGGTAGGGGCAGCTCCGCCCTCTGCCAGCAGCATGACCTTTGGCAACAACAGGAAGAGCTCTTGTGGGGTAGCCCGCAGGGTGTGGTGCTGCTGACCCAAAGGCCAGGACGGCTTTGTTGACTCAGACCCACCAAGGGAGAAACTGTGGGCAGGATCCTTCCACTTTGATCTCACAGCCTCGGAAACCCAGCTGAGTGCTGCTGACTTACCACGCCAGCTCCGTGACAATGAGTGACCGTGACAATGAGTGACCGTGACAATGAGTGACCGGGCAACAGTTTGACAGAGCTGTTGACAGAGCATCCCCAACCCAAGGGCCTAACGCCCCTGGATGCTCCTGCATCCGGCTGCTCTGAGGACCTGGAGCCTCGTACCCCAAGGACCAGCGTGCCACCCGGGACTGTTGTCGCGACGATGGCAGAGACACAAGTGGGCAGTTAGAAACAGGAGGCACCCAGAGGTTCATCCTTGAGTGGACACGTTGTCACTTTCACCCACAATCCATTGCCCACACCAAAAAGGCAAACCCACTGTCACCGAGCTGGTCCTGACTCTTCCTGACCACACAGCGCAGAATAGAACTTCCCCGTCGAGTTCCCAGAGCTGTAATTACAGATGCGGGCTGCCACGTCTTTGTTCCTCACAGCGGCTGAAGGGTTCCAACCTGCTGACCTTTTGGTTGGCAGCCAGCTGCCCCAATTGCAGTTGCACCAGGACTCTCTTTCATTTGCCAAAGCCAAGGGCCGGAGAGGGCGCTTGGCCGGGGGCAGAAAGAGCTGGAGGCGTGGGCACAGGGAGGGGAAGGGTCCAGCCGGTCACGTGTGCAGTTGTGCAAATCTAGGCTCTGGCTTCTTGCTCCTCTGTTGGGTGGATGTGGTCGACCCGCCTTGTGGAGAGAGCATTCCGTGTGGAAGTGACAGACATCAATGTCCTGGCACAGAGGGAGCCCTCCCCACCTGTTCCAGCCAGGCCAGCTGCTGTCAGGTTGATTCAAGTTCATGCACAGTGTGGTACACTTGTGCTCCATGGGGTTGCCACTGGCTGGCTGTTCAGAACTGGAACGCCAGGCCTTTATTCCAAGGCATGTCTGAGTGAAGTCAAATGGACATATAGGTGGCTACAACTTTTTGGAGGGACTGTTTGATGATGTCTGTGAAGATGGAAAATGTGGGTGCACTTTGACTTAACAGTTCTGCTTCGAGGGTTTTCAACTGACCAGCACTTGAAAATCAACGAGCAGACAGTCAGTCATGTGAACCGCCGCCCAGCACTGCACTGTTGGTGTGCACCTGGGCGCCGGCTTTGTGAGTGTCCCTCTCACTGACCGATGTCTTTCCCCTCCAGGTGGGCCTTTCTGGAGGTGGGCACAAGTGGCCGCTACAATGACAGCCTGCAGGCCTACGCAGCAGGCATGGTGGAGGCCGCTGTGTCCAAGGAGGTAAGGGGTGCAACGGGAAGGGGCCACCACCAGCGGGGCTCCCCAGAGCGGGCCAGTGTCTGCAGGGTGGGCTCGGCCTTGGCCTCTCCACTTGCTTAGGAAGAAACCCCTCACAATGTTTGTCTTTAAAAGTTTTGTTATGAATCAGGAGCTCTGGTAGCCTAGTGGCAAGAAGCTGCACTGCAATCGCAGAGGCGTGTGGTTCGAATCCACCAGATGCTCTGCTGGAGAAGGAGGGACAATCTCCTCCTGTACCAGTCAGATCTGATTTGATGGTACACACACACAAAATAATAATAATAAAAAAATTTCATTATGAATCAACTGATAGCTGAACAGGTAGCCCTCATTTTGTTATGTCTCACAGACAGATATTTTTCACAAATTAAAGGTTTCAGCAACCCTGCATTGAGGGAATCTGTCATGCCATTTTTCTCCCAGCCTGTGCTCACCGCGTCACTGTGTCTCTGTGTCACATTTTGACCTTTCTCACAATATTTCAAACATTTTTCTAATGTTGCATGCTTACTAGACCGCCAGCCCAGCCTACTGATAATAAGTCGATTCCCAGCTGCTAGTGGATTCGAACCACTGACCTTTTGGTTAGCAGGCCGACACATTTTGCTCCAGTCCACCACCACTCCTTTAGCACACTACATCCAGGACCAGCGCAGTCCAGGCCAGGACGCAGAACTGAGCCACGGACATCCCTGCATGAGGGGAAAAATGAGGACAGTGTGGGTGTACTGAGGGTGGTCAGTTGTCCACTGTTTGTGTGTGTGGATGACAGACAGACAACCTACAGTCGAGTGTAAACAAACATAGTTTCTCAGGGGAGCTCTGGTGGCCGAGTGGCAAGAAACTGCACTGCAATCCCAGAGATATGCGGTTCGAATCCAGCAGGTGCTCTGCCGGAGAAGGAGGGGCCATCTCCTCCTGTACCAGTCAGATCCAGTTTGACGGTACACACACACAAAATAATAAAATTAAAAAAAATTAAAAAATTTAAAAAAACCCCAAAACATAGCTTCTCTTTTCACTGGAAAACAAACAAAAAATGCTTGTGCCTTGCTTTATTCAGTATTCACTTTGTTATGATGGCTTAGAACTGAACCCCTAAAATCACCGAGGTCTGCCCATAGAAAAGACAATCGTTTCTTACAGGAGAGGGCCAGGCTTGCTGGGCTGCTTCACTCGCCACCCCCCGGAAGTCCCTCTAATAACATATTTTCTTTCTTTCTTTTTTTAAATTGTATTGTGTGTGTGTGTACTGTCAAATTGGATCTGACTGGTACAGGAGGAAATTGTCCCTCCTTCTCCAGCAGAGCCTCTGGTGGATTCGAACTGCACACCTCTGGGATTGCAGTGCAGCTTCCTGCCACTAGGCCACCAGAGCTCCCTAGTAATATATTTTCAATTGTTGTTACGTGTTGTTGCGTTGGACCCGGGTCATAGCTGACCATCCATAGGTTTTCAGAGGTCATCAGTTGTGCGGGAGATTGCCCATCCTTCTCCCACGGAGCAGCTGGTGGGTTTGAACCACGTACCTTTGGGTTGGCAGCACAGCTCCTGACCACCGATCTGTCAGAGCGCCATTTTCCACTAGGTGGTGTAATGATAAAGATTGCCCACGGGGTAGGAGGTGTATTCCGGGGGTAACCCACGGCTTTGACCCTGTGAGCTCCGTGTTGGGGAAATTACAGCCCCTCATCCTCACTTGACGTCAGGCCTCAGCAGTGTCAGTCCTCCTTGGGTCCTCTGGGGGCGGTCACTTCTCTGTGTCCATTTCCTCAGCTGACCATCTGCATCTTCCTCACGGAGTTTGCGTGTCCGTGGGCAGAGTGTTTGCTGAGTGGTAGGTGTGAGCCCCTGACCACTCCCCGTGCATCTAAGTGATCAGCACTTCTGTCCTGCGGGCGCTTATGTTGGTCTGAGCCCCGCTTGGCTGGTCTTGCTGGGCCCACGGATACTCTGCCGGCGGCTGGAGAGCTGGGAGCGCTCTTGGACTTGGCTGCTGGGGCTGGGGCTCCCGCGTATGGTGGGGTTTACTTTATTCATGTGGAGAGTTTCTCCTCATTCGTGTGGTTGGGGCGCCATGCTCTTTACCAGCTAGCCCAGTCACAGGGCCTCCGGGCAGGGAAGGAGGTGAGGACTCCCGAGAGGCTTAATTGAAGCCCATCAGGAGGATGTTCTTGTGTTCCTTGATGTGACCTCAGTACTTTGAACGGCCTCTGGCACCTGTCAGGTACTCAAAAGAACGAGCAGATGGACTGGATACACGTATGGATGGAATCTCTGGTAGCCGGGGAAGTTTCATCCAGTTCAGACCTTGAACTCTGATGGCTTTGAGTAGAGGGAAACTCGCAGAGATGTTGGGTTCTCGTTGGGGTAAGAGGAAGATGAGGAGGAGGGTCCAGGGGAGGACCCCAAATGGGCTTAGGGGCCTTGAGCCTGTCTGGGGATGGAGCCCACCCCCCCAGCCCTGGCCCTCACCCAGCCTGTCACCCCCCACAGCTCATCTACATGCACTGGATGAACACGGTGGTGAACTACTGCGGCCCCTTTGAGTATGAGGCCGGCTACTGCGAGAAGCTCAAGCACTTCCTGGAGACCAACCTGGAGTGGATGCAGGAGGAGATAGACCTGAACAGAGACTCGGCTTACTGGCACCAGGTAGCTGTGGCTGCCACGCTCAGGGTGGGGGTGAGGGGCTTGGGGCTGCCACCATGGTCGTGGCTCCTGACGGTCCAGCTGGCTGGCCCTGTGACCTGCCCAGCTGCCCGGTCACCTGCGCCCATTGTTATCTCCAGCCCTTTTCCTCCAGCCTGTCTCTCACTCATCTGCTCCGTGTCCATCTGTGCATCCATCTCTCCACCTCCCTGATGGCGTCTTAGCTGTCCTGTTGCCAGAGACAGACCCACAGCTCACTGTTAGCACACCACTTGCTTTGTGTACAGAGGAAGCCACTCAGTGCCCAGAGAGGGTGAGGTCGCTGAGTAAGAGACAGTGAGGAAAGGGAGAGATCTGCAGGCCAGGCAGCCGGGGGTGCCCAAGTGTCCTTGTCCCGTCCTTGGGTGAGTGATGAAATCATGGCGCGGACTCCGAGTGTTCTGCCGCTGGGCAGCTGGACAGGTCAGCCCAAGCTGAGGGCAGTTATTTATGGAGTCTCTGAATGATCCCAAGCGTTTCAGCGTGTCATGCACGTGACAGGTTGTATCTGAAGACTGGCCGTCGGTGTCTGTCAGCACCTCCACCTCACTCAGAGCGACTTCGCTTCGTTCGTTCCCGGCAGTGGAATTCCCCTTGGTCCACCTGAGGCCCTGTTCATTCTCTTACTAAGTAGGATCTTCTACTCGTCCACCCACTTGTCCCCCCATCTACCTGTCTACGGATCTGCCATGTGACCCGGCCACCTGTCCACCCGCGGATGCACTTCCTCACCCACCCGCTCATTCACTGTCCACCCGCCCATCGTCTGTTCCTCCACAGCCCGCTCACAGCCCTGTCTGTCCCCCCGCCGGTGTCTTCATATTTCACTCTCCTCCTCATCTGCACATCTGTCACCACCTGCCCATCTTGGCCCAACTGTTGCATCATCCGCTCACCCACCCTGTTGGCCCAACTCGTGTGGTTGCCTGCCCATCCTCTTGTCCACGGTCCGCCTGTCTGTGTATCTGTCCTCCCATCCGCCTGCTCAGCCGTCTCTCCAAGCAGCCCATCTGCTCTCGGGCCCCGCCCGCTTCCCAGCCGTGCTGGCATCCCTCAGCCCACCCGTCTGTTGCTCCATCACATCCCATCGCCTCTCCTCCTGGATCTCGCTGTCCGGTGCCCTCGTGATGAAGCCCTGCCCCATCGCGTGGTCTCGGGGCCCCCAGCCCCACCTCCCACCGCCGTCTTTGCTCCCTGTGCTCCGGCCCCCACTCCCCAGCCTCCTTTCAGTTCCTTGAACTGTTGCTTCTCAACACGCTGTTCCTTCCCGCCCAGACGCCTCCTCTGCCCTCCAGCACCCTGTCCTTGGACTCTGTAGCGCTGAAGTGGGCACTACAGTGACTTGTCCGGAGTCAGACCTGTCAGTTCAACTGTGAGTTCCACACACAACAGGTGCATGCTGAATAACTGTGAAGATTTATGATGCTGCCTTGTCCATCCATTCCAGTCACCTGACTGACCTCTGTCCTCGCCTCGTCCATTCAGCCTCATTGGCCAGTGCCCTGCATCCTTCCCTTCTGTTTACCTTAGCCTTCTAGCCACCTGTTATCCATCCTGCCTGTCTCTCCATCCATCCATCCAGCCATCCGTTCGTCCATCCATCCATCCATCCATCCGTTTGTCCTTTCGTCTGCCCATCCATTCATCTGCCCATCTCTGTTTATTCCTCTGTCCATCTCTCCATGTTATTCCATCCATCCATTTATCCATCTATCTACTCGCCCTTGCATTCATCTCTCCAGCTGTCTGTTCATTTATTCATCTGTCTGTTTGTTCAGTCCACCCATCCGTTTACCCATTTGCTTATCCCCTTGCTGTTTGTCTGTCTGTCTGGCCATCCATCCATCCATCCATCCACCCACCCATCCTACAGATGCTAAGCCCCTGATGTATGCCCAGCACAGGCCAAGGTTGTTGAGGACAGAGCAGTGAAAGGACAGAAACCAGCCACATGAGACTAGTGTGCTGAGGTGATAGTCATAAGACTCAGAGCAGGGAACTGTCTGCAGGTGACCAGGACCAACCGGGAGACTTCCTGGAGGAGGTGGTTCCTGCACTGGTCTCTGAAGTAATCTTGGGTTGCTGGTTTAATGATTGGCATGGGGAGGGGTTATTATTTAATGAAATCAGAATTTCTGGAGCTGGGAGCCTAAGCCTGGCCTCTCCTGCTTCCTCAGGACCCCCTCAGTCCCAAGCCCCTCCTGTTGAAAGAGAAAGTATGAGCCCAGAGAAGAGGACTCACCCTCCCCCTGCCCTCCCCCAGGTACGGCTGACCCTCCTGCAGCTGAAAGGCCTGGAGGACAGCTATGGAGGCCACGTGAACTTCCCAACTGGGAGATTCACCATCAAACCCTTGGGATTCCTGTAAGTACCATCCAAAGAGTTGACAGGGTTGGGGAACGAGCCGCACACCTCACTCTCGCACAGACCCGTTCTCCAGTACCTGCCCTGCCACCTGCTGGCTGTACAGCCTCAGACGGGCCAGTGAACCTCCCTGAGCCTCAGCTTCCTCCTCTGTGAAATGGGTGCAGTAGCAGTACCCAGCGCAGAGGCAGTAACCCCTGCTGCCTCGGTCCCCCACAGCCTGCTGCAGCTCTCTGGGGACCTGGAAGACCTGGAGCCGGCCCTGAATAAGACCACGACCAACCGTGTGCTGGGCTCGGGTTCCTGCTCCGCCCTCATCAAGCTGCTGCCCGGCCAGCATGACCTCCTGGTCGCCCACAACACCTGGAACTCCTACCAGCACATGCTTCGTATGATCAAGAAGTACTCTTTCCAGTTCCACCAAGGCCCGCAGGGTGAGTGTGCGGGATGGGGAGCGGGAGCCAGGCGGCTGGGCGTTCCTGCGTGCTCCCGGGACACACAGGCCAGTGAGGAAAACAGTGGCATTTGTAATAGCTACACTAGGGATCTCTGGTGGTCTAGTGGTAAGGCACTGCACTGTCAGCCCGAAGGCGCACAGTTCATATCCACCAGCTGTTCCATGGTGAAAGGAGCCAGCCTCCTCCCATGTGATTTACTGCCTCCGAAAACTCACTGGAGTGTCCACTATGAGTTGGATCCGACTTGACAAGACACGATATCGTTGTAAATCACATGGTTTTCCACATTTCCTTTTCATTGTTCTTGTTGTTACTAGAGGAATTCTACTGATTTTTTTCCCCTCCTTTTCCTGTTGTGTACCATCGAATCGGATTCAACAGGCACAGTAGGAGGTTGCCCCTCCTTCTCCAGCGGAGCATCTGGTGGATTTGAACCATGCGCCTTTGGGATTGCAGGGCAGCTTCTTGCCACTAGGCCACCAGAGCTTCCTTTCTACTGATTTTTATACGTTGATCTTGTACCCTGCCACTTGGCTAAATCGATCATTTAGACCCAAGGGTCCTGTTGCTGTCTGCTGCCAGGTGGGACCAACAAGGAAAACCAAACCGAACAACAACAACAACAAAATACTCAGCAAACAAAATAGTAGCTTGGATGATGTAGGAAACTAGAGTGACCAAAATAGAGAGGGATACAAAAGGAATGAGAGTCCCAATAGGACACGGGAGAGGGAGAGGGGGGAAACATTCTGGTAAGGGAGGGGGGAAAGCTAGAGAGAAGATGGAAGAAATGGTGGGGGGAAGCCAGTAACGCCAGAACCCCACAAGAGCAGAAAATAGAAAGGAAAATCCATAAAACAATGGAAAAGGAAACATGAGAGAGAAAAGGGAG
Source organism: Elephantulus edwardii (assembly GCF_000299155.1). NCBI lineage: Eukaryota > Metazoa > Chordata > Mammalia > Macroscelidea > Macroscelididae > Elephantulus > Elephantulus edwardii. The sequence continues at coordinate 2,196,038 of NW_006400054.1, forward strand.
GGAGTTGGAGGAGCGTGGGCTGGGCCCCTGATTGGTGGGTAGAGGCCCGGTGTCTGGTCTGGGAGGGTTTGTCTGCTGGTCCAGCAGGAGTCTGGGGGTAGGTGCCCCGTCAGGTCAGAGTTTCTGCACGTTTAAAAGCTGGCTGAGGCCCAAAGCTGGGAGCCAGGCTAAGTCCAGCACTGCTCCTGGTGTGGAGGGTGGGCCACCCAGCCTGGGTGGAGTTTCTGCTGGCCGCACAGGTGCCTGGGCAGCCTGCCTGGCTGGCTTGGCTTTGCCAGTCCACGGGTTGCATGGAGGCAGGGCACCTGGGTGGCAATGGTTAGCGAGGAGAGACAGTTGCTGCCGAGCCTAGATGCCCAAGGACGGTGCACTGCCCTCAGGGTGTCCTGCTCCCAGTAGGACTGTGGCAAGGATACCCAGGGAGAGGCAAGGACCCCAGATAGAGCCAGTGCCCCACAACTTCAGCAGCTGGGTGTAGACCAGGCATGACGTGGTCTGCTGGTTTCCAGAGGGGTCTCTGAGGGTAGAGCCCTGCTCGCTCCCGGGACTAAATACAGGGTGGCCTCGGGCGGGGCCGGGGCCAGATACAGGCTGGCCTCAGGTGGAACCGGGATCAGATACAGGTGGCCTTGGGTGAAGCCGGGACCAGATACAGGCTGGCCTCTGGGGGAGCCTTGCCAGCCTCCTGATGGGGGGCAGTTGCCCAAGAGGATGTGGGGAACATGGATGGGCACACACCTTGCTGTGTGTCAGATGGCCTGCTAAGCTAAAGGACAAGGCAGGGCAGGACCCCCAGTGGGAACCTCCCAGCTGACCAGCCTATCCCCTGCCTCCACCCCACTCTCCCCACAGAGGACTCCCCGCTGGTTCCCAGCAACAATCTGGTCTTCTCATCCTACCCTGGCACCATCTTCTCCTGTGACGACTTCTACGTCCTCAGCAGCGGGCTGGTGAGTCTTCCTCAGGCCCCTTCATCCTGGGTCTGGTTCCCACAGCATTCGTTTCCATCAGACCCAGCCTCCGCCTTGTGCTGGGCTCTGGGACCGGAGGAAGCAGCCTGCACCCCGCTCTGCTGCGTCTGGCCCGAGCTGGTTCTTCTCCTGGTGGAGGCTTAGACCCCCCTAAGGAGGACTTGCTGTGATGTAGACCCCCAGGTTCCATGCCTGGCCCCCCCCTTACACCTAAGAAGTGGCCTGAGACGCTGTACATGTGACACAACGCCTTAGAAATGGCTGGTCTAGGAGACTTTTGGAAAGGCCCTTGACCTTGACCACCCCGCTGGAATGTCTCCTAGTGTTTCTGCGAGTTGAAGACAAAGCGGGCCCCTCACAGCGACCTTGCCCTCCCTCCTGCCGGCCACACAGCCTGTCTCCCCTGCTCCGGGGTTCTGAATACATGTTGTTTACCGGGTGTTGTTTTTTAGTCTCTTCTCCTGGCTGCGGTCCAAGCTCGTTTAGAAATCTGTCCCCCAGCACCCCAGCCAAGGCGGCGGGCCGCGATCGCTAGGGCAACCGTTGAGGAAGAGGAAAACAGCGCTCTGAGAAAGACCCTCTTCAGAGAGCTGCCCACGCCCCCGGCAGGGGAGGCCCCTCTGCCTCTCTTGCCCTCTTTTCCCATTTCTTCCTTTTTTTTTTTGAGGTGAGCATAGGATTTACTCCCCAGTGAGGTAATGGGTTAATAATGGTGAGCTGCTGTCAACTATCAAGTAACTATCAACTAGCTGACCCTCCTGTGGGTTTTCAGAGGCAGTTAATTGCAAGGGAAAGATTGCCCATCTTTGTCCCACGGAGCAGCTGGTGGATTTGAACCACGTGCCTTTGCATCGGCAACGCGTTTCCTCACCACTAAGCCACCAGAGCTCCCCAGTTGGGGCGTGGGCTTTTTTTCAACTGTTAACTGTGCAGTGTGCCACCTGGTGGCAGCAGCCCTTCAGTGCAGTGCCCCCTTCTGCCCTCCGGCAGGTGACCCTGGAGACCACCATCGGCAACAACAACCCGACGCTGTGGAAGTACGTGCAGCCCAAGGGCAGCGTGCTCGAGTGGGTGCGCAACATCGTGGCCAACCGCATGGCCTCCGATGGGGCCGCCTGGGCCGACGTCTTCAAGAAGTACAACAGCGGCACGTGAGTGGGCATCCGGCGCCGCACCCCTCTCCCCGACCGCCGGGAAAGGGGGCCAGAATACGAAGCCTGTTGTCATCTAGTTGATCCCAATCCAGTCCAAGTGCGGGCCTGTACAGCAGAGCAGCACCATCCCGTTCTGTAAGGATTACACTTGTCTTCTCCCCTGGAGCGGGTTTGAACCACTAACCTATTGGTTAGTCACTGAGAGCTTAACCCCTACGCCACCAGGGCTCCTTAAGAAAGGCACTCTGCTGGGCGGGGAGAGAAGTGCAGCAATGAATGAATGGAAATCCAAAATCTCTGTAAAAAAAAAAAGAAAGGCACTCTGCCCCCTGTTAATACTCAGACCCTTCCCCACCTCTCTCGGACCCCACTGTATCCTGAGACCCCTCCTTCATTTACTCCCTGGCGAGGGAACGATTTGCCCTCCTCCCTCTGTGCCTTCGCCCAGGGAGAGGCCTACTGGAGGGGGCATGGCAGGGGAACTTGGAGTTGGAGGGCTCTGGGTCATAGGGGTGAGCTGTCCGAGGAGGGGGACGTGGTGAGAGAGATAGGGACTGGGCAGGGTATGTCTTAGAACACCAGGCAGAGGAATGGGCCTTTGTTCTGATAAGCACTAGGGAGCCATACACTGTTCTGGATCAGGTGAGCAGCATGGCACGAGAGGGGTTTCTGGAAGTCTGGTCAAGCTGCAGCGTTAGCACGACTCTCTGATGGCCAGATACCCCCAGGCTCCCCCTTCTCCCCGTCCCATGATTCTGGGCCATGTGGAGTACTGGGCACAGAGGAGGCCAGGACAGTGGTCCCCAGCTCTGTTGAGACCTCTCTCTCCTTGGGCACGGCAGGTACAACAACCAGTGGATGATCGTGGACTACAAGGCGTTTGTCCCCGGCGAGCCCAGTCCCGGGAGCAAAGTGCTCACCATCCTAGAGCAGATCCCGTGAGTACTGAGAACCCAAGGGAGGGGTGCAGGGTGCCCCAGCCAGCGTGGCCTGCCTCGGCGAAGGTGCCAGAACCTTCAGGAAGGGCTGGAAGAGAGGGCAAGCCCTGACTACGCAGGGCCATGGCATTAGACTGAAGAGTCAAGGCATCGTCCAACCCTCATGGCAGTGGGGAGCCATCGAAGGTCCTTGAGCAAGGCAGTGCCCAACGAGGTCCCTTCTCTGACCTCCCCACCCTGACTTGTATCTTCGCCCCAGGGGCATGGTGGTGGTGGCTGACAAGACCGAGGAGCTCTACCGGAAGTCCTACTGGGCCAGCTACAACATCCCGTAAGTGCCCCCTCTGGCCCTAACCCTGCCTCGTTCCATGCTCAGCCCCTGTCCAACCCCTTCCTCAGCCAAGACAGGCCTAACTCCTTCAGAATACAGCTGCATGGCATCCAGGTGACCACCCGTTGTGGGTGGCCAGGGTGGCGGGCGCAGGTCCTGACCCTGTAACAGTCCTGCAGTGGGATCTGGTTAACTGTGAGCAGCCCCCACTTGTCCTTGGGACCCCACCTCTTTGATCAAATGCACTATGTTGTTTCTGAGTCTTAGGCTCACCTTACCCAGTAGCTACCAATGCTCACCCATTTCACAGATGAGAAAACTGAGGCCCTGAAAGATTGCCCAACTTTCTCAAGCTCCATAGAAATCGAACGGTGAATCTGGGGTTTGAACCATGGCTGTTGGACCCCAGAGCCCTAGCTTGGCCACTCCACCCACTACAAGTGGTGGCATTGTTAGGGGCTGTCTCATAATGACCATGTGACAATGGGTCTGAACCCTGTCCTGTCCTGTGCCGTCCTCACAGTCCTCCAACACCCTCAAGCCCATTGCTGTGGTCACTGTGTCAATCCCCCTGGTTGAGGGTCACCTTCTGGCTATTGTTGTCCCCTGAGAATCCTCTGGCATGATGACCTCCCTGACCATGGCGAGGTATACCCAGGGTTCCCAGGTGACCCGTGTCATCCCCACAGCTCCTTTGAGACTGTCTTCAACATCAGCGGAGTGCAGTCCCTAGTGGCCCAGTACGGGGACTGGTTCTCCTACAACGGCAGCCCGCGGGCCCAGATCTTCCTCCGAAACCAGTCCATGGTGCATGACGTGGACTCCATGATCCAACTCATGCGGTGGGCACGGGCTGGCGCGGGGAGCTTGGGCCTGGGAGCAGGGGGTTCGGTGGGCGACCAGGGGACCCTCCGAGACAGCTGTGGGAGGGGTCCCTGACCTCATGGTGCAGCGTGGAGACTGGCCATCGGATGGTGACCGCCGTGCTTGGGGAAGCGGCACTGGGCCTGGTCCCCACCACCTGGGAGGCAACTTGGAGTTCACACCGAGGCCGGTGGGGCCTGGAATGGTTTCCGGGATGGAGTTAGGGTCTCTCCTTGGCAGAAGGGGGGTCAGAGGCAGTTGGGATGAACGGTTTAGGGAACAAGGAGGGTAAGGAATGCTCGGGAGAGGAAACGTACTGAACAGGAGCCAGGCACCAGGACCCCAGACATGGAGAAGGGGCAGCAGAAGGAGGGGGTGCTACAGGGAGGCCCAGGATGACCCCCGATGGCCCCCAACTCCCGTCTCTCTAGGTACAATGACTTCCTGCACGATCCCCTGTCGTGGTGCAAAGCCTGCACGCCCCATCCGAATGCAGAGAACGCCATCTCGGCCCGCTCCGACCTCAACCCCGCCAATGGCTCCTACCCGTTCCAGGCGCTGCACCAGCGCTCGCACGGCGGCATTGACGTGAAGGTGCGCCCGCCCCCCACCCCCGTCAGGACCGGGGCCCCCAGGGCTTTGAGAGCAGGGCTGGGGTGGCCACCAGCAGGGCCCGGAAGAGATGAGGCAAGGGCAGAGGGACAGCGTCCAGGGTTTAGGGTACAGGTCAAGATTAAGGTGAAGCCAGGGTCAAAGTGTGGTCAAGGTCAGAACTGAGCTCTAGAGTAACCTTGGTGGTGCAGTGACTAAATGACTGACTGCTTGCCACAAAGGTGGACCCTGCTCTGTGAAAGATGGGGCAGAATGTCTCCATGAAGCCTTTAGTTAAAGAATTTTTATTTTTTAAACCTCAAAATATCCTGCCATTGAATGGATATGGACGTGGGTCAGTAGAGACACAGGAGGCGCTCAGAGCGGAGTTACCAGCCCCTCCGGCAGGGTTTCCAGCGCTGTCCATGACAGGCGCAGACTCACCCATTTTTCTCCTGAGGACCAGCTGGTCAATCTGAGCTACTGACCACTGACCCTATTTACAGCCTTGGAAATCCCAGGAGGCCGCTGTGCTCTGGCCTGTGGGGTCACTAGGAGGAAGGGACAGCGTAGGGTGGGGTCAGGACCAGGGGTGAGCTCAGGACAGAGCGTGCGCCCACTCTGAGCCACCTCCTCCGCCTCCCACCCCCACCTGCAGGTGACCAGCTCGGCTCTGGCCAAGGCCCTGAGCCTGCGGGCGGTCAGCGGCCCCACGTGGGACCAGCTACCCCCCTTCCAGTGGAGCACCTCGCCCTTCCGCAGCCAGCTGCACATGGGCCAGCCTGACCTCTGGAAGTTCTCACCCATTGAGGTCCGGTGGGATTGAGAGCGTCACTGCTCTGCTGCCTTCTGCCTGCTGACCCTGGGGGGCCGCCCACCCTGCCGGTCGGGCCCTCCTGCGCCGTCCCCTTTGGGGGCCTCGCTGTGTGCCGCGCCCTGGACTGCGGCTGCTGTCTGCCGGGTTCACTGTGGTCTGGGGAGTCTCCTCCTGGGGGCCGCACCCCAGGGGCCCAGAACTGACACCCACCCATTCTCCCTGAGAGGTGGTCACCTTCAGGCACCCTCCGCCTCTCTCCCTGCTGTCTCCCCCCCCTCTCATCTCTGCCTCTGTCTCTCCCCCCCTCCCTAGCTCTGGGTCTCTCTCCCTCTCTCATCTTTCTGCCTCTCATCTCCCTCTCTCGTCTCTCTCCTCTCCCCGTCTCTCATCTCTCTGTCCCTCTCTCGTCTCCCTCTCTTTCTGCATCTCCCCCACCTTTGGGAGCTCCATCCTCATGGCCACCTCTTCCTGAGAGGAGCAGGTCCTAGGACCAGGCTGGGATGCCCCTCAGTGGGCAGGACTGCCCTTCTGCGGGTGACACTGACCCTGTAGGGTGTCCACCGCTGGCTGTCAGGGTTGCGTGGCCGCAGCCCAGGAACCTGGTCTTCCTCAAGCCCTCGGGCGCCTCTTTTCCTTGAGAACACAGCCCCCAGCCCTCCTGGGCAGCTTCCTAGAGGAGGACTCGTGAAGACAAAAACCAAAGCTTCCGGCGCTGTGAGGCCACATGGCCTGTGCGCCTCCCCGACGCCGTGCCTGCACGACTGTGCCTGCCCCTCCAACCCCGGCCTCGGTCTGTCAGGCTTCACAGGGGACCCCGCCCTCGCCCCCCGCTGTAGGAACCAAGCCTGGGCTGAACCATCATTAAAGTAGAGGCCGTGGCCTTGGCTGTGCTTCTTGGGGCAGCGGGAGCTGGGGACATCGCCTTCCCTTTCACATTGACACCTCACACCCATTGGTACTTGGTCCACCCATCCTCCTTTCCCTCTTTCTGACCCTCTGACAATCAGTCTGCCCCCTGTCCATCCATCCACCTACCCGTCCGTCCTCCCATCCATCTGTTCGTGTACTCACCTGCCCGCCCATCTGTTGACACTTCTGACAGTCTGTCCACTCCTGTTCATCCATACCCCCCTCCAGCTGTCCGCCTAGCTAGCCACCTGCACAGTTATCCTCTTGACACTCAGTCCACGCCCTGCCGGTCCACCCCACCTGCATGTTTCTGGAGCAGAAGTTTAAATATTCGGCTGGTTACCAACGGTCAGCTGCGCTATGGGGGAAGAGACCTGGCCACCTGGTTCCATAAAGAGGCCTCTTTATGCCTGTGGGGCAGCCCTCTTGGTTCTCCAGGGCCTCTAGGGGTCGTACTCAGCACTCAGTCTTGTGCCAGCGATCCTGTTGACTAAGTCCAGATCCACATAGAACAGGGTCTCTGTACCCCCAGCCCCACCTTATGGCCATGTGGAGCTTATACTACAGACAGGAGAGCCAGTACTGGATCTGCTCGAGAGGAATGCTCAGCCCTGTGGTCAAAGGCCACGGTCCTATTCCCGTCTTGCCAAGTAGCTCTGGGACCCCTGCAGTCACCTCATCAGTGAGGTCAGAAATGAGGTCATTATAACCAGACTCCCCCTGGCAAGCATACAGTGAAGGCCCATCATGCCTTGAGCAAATGCTGATGGTATACCCTTGGGGCACCCCAGGCACCAGAACAAGGCACTGGGGGGTCCTGCGTGAGCGAAGCCTCTGTGGCCTTGTGAAAGTCGGAGACATGCAGAGTGAGGGCACAGCGTGCCCCATGCTGATCCTTGCTCGGGGAAGACAGCGAGGACCTGAGGGCCTTGCTCCTCCGGCCTCTCCTCATGACGTGGCAGTCCCCAGCCTTGGAATCACATGTTGTTTTCAGACACCTACTTTCAGTTCCCACCTGCCCGAGACTATTCACACACCCCAAAGTTCCCTCACTGTAGCCGCATTGGGGCCTCAGTTTTCATGTGAAAATACAGATGAGGAAATGGGTGGAGGGAAGTTACAGGGGCCTGGACCCAGCTCCTGGTGGCGTGGTGGTCACCAGGCATTGTGACAGCCAGTTCATGGCCCCTTTACGGTCACCCCCGAGGCTGGGGCCACCATGAAGTCCATTCGGCAGATGAGAAAGTGGAGGCTGGGGCAGTGGTGGTACTCCAGGCTCATTATGGGAAGAGCCAGGTCCAGTCTGCTCTCTAGAATGATCCTGGCTGCCTTGGCTTACTGGATGGTGCTCTGCTGCTAGCCAAGAGGTTGGCAGTTCAAAGCCACCCACAGCTCTGTGGTAGAAGGGTGAAGCAGTCTGCTCGCATAAAAATCTCTGCCTTGGAAACCCGTGAGCAGTCCTCCTCCACCCTACATGGCTGCTGCCAGTCAGAATAAACACAGTGGCCATGGGTTTTGGTCTTAGTTTACTACCTGACATGAGGGGACCGCATAAAGCCAGATTAACTGTGAAAAGAGTATGGGGGTGTGTGTGTGTCATGGGTCAGTGTAGCTTCAGCTGGCCCAGGGAAGGCCAGGTCCACCTCTACAGAGACAGCCAGTCTCAAATAGTGCCAAAGTGGCCACTGGCCTTCCCTGAGGGCCGGCCCGCAGCGCCTCCACCCCTCCACCAGGGGGCAGGCAGACCTGCTCTGCCTCTGGGATTTCCACATCTGGCTCGGGTAGGCAGTGGAAATGAGAAGCGGTTCTGGAGTTCTTGAATGGAGAAGTATTTTAAATCTCACGCTCCCGGAGCTTGTGGGCTCCAGGTGAGATGCCCCGGGCCCTGCCAGCTTTCTCACACACACACACACACACACACACACACACACACACACACACACACACATACACACAAGCTTGCTGTTGTGTGGGTGGGGTGGGTTTTCACCCTCCCCGGAACCTTGTAAGCCCTTGTCCCCAGGGTTAGGGACAAATTTTGAGAGACTGGATCTGAGAGCCCACTGAGTGGTCCAGATGGTCCACACACCCGAATGCTAACTGAAAGGTTAATGGTTCGAATCTACGCTGAGGGGACTCGGAAGAAAGCCCTGGCCATCTGCGGAAAACCCTGGGTGCCACAGCTGTGCTCTGAGTCCCGTGCGGCCTCTGTGATGTACGCTTAAGGGGCTGGGAGTCATTTTCAAGCTTTGTAATAATTGGAGGGTGAGAAAACCCCCCACCAACCACAAAACAAATCCTTGAACTTCTTGCCACGAGGTGGGAGCAGACCCATCTCTGACACCCCGCCCCCCAAGGGGCTTTAAGAGGTTGTAAATCACAGGAGAGGAGATTGTCCTTTGGCTTGGCACCTCCTCGGCCACCAGAGCTCCTGCTAGGAACTGGAGGCTCCCAAAAAGGCATCTTAGGGACCACCAGAGGCGGCGGAAGGACCATTAGAAGCAGGCATGGGCTCTGCTAGTTCTCAGAAATGTACCCTGTTTTTATAAGCCAGTGCACTCCAGCATTCACTTGCTCTAGAGGAGGGGGGTCATATTGCAAGACGGACTCCTCCTCTCTCCCAGAGGTGGGTGCCCAGGTCAGTTTACATACTCCCAGGGATGGGGAGCTCACTACCCCTGCTCACTAGTTCTGTTGTTCCGTGATGAAGTCCTAGCAGAATGAGGTCGGCCTCCCCTCTTGGCTAGCTCCTCCCCTGACAGCTTCCTGCATTCAGCCCCAGGGGTTCCTGTGGTATTCAAGGGGCTCCAGGATGTGATCAAAAGCTGGCATGGTGAGGGGGGAAGGAGAGAGAGAGAGACAGTGGGGAGATGACCTTGAAGAACTGTTTCATAAATATATTTTCCTTGTCCATGAAAAAGTTTACGCATTAGAAAATGGAGTAAAGGTGCGGGCTTCTAGAGAGGAAGAACGAGATGGCCTTGACCGTGGATGCCAGCCGTCTGTCTTCTCAGGGAGGAGCCTGGGCGATCTCTGTCCTGTGAGCCAGGCCTCACTGTGCTCTGGGACTGAGGAGAGGCAGGGTCCACCTTCACAGAGACAACCTGCTCCGCTCAGCATCTCACACTGGAATTTCCCACAATCCTCAGCTTGGAGATGGCAGTCAGAGCAGCTGTCCCCTCTCAGGGGTGGCTCTGAACAGTCACAGACACTGAAGAAGTCCAGCCCTGCACAGCCTCAAGGGCCTGATCTGGGGCTCTTCATGCACTGGGCTCTTGACAGCCGGGAGGTGGCCGCTGCCCAGGCCACAGGCTCACCACTGCCCAATGGAATGCTATGTACAACGAGATGCTGGACAGCGTTCCACCCACTCCAGGGGTGCCCCGGGAAGGGTGTCAGGTGGAGGGGGCTCCTCACTTGGGCAGCCCATTCTTCATGCCCAGCTGTTCCTTGAGGGCCCGAAGCTGGGCCAAGCTGATGTTGGAGCCCCCGCACACGATTACCACCAGGGAGGCCAGCGGGGCTCGTAGCTTCCCCTCGCCCTGCAGCTTCTGAACCACACGGCTGTAGACCGCAGCCAGGGCGGCCCCGCAGGCCGGCTCCACCAGGATCTTCTCATCATCTGCGGGGGAAAGGGGCCGTGAATGAGGGAAGACCCCACAGGAGGTAAGGGAGCTCTGGGGTGAACTTGGGGCCAATCAGAGCTCCCAGCTTCCCTCACCCCCCTAAACTGCCCTTCCCTAGTCCGGAGCCAAGGCATAGTGGCGTCAGTAGTGTTAACACAATTAACGTTGTGATTGTCTGGACACAGTGTTAAGACATTCTCTGAACAAGAGTGACAAGCTGGATTAACAACAGTACACACGCTACTTTCATTAACTGGCTTTCCTCCATCCAAGGCTGATCCCCAAAGTCCAAGTATGAACCCTGTTGTAGATCCATCTCCAGATCTAACCCTGAGCCCCATCTTTTTCCTTTTCTCCTTGGCTGCCAGGAAGCTCACATTCAATATTGACAGTCTGGTAGTCAGAGCAGACTATGACGTCACAACCATCAGACTAATTCACGCGTGACGTTTGTATGGTTTTTGTCACCACGTGGTATTTGCTTTTCCTTAGTGGAGAAGTTCTAGACGGGGTTGGGAGTTGGGATCATGGGGGACGTTGGCACCCAAGGTGGACGGTCACCTGGTTGAGCCACCTAGGAGGACGGGCACGTACCCACAAACTTCTCTATGGCAGCCACAGCCTCCTGGTCTGAGATGACCTCGGGGAAAATGGGGTGTTCTCGAAACAGCTTCAGGGTCTGCGTGGCCACAGTCTTCACACCCAGGGCCTTGGCGACGCTGGATGGAGGGGAGAGACCAGGATGGGACAGTTGGGGTGGGGGAGGAGAGAGAGAGAGAGAGAAACCAGGACATGGTTAGTGAAAAGGGAGGTGGGGTCAGTGAACAGGGAGGTGGGGGTCCCCCTGCACCTGCAAAGCACTGGTAATTCCTCAACCAGTTTGAAATCACCAGTGGCAACTCAGATTAGGCACGCTATCCATCTATCCATCTAATCCTCTCTCTCTCTCCATCATCTATATCTATCTATCTATCATCTGTCTAGTATCTATCTATCTATCTATCTATCTATCTATCTATCTATCTATCTATCTATCTATCATCTATCCATTTATCTATCTAAATCTATAATCTATCTATCATTTATCTATCATCTATCTATCTATGTATCTATCTATCTGTCATCTATCTATTATCTATCTATCTATCTATCTATCATCTATCCATTATCTATCTATCTATCTATCATCTATCCATTTTCTATCTATCTATCATCTATCCATTTATCTATCTAAATCTATAATCTATCTATCATTTATCTATTATTTATCTATCTATGTATCTATCTATGTATCTATCTATCATCTATCTATTATCTATCTATCTATCTATCATCTATCCATTATCTATCTGTCTATCTATCATCTATCCATTTTCTATCTATCTATCTATTATCTATCCATTTATCTATCTAAATCTATAATCTATCTATCTATCATCTATTATTTATCTATCATCTATCTATCTATGTATCTATCTATCAGTCATCTATCTATTATCTATCATCTATCTATTATCTATCTATCATCTATCCATTATCTATCTATCTATCTATTATCTATCCATTTATCCATCTAAATCTATAATCTATCTATCATCTATTTATCTATCATCTATCTATCTATCTATCTATCTATCTATCTATCTATCTATCTATCATCTACACATCCCTCTCTCTCTCCTCTCTGTACCTATGTATCTATCTATCTGTAGCTCTATCTATATGTATACATGTGTATATAGATATGAAGGGAGGGAGCTCTGATGGCCTAGGGGATAAGAGGCTGCACTGCCAATCCAAAGACAGAGGGTTTGAATCCACCAGCTGCTCTGAGGGAGAAAGATGAGCATCGTTGATTGGTATTTCAGACTGCTGTGTAATACAGCCCTATCTAACCACACCCGTGAAGGTCTGAAGGGGGGCTGTGTTTCCCCACCACTCCCTCCCCAGGATCATCCTGCATCTCGCGCATATTGGGGGCTCTGTGGATGCCTAGCGGACTGATGGAACATGGTTTATAAAACTCCATCAATGACTGAGGAAGTGTAACAAAAAGAGCCCGGGTGACGTGGGTTCTCATCCGTGCAATGGGCTGAGAAGGCAAGACAGCTCACCTGGTAATCTCCGGCAGGGACACCAGCTTGCCGGCGGTGGTGGCAGCGTGGAAGCTGTGGGCACCAACAGTCTCCATGGTGATGATGGGCACATCGCCCCAGCCCACCTCCTGCAGCCCCTGGACCACTCCACACAGCAGGCCCCCGCCGCCCACGGACAGCACGATGGCCCCCGGCTTGTCACTCAGCTGCTCCTTCAGCTCCTTGACGATGGAGGTGTGGCCTTGCCTGCAGTGAGGAAGGGGACAGGGCAGGTCAGGGCTGGCTTCTTAGTCAAAGGCTGTTCGCCTTCCTCACCCCTGCTCCATCCTGATCCAGCGGACAGGGCAGGGCAGCACTGGCTTCCAAGCTGAGGGTCTGCCTTGACAGCTGAACGCCTTCCCCTCTCCCTGCCCCATCCTATCCCCATGTCCAGCATCCATGTCTCCTTGTTGAACATTTTCTATGGCCACTGGGGCTCCCCACCATCCTCGTGCGACAGGTGTTAGGACATCAGGGGCTGTGGAATTTGAGGAATAAATACCCCAGCTCCCTTCCCCTCAGGTGGAAATAAAGAGGTGTGTGGACTATCCTGTCTCCCGAGGTTCCCCAAAAGGATTAACCTCCAATCGCCCCAGAGATTATCACCTCCTGAAAGCACCCTTTATCCCTCCATTCTGTGTTTTCTGGAATCATCTCCAATTATGGGTTACATACTGTTTCCGAGATTATGCGTGAGATTCCTAATTCTCGTATCTATAGGTGACATCTTGTCTGAAAGCAGAATTTCCCTTGCTATTTTTTGGTCAGCTCATACCTGAGAAAGGTGGGTTCGCTTTCTCAAAAAGTTGCAAATAGAGATACCATTTGACCCAGCAATTCCACTACTGGGAATATACCCTAAAGAGACCATAAATGACATCCAAGTAGATATATGCATACCCATGTTTATTGCAGCTTTGTTTACAATAGCAAGGAGTTGGAAACAACCTAAATGCCCATCAACAAACGAATGGGTAGAGAAGCTGTGGTATATTCACACAATGGAATACTATGCTGCATTGAAAAAAAGGAACTCATGCATATTATTCAAAATGGGTGACCCTGGAGGACATTATGCTGAGTGAGGTATCTCAGTCACAAAGGGACAAATACTATATGGTGCCACTGTTGTAGAATGAGGCTGGCATTGGGGTGGGGGTAAGGCTGAGAAAAACTGGATGAAATATGTTTACAGCATTGAAGTCTATGGGGGAGAGAATAGTGTAAAAGTATTATATTTTAGGGCATTATGTTTATCGTAGGAGTACGCAATGAGGGTTGCAGAGTGGGTTATATTTGGGGTTGGGGGTGGGATTGGGAGAGGTGCGGGGGGGATTGTGTACCAATGAGGGAGTTTTTCTTTTGCTTTTCAAGGAGAGGAGCAAATGGGGGGGAGGGGTGAGGTGGGGTGGGCAGGGATAAGGGTGCAACAATGAAGGAATGGAATTCCAAAATCTCTATAGATGTTCATTGAAATGAAAAATAAATAAATTAAAATCTTAAAAAAAAGAAAGGTGGGTTCGACCTCTAATCACTTAAATGGTGAGAAAATAAATTTTTGTTCCTTAAAGTCCCCCACTTGAGGTCTTTCCCCCCCTTTTTTTGTTGTGGAACATTAGGAGACCAAGAGCTGTTTTCCTGGGAATTCTTGGCTGGTTCTGAGAGCCAGCCTCAGGGCCCTGTGTGTCCGCCAGCTGGGCGAGCTGTGTGGGTGGACGTCGGTGTGTGCAGGCTGCGTCGGTGCCCATGGGCCCGTGTGCACATGCTCAGCACTGCTGGGCACGAGAGGGCTGCAGCACATGTGGGTGCCCCCTCCGCAGTGTGGGAGGTGGCCATCTCCTGCTAGTGTCCCTGGGATCCACATACCAGATAAGGGGGTCGTCAAAGGGGGGTACATAGACCCAGCCTGAGTTGCTCTTCACCAGGGCCTTGGCCAGGTCCACGGCTTCATCCAGGCTCTGCAAGACCACAGAGGTGGGAGGGACAGAGAGCGTCAGGGGCTGAGTGGGGAGACAGTCCCCCCACCTAATCCTCCCCCAGCTCCTGTCCTGGGTTGCCACTCACCTCACCCACAACCTTGACCATGGCACCCTCATTCTTGAGCCTCTCAATGGTGAGGGCAGGGGTCGTGCTGGGCACGATGATTGTGGCGGGGATGCCCAGCTTCCGGGCGGCATAAGCGGCTGCCATGCCAGCGTTGCCCGCTGCCAAGGGTGAGGAGAGGAGAGGCCGTGTCGGCACCTGAGGACCCGGGACTCCAGTCACCCCTCCTCGGAGCTCTGCGTGACCAATGGCTACTCCCCACCCTCTAATTCCAGATGGAGAATGCTGCCATTCTTTCCAAGTTCTCATAACTGGGGAGAGTCAGGGCCCAGAGAAGCAGAGGGCTCACCCCGAGGCACACAGCACCCGGTCAGGCAGAAGCTGGTCTGCGTGCAGTCAGCTGCAGGTCACTTACCCGAGGAGCAGACGAAGTGTGCACAGCCTTGCTCCGCCCGCTGTGGAGACAAGGCGGGAGGGGTCAGTGTGACCTGGTGCTTCCCTCCCACCTGCAATGCCTTCTAGAAGATTCCAGCTTACACTGGCCTGTGCTGCCCTCGTCCCCTGTGACTACATCTAGCCCACCAGCAGGATGAAGGAGAGGCCTGTGATGGCCCAGGAGTCAGTCCACGAGGGACCAGCAGAAGCTCTGATGGGGTCTCAATTATTAGGGGAACAGGCGTCCTCTCTGTGACCCCTCGGACTCTCACGGCACTGGCCCTGCCCTGTCTGGGAAGAGGCTTGTCCCATCCTGGCCTATGTGGACACCTGTCCTTACTGTCTTGCAGAGGTGTCCAATGCCTCGGATCTTGAAGGAGCCAGAAGGCTGGGCACTGTCCATCTTGAGGTAGACACTGGTGCCTGCCACCTTGGACAGGGACATGCTGTCCCGGATGGGGGTCTTCACGTGCAGTACCTCTTCAGACGTCATTTCTGTGGAAAGGAAGGGACCCGGAGGGTCAGTAGAGGTGGCCCCTGAGGTCAGCAGCTGCCCATCGTGGGCAATAGGACTGGGGACATATACTGACCCTCACATTCCAGAGAACCAAAAGTGAGGCCAAGATCACAGAGTGACAGAGATCTGAATTGAGATCACAGCTCTGCCATCTGCCTCCACCCAACAGCGGACACGGTCCCCGCCTCTCAGACTCACCCTCAGGAAGATTGGACCAAGACTCCCTGACACACATAACACACCATAACACACCATAACACACACACACACACACACACACACACACACACATGCACATTCACTCACACACACGCTTATGCACGTACACGGTCTACATATCACCATATAGACAGGCACACGCAATCACAGGCCATGACCCTAAATTTCCAAATCAAGGGGGGGCAACAAAATCTCTGAGGTGTTGGTTGGCCATAAGCAATCTAAGCAGTGACTCTCTTCCTTCGTGCTTAATCTTTAGAAATATACCCATCCGGGGGAGGGGTGGGCAGGGAGAAAAGTGCAACAACAAATGAATAGAAATCCAAAGTCTCTGTAAACATTCAAACAATTAATAATAACAATAAAAATAAAATTACATTTAAAAAAAAAGAAATCTATCCATCAAACTACTTCTGCCAAGTCAGCTTTTTGCAGATGCCCCACTCCCCTACCACCAGCAATTACACCACGCGGTTGTGCACCCCTGAACCAGTAAGACGTTTCCATCACTGTTAATCTCTCCCTGCCTCCCTCTCTACTCCCGGCAACCACGATTATGTTTCAGTTTCTAGACATTTGCCTCGTCTTGTTTGTTTATAGGTGAGATAACGTACTTTTTGTCTTTTTGTGACTGACTTCTTTCACTCGATGTCAGGCCATCAGGCGACATCTGTGCTGTAACAAGTAACAAGCCTTGCTTCTCCGACTGAACAGAGGATGTTCTGCTGCGTGTAGGCACCATCGTCTGCTTATCCGTCTGTGAAGCATTCATTTGCTTTCACCTCCTGACTGTTGTCAGTAATGTTGCAATAATATAGTAAGTCTTTTCTCTGAGTGTCCACTTTTAAGTTTTGTTGTTTTTTTTTTGGTATGTGCCTGGAAATGGAATTGCTACGTAAGGTAGCTGTGTTTTTATTTTTTTAAGGAACCCTTTAGGAACACGTTTTTTGGTTCCCCCCCCCCCGCCCCCAAATGTGGTGTGGTAACACTTTGCATTCTCACAAACAATGCATGCAGGTTCCACTTTCCCCTTCATCCTCACCAGCACTCGTGGGTGGGGAAGCTAAATGCTGTCTCCTTGTGCTTTTAACTTGCATTTTGTGGCGGGGTTATTTGTCTTTTTCTTGGTTGTTGTTGTTGTTAAGTGTCATTGAGTCGCTTACGACTCCTAGTGACCCTATGTACAACAGCCCTAAACTCTGCTCTGTCCTGT
>NW_006400054.1:2213296-2218956 GCF_000299155.1 Elephantulus edwardii
ATTTCACATGCAAGCAAGATTCTACTGAAGATTATCCAAAAATGACTAGAACAGCACATCAGCAGAGAACTGCCAGAAGTCCAGGCTGGGTTTAGAAAGGGTTGTGGTACTATGGATATTGTAGCTAATATTATATGTATCTTAGCTGAGAGCAGGAAATACCAGAGGAATGTATATCTGTGTTTCATTGATTATGCAAAGGCGTTTGACTGTGTGGATCATAACAAACTGTGGCTGACTGAGACGAATGGGAATCCCAGAACACTTGATCGTGCTAATGAGAAACCTTTACTTGGACCAAGAGGCAGTCATCAGAACAGAGCAAGGAAACACTGCATGGTTCGAAATTGGGAAGGCCATATGCCAGGGATGTCCTTTTTCTTGGTACGCTGTCAAGATTTTATATCCAATTCGGTTATAGGATTCTTATTGAATATAAGATTTCCAAGGATATCCTGCTAGTTGGTAACACATTTGTGCTGTGTGCTTTGTTTGTTTTTAACTCTTTCGGAAATCTCAATATTTTTTATTCTTTATAAGATGCCACTTTTTAATTTTGCCTTTTGATGTTCATACTTTCGTAATTTTATTAGACAATCCATTGTTGAAAGCTCGGCCTGGCCAGTGTTACGCTGATTATACTTCATGCATGTGCTGGTTTTCGTTTGCTCATTTAGACCCTTGGTTCATTGTGAGTTTGTTTCTGTGTGTGACGTGAGGCACGTACCCCGTTTCATCTCTCTGCCTGTGGGATCCAATGCTCCCAGCATCGTTTGCTGAGGAGACTCTTCCTTCCATGTGATGGCGTCCAACTCAGCTCCGGTCACTGCTATCTAATTGCTTACAACTGACATTGACCTTTCACTGAGTTTCCCTGAGCCTGTAAAGGCTGATGGGAGGGGGTGGCCCAGCCCCCCATCTCTTGGAGCCATTGGTGGATTCGAACCACCACAGGGGAACAGCCTTTGGATACAGTGCAATTCGCTTCAGGCTGCCCCACTAGAGCGCCTTATAATAGACTTAGCAACTATCAACTAACCACAGATAGAGGGTTTTGTTTCTATACTCTCCTTTCCGTTCCATTTGTCTATGTCTCTATTGTTAGAGCAGCACTAGGCTGTTTTGATTACAGTAGCTGTAAAGTCTGTTTGAAAGTCAGGAAGCGTGAGCCCTTTTATTTTATTCTTCTCTTTGAACATTGTGTTAGCTTTTCAAGGCCTCTTGCAATTCCATGTACAGTTGAGGATTGGTTTTTTTACTTATGTCAGGAAAGCGGTTGAAGTTTTCGTCCGGATTGTGTCGATTCTCCCCTCGCTCACTTTGGGTGGTATTGACATCTTAACAATACTCCGGCTTCCAATCTGTGAGTGTGGAGCAGTTTTCCTTTGAATGAAATCTTTAATCTCTCGCAGCAGCACTGAATTGTTTTAACTGGCAGACGTCTCTCATGTCCGCCGTTAAATTTATTCCCAGACATTTTACTCTCTTAGATGCTGTTGTCAACGGAATTCCTCCCCTCACTTCCCTTTCAGATTTCTTCTTCTTCTATAGAAACTCAAGTGATTTTTGTTTGTGGACCTGGGACCCTGCTACTTTGTTAGGTCTCTCTATTTGCTCCAGATGTTTTCTTTTTTTTAATTAAAAAAATGTATTATTAATTTCAATGAAAATTTACAGAGCCTTTGGGTTTCCATTTCATTCATTGTTGCACTTTTCTCCCCTCCCAACCCTCCCCCCTAGTATACTCCCCTCTTGGAAAAGTAAAAGAAAAATTCTTTCATTGTTTTACAATCCCTCCCCCAGGTCCACTCCACTATGCAGCCTTCGCTCTGGACTCCTGTCATGACAAAAATACCTAATCACATATCCCTTTTAAACAGTTTGCTCCCTCATCTGTTTCTATGCAGTATACATTATTTAATTCATCCTTCTCAGTCTCCCCCCAACCCCGATGTCAGTCCTCATTTACAACAGTGGCACTATGCAGTATTTGTCCTTTTGTGACTGAGATATTTCACTCAGCATAATGTCCTCCAGGGTCACCCATTTTGAATAATATTGCATGAGTTCCTCGTTTTCCAATGCAGCCTAGTGTTCCATTGTGTGAAAATACCAGAGCTTCTCTACCCATTCATTTGTTGATGGGCTCCAGATGTTTTTTTTTTGTGCAGACTTCCTTGAATAAAAGTCACCCCCAAGCAGGGCGCTTCCTCAAACCTGCTTGAATTTACTGCTGTCTCCTGGAGATATCCTTTAAACCTTGGCACCCCGATTAGACGTTAGAAGCAAGTTTAGATTGCTAAGCTCCTGGCCTCAGGGACTCAGGGAGGCCCCATGGTTGGTGGTGGGAGAATCTGACCAGAAGAGTTCTTTTTTTGGGGAGAGGGCAGTCTTGGTAATCCCCTCCCACACCTTGTCCAGGCATTCCCCTTCTGTTCCACACCTTCTGTCCCCCAGAAGCTGTGCCATCGAGCTGACCCTCCAGCGGTTTTCAGAGGGAGTAAATCACGTGGGAGGAGACTGCCCATCTGTCTCCTGCTGAGCAGCTGGTGGATTCAAACCGTGTGCCTTGAGTTTGCAGTGCAGCTTTTTACCACTAGGCCACCAGAGCATCCTTTGCCTGAAGCTGACATCCGTGAACTGCACCAGTAACTATGCCCTCCATGCCGCCACAGAAGGCAAGACTTAAAAAAAAAAGTCCGTACCAGGAACTTAGGAGAGAGGAGGGGAGAGGGTGCAGAAGGCCAGGGCCTGTGTGAGCCCCCGTGGGGAGGCCCAGAAGTTGCTCTCCCCTCCCATTCCCTTCTAGTGAACCCACTGACATGAAGTTGTTTTCAGCTCCACTGGTTTGCTAGACCAGAACTCTGTAGTAGGGAGATAGTCCATCCACCTTTCTCCCATGGTGGATTTGAACCTCCGGCCTTTGAGTTTCAAGTCTGACTTGTAACAAGTTACACAACCAGGGATCCTTGCCTCGAAGTCAACATTCGGTGTATAAACGCTACCTCTTAGTGACCCGCTGTCACATTTCCCAGGTTGTACATTTGACAGGAGGAAATTGCCACCTTTCTCCCAAAGAGCAGAGGGTGAGATTGATCCGCTGACCATCTATGTACTAACAGCACAATATATAACGTGCCACATCGTCAGAACGCCTTGTTCCACAAACAGGCAGCTATTCGACTTGCACTGGGTACTTTAAAAGGGCACAGGACCATTCTGTCTTATCGTCTTCTTTATACCATTATGCAGGTGGGGACAATGAAGCATGGGGTTGGGCTCGAACCCAAGCCGTTGGCTGGGCTTTCACACTTTAAACTCTCATGTCTGCCCTACACTTTCAAGCCTCTGGCTGGTCCCAAGCGTTCTAGCCCTGGGGAGGGACAGAGGGTGGAGACAGATACTTACCAGCAGAGGTAAAGGAGCTTGGAGTCTAGACAGATGGTGCGAGAGAGGCAGGGCGTTACTGAGGCAGACAGTACACAGACAGACGAATGGAGAGAGGGACAGCAGGCAGACTGGCCTCTGAACTGTCCCAGGCTCTATCCAGCCCACGGCTTTATTCCCTGAATGTCTCTGCGCAGCCAATCAGGTCTCAGGACTGGCCACACCCCCGCTGGACGTGCCCTCTGGCCCTGAGCCACCAGAACTTCCAGAAGGGGACAGTCAGCTTCCTCCACACTCTTCTCTTCTCTCTCACCACCTCACCCTACCCCCAATGTGCTCACTAGCAAATGAAGACAATACTTAATTCCTCAGGACCGGTAGAGGGAAAGAGTCCTGGTGACACAGTGCATTTTTCATGGAGCTGCTAACCGAAAGGTCGGCAGTTCAAATCTACCAGCTGCTTATGGGGGAAACATAGGAAATCTCTGTAAACATCCCCAAACTAGGAAGCCCAGTGGAGGTGGCCCTCAGGTGAAGCCAACTCACTGGCAGTGGGTACGAGGAGAAGAAGGAAGAAGAATTGATGTGCTTGAGCTGTGGTGTTGGAGAAGAGCATCGAATATTCCATGGACGGTTGAAAGGACGAACCAGTCCTTGGATAGGTGCGTCCAGAGCGCTCCTTAGAAGCTAGGGTGGTCCAGCTCCTCACACACCTCTGCCATGTTGTCAGGCAGGACCAGGCCCGGGAGAAGGACATCATGAGTGGAAAAGCAAAGGAGAGGAAGACCCTCAGAGGGGCGGATTGTCACGTGATTGTGATCATGGACGTCGTGTACGTGGCGCAGGATTGGGTCGGGTTTTGCCCTGTTGTTGTGACCCACACCTGACTCGACAACACCAACAACCACAACGTGAGGAGGAAGAGGTGAAATGATGCATTAGAAGTCCCTAGTACTTGCACGGCACATTCTAAGTATCTAAGAAATAACAACCACCACCACCACCACCATAATAATAATGACAGAATGTCTCTCAGCCATGAGCTTTCTTGTTGTGTGCCCCTGAATAGATTCTGATTTTTGTTGTTGTTATTGTTAAGTGTCATTGTGTCAGTGACCCATACTCAACAGAACAAAACCCAGAAAAGTCCTGCTCCACCCTGGGAGGTCTTGCTGTAGTTGAGCCCATTATTTCAGCCACTGTCAATCCGTCTCATGGAAGGTCTTCCTCTTTTTTTGCTGGTCTCCTGCTTTAACAAATAAGGTAGATAGCTCTGGTGGCCTAGTGGCAAGAAGCTGCACTGCAATCTCAAAGGTGCATGGTTCAAATCCACCTGGTACCTCACTGGAGAAGACGGGGCAACCTTCTCTGACTAAATGGTACACGACAAGAAAAGCACCCAGCAAAACCAAACGTGCCATCTTCCTGGCAGCACTGGTGCCTCCTAATACTATGTTCAGCTTTACTTCTGAGACAGATTTATTCGTTCTCTTGGCCATCCATGGTCTAGCCAATATGTCTACCAATATGGTAATTCAAGGGTATCAATCTGCACTAAGCTTCTTTGTTTATTGCCCAGATTTTTGTATGTATATTGGAAATGCCATGACTTGAGTCAGGTGCACCTTAGTCGTCAGAGTAACACCATTGCTCTATGCACTTTAAACAAGTCCTTTGCAGCAATTTTATGAACACAATGCATTAATTTCTTGACTGAATGTTTGTGGCTTTAAGGAAAAGAAAATTCTTGAAAAATTCCATCTTTTCTCCGCTTGTTATAACATTGTTTATTAGTCCAGTTGCAAGAGGAACATACAGCTCTCAGTCCCCGTGTTTGCACTGAATGGTGGGAAAGATCACCCTTAAATCTGATTGGCTGAGGTCTCTGACTCACAGATAGGACTTAGAACTGCACCCCAGCTGAGTCACCTTGGGCTGGTCACCCCACTTCCCAAAGCCTCAGCCTCTTGCCTTAAGAAACATCCAGATGATGTTGGGGGTGAAGGAAAGAGGGAAACTCTAATGACGACCCGAAAAGATGGGGTAACAGTAGGCACAGATCAATGGTGATCCATTTTTTAAAACACCCTGAGTGATCGTTTGAAACACCGTGTGAAAGTAGGAATGCATGAGAGGCAAAGTGAGTGAATGATACACAATGGATACAAATTTTGTTTGTAAACCAATGTTGTTGTTATGTGCCATCGAGTAACTTGCGACTCACAGTGACCCTATGTACAACAGCCCTAAACTCTGCTCTGTCCTGTGCCAAT
>NW_006400054.1:2220521-2235074 GCF_000299155.1 Elephantulus edwardii
GGCGTACACCCTTCCCAATTTTGAACCATGCAGTGTTTAAAATGGGGTGTGGAGAAGCGCCATGGAGACCTTGGTAAACACTTAACACACCAGAGTGGCCTCGGTTCTGACTCCTGGGTCCCCATGGGTGTCCGGGCTTTCTTTGTTTAATGACCTGTTTTGTTTGTGTTGTTGGCTGTTGTTGTAGAGAAAATGCAGAGCAGAACACACATCAGCTCAGCAATTTCTGCGTGTCCCGTTCCGTCACCTCATCACCTCTGCGTTGTGCAACCACGCTTACCCGCTCTTTCCACATTGTCCCTCCTCCCTGAACACAAAATTCACCTCTGGAGCTCAACTCTCACTCAGACAATAAACAGGTCTCTAAGGTGACCAATGGCACCTACTCCTTAGAATTTTTGGCCAAGGAAAAAGCCCTAAAAAAACCACCACCACCAGAGGTGTGCGGTTCAAATCGACCAGATGCTCTGCTGAAGAAGGAAGAATAATCGCCTCCTGTACCAGTCAGATCCGATTTGACAGTATACACATTAAAAACAAACAAACAAAAAAACCCACATTAAAAAAACAACCAAAAAAACAACAACAACAACCCTCCCTTGGTGGGATTGAACATGACAAATATGGTGAAGATGGTGTGGGGGAGGGCAGGGCTCAGATCTGTTGTCCATGGGGGTCACTAGGAGTCATAGTTAGCAGCACCCAACAACAACAAAGTCCTAAAGGCAGGAAGGGTGGGAAGGAGAGATGAATGGCCATGAGAATTATAGGGAGGGAGCGGGGAAACTGCAGATGATACTGTGGGTTACTGTTACAAGGTAGACTCATTGCATTGTAACTAATGTTATGAAACAAAATTGTCTATGGAGGATTGAATAAAAAAATCAATTGGCTTTGTGAACTTTCCGTCAAGTGATTCTATTTTGAAAAGAAAAAAATAATAAACTCCCTGCCCTCTGAGTTTCTCATCCACCCTATGGAGTTGCTGTTTCAGTCGGATCCCATGCAGAGATAGATCTTCTGGCGGTCGCTCCTATGAGGTTCTCGGTGGCTGATGTTTCAGAAGGCAATCACCAGGCCTTTGTTGCTGCACATCCTTGACTAGACTCCATCTACCAAGTTCTCAGGCACCATCATCCAAGAATCCCCAAATATTATTCCCCCACAAGATGCCGTATATGTTTTCCTGATTTTGTAAACAAGGAACCTTGGCAAAATCCCAAGTCTACCACCATGGAGTCGATTCTCATTCACGGCAGCAGGTGGATTCGATCCACCAGCCATTGAGCTAACAACCCAATGAGGAATGCACTACGTCAAAGTTTCTGGTGATTCTAAGATATTTCACTTGTCACTATTGCTATTGCAGCTAATTCTTTCCCCTTTTCTCTGTCATCTAGTAGCTTCCCATCATCCAGATCTGAAAAGAAAGCCCTCTTCCTTCTCCATTTTAAAGCACAATTTTGCAAATGATGTAGCTTTTTTTAAAAAAAAAGTTATTCTGATTTATTTACAAAGTTTGAATACATTATTTTTCACAAAAGCACAAATAATCCTTCCCATTTTCTTCACCCGCCTACCGGTCTGATTGTGCAACCCTATGATTAACACCCTACCCCCAACACAACCTCACCCCTCTATTTCCATCCTTCCCCCCATTTTTTGTTTTTGTGCTTATGTGTGTGTGTTTTGGTTTTGTGTTTTTTTTTTTTAAGTTACAATTTCTGTTTTGCTTTTTGGGTTTTTAAATTTTTTTAAAATTATTATTTTGTGTACCATCAAATCGGATCTGACTGGTACAGGAGGAGATTGCCTCTCCTTCTCCAGCAGAGCATCTGGTGAATTTGAACCACATACTTCTAGGATTGCAGTGCAGCTTCTTGCCAGTAGGCCACCAGAGCTCCCCTAAAGCCACATTTTTAGCAAGAATTTGAGAAGGCCTCTTTGCAGGAGCAGTCTCTGAGGAGAATCTTTTTTGCGAAGCGGTAAGAATTCTCTTGGAAGAGGTATTATTAGGAAGCTTTGGTGGCCTAGTGGCAAGAAGCTGCACTGCAATCCCCAAGGCACACAGTATGAATCCCCCAGAAGCTCTGTGGAGAAGGAGGGGGCAAGCTCTTCCTGTGCCAGTTGGATCAGATTCAACAGCACACAACAAAGGTGGGAGGGAAGAGGCATTGTGAGTCTCTGTAACTTCTGCAAGTCCAAGTTTGGGAACTTTTTTTGGGTAAAAACTACTTTTATTTTAGGATATTTTTAGTTTAGAAGGAAAACTTCCCCTGTTGTTAACTTTTTCTCTGGATATGATACATTTGTTGCAACAAGACAACCAGTGTTGATACATTTTTTTTATGGCCTAATGGTCATACAAAGGAGCACTGCTGGCACAGTGGATTAAGAACTGAGCTAGTAACATAAAGGTCAGTGGTTTGAAACCCCCAGTGGGAGAAAGAGGGCTCAGTCTCATTCTGCAAGGACCACAGTCATGGGAACTTTAATGGGCAGTTCTGCTCTGTCCTTCGTGGTTGCTATGGCAACTCTAAAGCAGTAGATTGATTTCGGTGAAAGTCTACACACTATTGAAATTTTCTTCATTTCACCCATACCCTTTTCCTGTCCCAGCGTACCCTATGACATGGAATTGTCACATCTTCTTGGACTCCTTCCGGCCGCCGTGATGGGTTTCTCAGGCTGTCCTTGTTCTGGATGACCTTGGCCGTGCTGAGAATCACCGCGTGGAGGGCTGCCCTTGAAGATGGCCCCTACTTCAGGCTTTGTTAGATGCAGTTCACGTTGCATTTGTTTATGGGATTTGGATGGGAAAACCATTCTCCTCACAGTATATCAAAGGCACACGCTGTCCACATGACCTGTCTCTGTGGATGAGTACCCCCTCACATGCCTATAAGGGTAGCCCCTCCACTACACCAACACTGTGCTCTGTTCCCCTGATGGCAGGCTTTCATGCCAGACCAACCAACTGCATATTTTGGGGTTCAGTCTCTCTCCTGCTGCTGTTGAATAGGAACCCACTCACAGCTGATCCCCCATTTACTGTCTTTCCCATGACTTCTGTCCACATCAGCAGAGGGAAGTCTGATGTGAAGTTCAAGTCTGATGTGAAGTTCAAGTATTTCTAACACCATCCGCTCCCCAGTGACAATGACATCTTTCACGCTGAGCCCTTTCCACCTTTTCTAGATCTTTCCTTTTCCAACGCGGAAGCTTGAGTGGCCTGTGACTATTCTAAATCAATTTAGTGAAAATGACATGGAATCGAACACCCAGTTCTTCAGCTGTGCATGCCACATTTAGGGCGCTCAACGGTGTGTGGCTAGAGTATTGGACAGCGTGGTTAGAAAATGTGCAAGAACGCTCTATCAGACGGTATCGGCTCAAACCAGACTGTGTCTGATTTTTAAAGGACATTTCCCTTCCAAAATCACACAAGGCACTTTTTGCACTATCACCACTGAGAAATAAAAGGGAGGGGGAGAACCCAAACCCCAAACCAACCCACAAGACGCCCTCTGGGTCGTTCCTTGCTCCTGTCCCTTCCCGCTTGTCCAGGGGTAAGCGATATTTCTGCACATTCTCTCTTCTCCAAACCACAGACACATACATAACCAGGGACTGGCACACTGGCATTTTTTTAGTTATTGTTCTCTGTAAAATAATGTCATTATATGCTGTACATATTTCTTCTCCTTTTCTCACCTATAATACATCATGAACATATCTTTAGGTTAATAGATTCAACTCTAATTTATTCTTTCTGATGGCAGCACGGAATTCTATGCAGAGGGTGTATTGGGATGCATTGGACCACTTCCCAACTCAAGGAAGGTCGAGCCTGCAGGGGGGTTTGCTCATCTCAGCAGCACTTTCGTAAATACCCTTCCACTCAGGCCTGGGGAGCTCTGTTGGCCTGGTGGGTAAGGAGCTGTGCTGCCAACCAAAAGGTGTGTGGTTCAAATCCACCAGCTGCTCCATGGGGGGAAAGACAGGCAATTTCCTCCCATGTGATTTACTACCAGCTGTGAGTTTGTTATAACAATAGCCACTCAACCCTGATCCCTCTTTTTTAGGGAAAATAGAACAGACCACCAAATAGCAAACACATTGCCACTGAGTCAATTATAACCCAGAGCAAGTGACCCCGTAAGACAGAGTGACACTGTCCCATATGCTGCCAAGGCTCTGCTCTTCACAGAGCTGCTGTGTCTGTCTCCTGCACAGTGACTGCTGGCTTTGAACCTCTGACATCTTGGTTATCAGCCGCACACCCACCCACCGTGGCCATGTTGTTGTTGTTGTTATTGTCATTGAGTTGGAACGGATTCTTAGCTGACCCCCCCCCCCCCGGCAGGTTCTCAGAGACAGTAAATCATATGTGAAGAGATGGCCCTTTTCTCCAGCAGATGGATTTGAACCATGGGCCTTTGGGTTGATAGTGGGATTCTTTACTCATTAGGCAACCAGAGTTTCCTGCAGATTTCTTGCTCAAAGATGTGGGCATCTGTCTAACTGCATAGATGCTGATAGATCTGTTTTCCAAAAGGCCGTGGCCATTCCTGAATTGAATCTAGATCTGAAAAGTAAGACCTCTTCCTTTTGCATTTTAAAGCACGATTTTGCAAATGAGGTAACTTTTTTCACCTTTATAAGTTTATTTTTTAAATAAATTTTTAAAGTCTTTTAACTCTATTTAGGCATTATGCAGATGACACAACCCTGCTCGGTGAAACTGCGGAGGACCTGAAGCACTTGCTGCAGAGGGTCAAGAACTGCAGCCTCCAATATGGATTGAAGCTCAATGTCAAGAAGACAAAGATTCTCACCACTGGACCAGTTGGCAGCATCAGGATCAGGATGGATGGTGAAGAGATTGAGATTGTTCACAGCTTCAGTTTGCTTGGCTCCACAGTCAACACTCTTGGCACCAGTAGCCAGGAAATGAAAAGACGTATTGTGATGGGAATGAGGCTGTTAGGGACCTCTCCAAAGTACTGAAGAGCAATGGTGTCTCTCTGGAGACTAAGGTGCGTCTGATACAGGCCATGGTCTTTGCTATCACTTGTTATGCATCAGACAGTTGGACAGTGTCTAGGAGGAAAGAAGGAGAATTGATGCCTTTGAGCTGTGTTGCTGGAGAAGAGTATTGAGGGTACCATGAACTGCTAGGAAAACAAACAGAGTCATCCTGGAAAGGGTTAAATTGGGCGGCTCCTTGGAGGCAAGGATTCTGAGGCTTTGTCTGACATATTTTGGACTTGTTGTAAGGAGGAACTGGTCCTTGGAGAGGGACATCATGCTTGGGAGGGTGGAGGGACAGTGCAGGAGGGGAAGGTCCTCTATGAGGTGGATTGATTCTGTGACTGGGGTAATTGGAATGGGTGTATTGGAAACAGTGTGCTTGGCACAGGACAGAGCAGAGTTTAGGGCTATTGTACATAGGGTTGCTATGAGTCACAAGTGACTCGATGGCACATAACAACAACAAATATATTTAGGTATATCAACTTTCCCCAAATATAACTTCTGCATAACATTTTCATTCTTCTATTAAAACTTACAAAATTAACACAGGACTCCATTTTGAAAGAAATTTTAAAAATTATTCTGATTTATTTACAAAGTTTTAGTACACATGTGGATTTACAAAGTTTGAGTACAACTTGCAGGATCCAGCTATGTGTGAGGGTGCCAGTTTGTGTTCATACCTACCAGCACTGGTGGTTATTGCTTTAATTTTATTTTTAAAGCCACTGTAAAAGCATTTTGTTAGAATGACATTTTGTTGTTGTCTTTTCTTGCTGCTGCACGTGTGATACTTTGTTGCCCCTGATTATTAATGTATTTAGCTCAAAGTACCATGAGAGAGTGAAATAGTCTCTCAAATATGTCTTCACCTAAAAATAGTCCTCACCTTCCTCCATTGCATCTAGAGGCTATGGGATTTGAGTGATATTTGCTGAGTGCGTAAACAGAAGCTTAATTCTTAATGTCTGATTCACATGGACCAAAATTGTCTTTACTCCAGAAGGAAGATATTAAATTATCCCTTTTCTCTGGTCCATGGTTTCTGCATTGATCAAAAGGGTGAAGAAGATAGCTCCATAGACTCTTTCAGTCAAATGTTGTGTCCATGAACTTGTCTCTTGGGATGAGGCTGAGAAGGTTGAGAGGTCCAATGTCCTTTTTGCTGGACACCTCAGCCACTCTCCCTTTCTGTGACTCAAGTTTCCTTTGGTAACTGGATCCATTTCTCTTTCAGGGACAAGAAGATCTCAAACTCAAATACCAGGGCCCAACGTAAATCCCTCCAAGACCTGCTGGAGGCTGTTGAGGCGAGGAGATGCTGCAGGGAGATGTGGACGGGGTAGAAGGGAAGCCATGGCCCTCTGCAGGAAGTGTGTAAGGTCAAGCCTGGGCCAGAGGCTGGACCATGCTCTGTTTGTTCTGCATGTGAAGCCATGCACAATCTGAGAAACTATTTACCATCTATTACTAAACTATTTACCAGGTTTTCCAGCCAACCATGCAGATACATTGTATTCTATGACATTAATTACAGTCCATACAATGTAACCATGCTCAGCTCACTTCTTCCCTGGGAATCTCCTCTTGCTTGTTCATAAGGACAAACTGTGAACTCATGCCGCTTAGAAAAACACATTGAGACTAGTAAGAAAAGCCAGACTATCAATTCTGATAGACACCAGTGGAACCCCACCAGTCTAAACAATGCTGTTCAGCTACACCTGGGTGAAACGTGGCCCCAAGTTTGAGACTCTTCATGCTCTAGACAATTTCTCTTTTTGGCAAGGATGGAAACGTCTGAGAACTTGACCTAGATGCTGTGTAGTGTTGGATGTCAGGAGGCTTGGGTTCAAATCCCAGCTTGGCTTCTCACTAGCCAGGCTGCTGACTCCATTGTCCAAGCACCAGCTCTCTCATGCATTTAATGGGATCTCTCCTCCGTGACTTGGAAGGTGTTTGACACAAGTCCAAAACTAAACTTGCAAACCCAGGAGGGCTGACTTCCCAGGCTGAAGGCTCTGTCCTGCCTCTTGACTCAGTTCCCTCCCCCAGGGAGCAGGAAGGCCAGCTAGGGGCGAGGATGGTGAAATGAAGCTTAATGAGTAACCCAGGGGACCGGCCAAGGTGGGTGTTTGACGGTCTGAGGTGTCAGGGACACGGGCTGGGTGACGAACATGGCTCTAGGAGGGGACAGGTCAGTGACCTCTCTAGCTTCATCTGACATGGTCACTCTGTCCTCTCCTCATCCTCTCCCTCACCCAGGCCAGGAGCTTTGGCACCCAGCCCTTCTGTGTGACCCTGAGGAGGCAACTTGACCTCTCTGAGTGTAAGATACATTGCAGGGCCCAGAGAGGTGAAGTGTGGTTACATTGTGGATATGGAAATGAATATTGTTGAACAAAAAGTGCATAAATGGTTGGAATGAAAAGTGCCTTTGTTTTGTAAACCTCCCCTCAAATCATAGTTTAAAAAAAGAAATTGAACAAGAAAAACCTTTGGGATCTGCTGGTCAGTGTGAGCGGGCCTGACATGTAGCTGGCGTGTCACACATAAGGCTGTCGTGCTTCTTGGTTAGGCTTGAGTCATTTGCTAAGATCTCACCTCCTCCAGGAAGTCCTCCTAGTGCCCCACCCCAGGAGCTCTCTGTCTCCCAATAGGGTATTGGAGGTATCGCTGGACTGGGTGGGTATCGTTCTCTCCCTCTCCAGGTTGGGGTCACTTCTGGACATGAACTCAGTTTCACCCCCTCCTTGTCCCCAGCACTCCGTCCAGGAGTCAGCTGACTCAGACCACCGTAGATTCAAATGCTGGCGATGAGGGTGACGTTGCCAGTGTCCTCATCAGGCATTCGGTCCTAGCAGCTCAGCTTGACCCCAGGGGCTGGGAGTTAATGATCAACCTAGAAGGTCACACAGTCAGGACTCCAAGCACCTGGACCACCAGGTCCTGCCTGGTCCCCTAGTCCTTTCATCACACAGATGTGGAAACTGAGGCCCAAGAAGTGCAAGAAAAGAGAGTGGGAGGGACAGGACATGAATCTTATGGTGACACTCCCTGCTTAAAGCTTCCTATGGCTTGGCTTCCTAGTGCCCTTGAGAATGTCCACACTGCATCAGCCAGGGTGCCCTGTGGACTCCGGCCCTCCTCTCCAGCCTGCTCCAGTCCAGGGAACGCACTACATCTCTCTATTCCAGACTTACATACCAGTGTCCTTAGTATTTGACTCAACTCAGATCTCCCCCCCACCCGCTCCAGGAAGACTTCTGAGCCTGCCAGCACCAGGGGAAGTCCTCTCTGGGCTCCCACCATCACACCCCCCAGGGCTATTCCCTTTCAAACAGCCATGA
Source organism: Elephantulus edwardii (assembly GCF_000299155.1). NCBI lineage: Eukaryota > Metazoa > Chordata > Mammalia > Macroscelidea > Macroscelididae > Elephantulus > Elephantulus edwardii. The sequence goes on from NW_006400054.1 coordinate 2,228,909, forward strand.
TTATAATTACTCTTCAATGACCATGGAAGGGGGCGCTGGGGACAGGCTGTCCTCTTTGAGGCTAAGGGTCTCAAGACTTGGTGGGCAATGAATGAATGGCCAAAGTCATTCATTTGAATAGGAAATGTCCGGGTTTTTAGCTGGAATGTAAAAGAATAGAAATAGAGGGGTACATCTGGTAAAACAAGTTACCCTTCTCACAGGACAGTAGTAACACTTCTTTGTCTTTGTTTTCATGATCCATCTCACACGTCAGCTGACGCCAGCAGAGGGCCAGGGGCCTTGACGTGGCCTCTGGGACCTGCACTGGTATAGAAGGAGGATCTGGAATGTCTGAGTGACAGAAGAGGAGGTCCAGAGTGGGCAGGGACAGGGGTCTCTGTCTCTTGCTGGGCGAACACCCTTAACCAGCCGATCCTCCTCTCAGCTTCAGTTTCCCCAGCTGTCAAATGGGACCAGGTGTCACGGGCAGCACACATGGGTGACAATGAAGATTACTCTTGTCCACTTTGTTCTTCTTGAGCCATGTGGCTGGGCCTGGCCCTTTAACAGGGGAGGAGGGGCCACAGGCTGCAGGAAGCTGGGCCCAGCTGGTGCCCCGGCCAGAGGGCAGCCGCTGGGGTTGAACGGGGCTGAGCAGGCTGGGCCTGCGGGTGGGGAGGTAAGGTGCTGGGATCCCTGGGGTTGTGTAGGGGAGAAGAGGGTGTGCTGTGTGTCCTGCCAAAGTCCAGGAGGGTGGGCAGGATGTGGGGAGTGGTGTGAGTGGCCTGCTCCCCACCAAGGACCTTTGATAACTTGGGATGCACTGCTCTCCCCTACTCTGGACAAAAAGACTACCACTGGGGGTGCCTTGGGGGCTGAGCAGTGGCTCATGCTGGCCAGAAGGGCAGGAGCTGACCACTTTGCCAAAGGCTGAGCCCAGGGTATCTCAGACCTGGTACCAGTGATCTGGGCCTCAGACTGCCACAAGGGGCCTCTAGGGCCACCTCCAGGGAGCAGACAGGCCTGAGAGCTTCAGAGAGGCATGTGGAGTGGAGAGGTTGTGGCCGTTAGTTGTGCTCTAGCCTACACTGACACTTGTAGACCTTGTGTGTGTGTGTGTGTGTGTGTGTGTGTGTGTGTGTGTGCGTGTGTGTGTGTGTACTGCCCCAGGGTTTTTGCAAATCTGGGACCTCCCAGAATCAGATTGCCAGACCTGTCTCTGGGTGGGTTCCAACTCCCAACCTTTGGGCTAGAAGTCAAGTGTTTAACTCTTATGTCACCTAGGGACTCCGGAGAGGGTGGAGAAAACATCCTCTAATTGGCAGATGAGGCAGGTGGTGTTCCTCCCTGTCAGCCCACAGCGGGGTGGGCTCCCAGCTCAGCCTGGATCTTTGTCTCACCCAGTGAGGGCTGCTGGATCCCTGACCCCAGCCTGCCTTCCACCAGTGAGGTCCGGGGGGGCCCGTGCCCTGGTGAGGCCTGGCTTTGACAAGGTGGCTGGTAACTTGGGGGTGTCAGTTGTCTTTTTGTGGGTGATCAGTATTACCATGAGGGCTGAGGAGTCCTGGGGTCCTTGATCTAGGAGCACTTGGTTCCAAGGTACACCTGGTGGTTAATTATTAAATAAGAAGAATTATTTTAAGGGAAGTAGGCACAGTGATTGAAAGCCGAGACTCCACAGGCAGGTGGTTTGGGCTTGGTTCCTGGTTGAACCATCTTTGTGACCTTGGGCGACGTATTGGGGCCTCAGTTTCATGGTCTGTGTAATGGACAGAGTGGGATAACCTGTCTTGTAGGGTTGCAGTGAGGATCAAATGGGACACCTGGGAGGTGCGTGGCACAGTACCTGGCTTGCATTCAAATCCCACTCTGTGACACTAGGGCAGGCAGACCTCATTTTATTACACGTTGCACAGACAGCATTTCTTACAAAAGGGAGGTTTGGGATACTGTCGCATTGGGCAAGCTTGTCGGCCTCATTTGTGCAACTATATGTGTTCACTTTACATCTTGGTATGGACAGCCAAATTTCATCCTAAATATTTGTAATAAACCAAATGCCACTTTAGGTTATGAGGGAGCCTGATATAAGCTGGGATTCACCGTGAAGCACTAAGGCAATCCTTAAATGTTTACAGGGGTAGACACTAAGGCAATCCTTAAGCATTTACAGGATTCTTGTATTGTATTTGCTTACCCTCCCTCCTGAGTCAAGCAGAAAGTTTTCAGTGGAAAGAGCTTAGCTTCCTTTGCATTGAATTCTCTTTGTGATTTTCTCCCTGGCAGTTTTCAATAAAACTACAGAGAAGCTAAGGTCCGAGCTTCAGTTGTTGGAGAACTGCTCTCCTCCTGCTTCACCTCTGTTTTCTCCTGCGTTCTTGGTGCTGTGTCTCATTATTAATACTTATAAAGATACTTTACCCTCGGTCTGCAACATCTTGGTGCCACATTTTGATCATTCTCTCAAACGTGCAACCCTTTTCTTATCTGGCTGTGACACGTGTAATAATAAGCTACAGTACAGGGAGCTCTGGTGGCGCAGTCCGTAGGGTGTTATGCTACTAACTCAAAGGCAATGATGCTTCTCCGACGGTTCAAATCCACCAGCTTCTCCGAGGGAGAAAGTTGAGCAATTCTCACCCTGTGTGATTTACAGACTCCAGAAACCTGCGGTAGGGTCAGCTATGAGTCAGTTTTCCATCCAATGGCAATGGTTTGAGTTGCGACTGTTGTTGTTGTTGTTGTGTACCTTAGAGTCAGAACTGACCCATAGCTGACCTTCAAGCTGGTGTTCAGAGGCAGTTAATTGCATGGGAGGAGACTGCCCATCCTTTCCCTACAGAGAAGCTGGTGGCCTCGAACCACATGCCTTCGAGGTTGCAGTGCAGCTTCTTGCCACTAGGCCACCAGAGCTCCCGAGATGTGTGCTTTTTCCAGTTTGTTGCATGAGTACTTGGTTCTCAGGCCTTGCCTGACTACCCTGTCCAAAGAAGTTATCTTCCTATGCAGATCCCTGTATACCTGTGTTTTCCCCTTTGTGATTTCCACCATTCCTAATTATTTTGTTTGACTATGTAATTCTGTTCAGTGCTGACCTCCCCTGCCAGCCTGTGTTCATCTTATTTTCCATGGGGTCCCCAGTGCCTAGGGCAGGCATGAGTCATATAGGAGGCCTAACACTAAGGAGCTGCACGGTCAACCTAAGGACATGTGGTTCAAATCCATCAGCTACTCTGTGGGAGAAAGATATATAATCTCCTCCTGTGTGATTTACTGCCTCTGAAAACCGACTAGCGGGTCAGTTACGGGTTGGTTGTGACTTGACGGTACATAACAACAACACCACATGCATGTTAATGTAGGACATGTATACCAGCCTTGGTGAAAGGCTCCATTGATATATCTCTGAAGCACTTGGTGCAGATATTGAAGTCAACAGCTCCAAATAATTCAGCTTGAGGATTAGGATTATTATTACTGCTCCCATTTTACAGAAGGGAATATCAAGGCACAGAGTGGTAGAGCTACTTGTCTGGGTTACATAGTCAGAACTGGTTTCTGACGTTGATCTTTGCTAGTTTCCAAAGCTCAGGGACTTAGAATCTGCTGCTGAAATGAGGCCTGGGCTCTGGCATGCTAAAACCAGTAGGCAGTGACTCAGACCTGGGGAATTCTAGGGGTCCCTCAAACAACAGAATGGGGTCAGGTCTAGGGGCGAGAAGCCTGGACCTCTCTGATGGGCACCTGCAGCCTTGACAGTGTCTGCACGTGGTGGCCTTGGGCGAGGGCCACAGCTCTCCCTCTGGTGGTCATGCCTCGAACTGCAGGATTGGCCCAGAGAAAAGTGGCGTTTTTGTTCTTCTCTTTCATCCTAAAAAATGTTTCAAAACCTTTTCTTACTTAGAAGAAAACCTTTCCTGACCATCCTCATTAAAGTAACACCCCTGCACCTCTTGATGCTTGTTAGTATTCTGCGGTCTGTCTCCCCACCCGGAATGTGAATTCAGAGAAAGTTTGCTTATTGCCAGCTCTCCAGGTCAGGGACCACGTGGCATGCAGCAGGTGCTCAAGAAACACTTGTTGAATGAATGACTCAGTGGCTCTCACTCCTTCATTCATTTCTTCATCACCCTACACAGTCATGGGTTTTTACTCTCTCCATCTCCAGCACACGGCAGCTGCAGGATGAAAGGACCCTTGTCCAAATGGGGAGACTGGGTCTTAAAGAGGTGTCAGTAATTGCTTGGACCCTCACAGAGGGAGTCTGTGCTGGAGGCGCCGTCTCCCTGCAGGGGCTGATGGTGGGCACTGTCTGGGCTTTGTCCTCGTGTCCCCAGGCTCTCAACAATGGCTCCCGTCACAGAGGGTAAGGCTTTCCACGTGGTCACACCTCTGCTGGAGAGCTGGGTGCTGTCCCAGGTGGCGGGCACCACAGTCCTCCTCAAATGTGAAAATGTGCAGCCAGCTGGCTCCTTCAAGATCCGGGGCATTGGGCATTTCTGCCAGGAGGTGAGCAGGTGGGGAGAGGGAAGGTTGTATAGGTGGGAGGGGAAGGGTGAAAGGTAAAGGGTGAAGGGTGGAGGTGAGGGCAGGTGAGGAACTAGTTCAGAAGGGCAGGTGGGGCAGCGTAAGGCTGAGGTGAGTTGGGGCTGGGTGGGATGGAGGAAGCCGGACTCCCCCCTTTCTGGCACCGGTTGGGACAACCCCCCAACGCCATTGCTTCTCTTCCCAGATGGCCAAGAAGGGATGTAAACACCTGGTGTGCTCCTCAGGTGAGCCACTCATTTCTACCTCATGGAGGTCTTCAATATTGAGGGGAGGGGAGGAGGGGCTGGCTGGAGCAGCTGTTACTAGCCAGGGCCTGATCTTCTCTTAAGGACTATGGTTCATAACTTGAGATGGGACCTCATTTGTCCTCCCTCTAGCCATCATGCAGGGACCCTGGTAACAAATGACAAAACCCCAAACCATACAGGCTTAAACTAAAGAAGAATTAGGCGAGCTCTGGTGGCCTAGAGGCAAGAAGGTGTACTGCAATCCCAGAGGTGCACTGTTCAAATCCACCAGATGCTCTGCTGGAGAAGGAGGAAAAAATCTCCTCCTGTACCAGTCAGATCTGATTTGACAGTACACACACACAAAATAATAAAATTTAAAAAAACAGAAAACAAAAAAAAAAGAAGAAGAATTAGCCAAGAATGGAGAAGTACTGAGATAAGTGGCTTTCAGGCATGGCTGAATCCAGGGGCTCTCCTCTCAGCTTTGCTTTCTGCTCTATCACCTTTGTTCTCAAACAAATTATAAGGACTTCTCAGGGCCACCAGGAGTTCCAGGCTTGCATCCTATCCTCCTAACATCCCCAGTAAAGAAAGCGGCTGCTTCTGCTTCTCCTCCTCCTCCTCCTCTCTCTTCCCTCCCTCCCTTCCTTCCTTCCTTCCTTCCTTCCTTCCTTCCTTCCTTCCTTCCTTCCTTCCTTCCTTCCTTCCTTCCTTCCTTCCTTCCTTCCTTCCCTGAGGAATCTCCTTAATCTCAGAATTCATCTTCTGGCCCAGAGTGAGCCTGAACCCAGCACAGGGTGGGCATTGGATTGAGTCCTCTGTTTAACTCACTCAGGACTGTGTGCCCACTTCTGCAACCAGGAGGAAGGAGTCAACGGTGAGATACATGAATTAGGGGGGCTGGAGGTCAGCAGGCTAACACAGCACTGTCCCTGGTCCTTCTTTGACCCCTGCAGGGGGCAATGCAGGCATTGCTGCAGCTTACTCTGCTAGGAAGTTGGGGATCCCTGCCACCATCGTGCTCCCTGAAAACACTTCCCAGCAGGTGGTGAAGAGGCTGCAAGGAGAGGGGGCCGAGGTGCAGCTCACTGGCAAGGTAAGGCCCCAGGAAGGGAAGACAGCATCCATTACTCCTCCCTCACCCCTATCTCACTCCTAAGGCCTTCTTTTCCCTTGGGTGAGCTATGCCTGGGACCCCATCTTCTTGTGGAATCATAAAGCTTAAGGAAGGAGTGAGATATGATTTGTGGTGAAAGTTGGGACGCCAAGGAGACCCCTGATACATGACCTCAGGAGAAACAGAAAGCTGTGGGGGGACTAGAATAAAATCATCTTTGAAAAACAGATTTAAAAACTCCACAAAATTGAAACATAAAGACACCCAAAAGTGCCTTTAAGTGGTTCCC
>NW_006400054.1:2235311-2239243 GCF_000299155.1 Elephantulus edwardii
TCCATCCATCCATCCATCCATCTCTTTACCCTTGCATACACTGATCCACCCATTCATACATTCACCCATATCCATTCATTTATTAACCCATCTATCTGTCCATCCACTTATGTACACACCTTTATACAAATCCATGGACCCATCCATCCATGTACTAATCATCCACGGACCCATCCATTCCTGATCCCTCATGCATCCCTCCTTCCTCCTATTCTTTTATCCCCCTCCTTTCCCTTCTCCCTCCCGTCCTCTCCTCTACCCAGTCATCCACCATCCATCTAGTCATCCACGCAAATGGTCACTGAGCACATATTATGCACCCAAGAAAAACTCACTTCCTTTAATTTGATTCTGACTCCTGGAGACCTTCCATTGGGCTTCTGAGGCTGCAAATCTTAAATCGAGCGGACAGTCTCATCTTTCTGACGAGCAGATGGTAGTTTCAAGCTGCTGGCACAGACAGAATAAGACACGGTCATTATTTTCGTGAGGCTCAGAGTCTTATGAGGAGACCCACAGACCACTAGGTGACTAACCAGAGCATGATGAGAGCTGTGACGGGATGCTGGGAGAGACCAGAGAAGACAGATTATATTAATCAGTGTTACTATTAGAGAATACATTGTAGCAAGTAGCCATCAAATATCAATGACTCGTGAGAAACATTCCACCTATTAGAGCACAGAGCCCAGCGCTTCCTGGACTCCTGTGGGTCAGCCCAGTGGTTCTGCTCCCAGCTGCAGGCCTGGTTAAGGTCTTCAAGTGTCTTAGTCTTCCCTGACCCTTGGCCACCTGGGCCATGTCCTTCTCCAGGGGAATGGCAAGGGATGGAGAGAGGACATACAATGCCTCTTATAGTTCAGATTGTCACACTGTCCCTTCTTCCACATCCCAAGTCTGTGGTCTTGTTCCAGGAAGCTCCTGAGTCTGTGCCAGCCATGGTGTCACCCTGGAAGTCTCCCCAGACATCTAGAACTGGGGCCATCTAGCTAGAAGCCCCTGGCCTTTCCTCCTGTGTCCTCTGTGGCCCTGACGTCTGGGTTTTGGGGGGCTCTTGGCTGGTTTCTCTGCAGGTCTGGGATGATGCCAATGTGAAGGCTCAAGAGTTGGCACAGAGAGATGGATGGGTGAATGTGCCCCCCTTTGACCACCCCCTGATATGGTAAGCTGGGCCCCAACTCACAGCTAGGAGGCCCACACTGAGTCAGGTCCCCCCATTGGACAGAAGGGGAGACTGAGGCCCAGAGATGTGAAAGGGGTTTGAGGTCAGGGTTTGGACCTTGTGTTTGACACTTGCAAATTGTGTGACTTTGTGCAAAGTACCTCACCATCCCTTGCCTCAGTTTCCCCATGTGTGAAATGGAAGCAATCTTTCTGAGTGTGTTCTCTGGGACAGTTACTGGTCTCAGGGGTCCCTCCCCACTTCTCTACAAAGTCCCAGTGGTGGGTGTTGCTGATGCCATTTTATAGGTGAGGAAACTGAGGCGTGGGACCAGGGGTCAAGCAACTCTCCCAAGATCACAGAGCGAGTGAGTAGCAGAGACCCTGGGTCTGAAACCCAGAACGTGAGTGGAGCTGGCTCCAAGTGGAGCCCTTACCCATACACAGAGGGTCCCTCTCCTCCTAAGTTGTGGGGGGCTTTAAAGGGATACTGACTGAGGAACACCTGGGAGACTTATGGAGGGAGAAAGAATGAGTGAAGGACTAAATGAAGCAAATGGAATGTGAGAGGATAAAAGCATGGTGGTCCCCTGTCTCCTTGCCGTGGGTGCGGAGGGGGCTGCCATGGGGGTGTTTTATAGACATAGGGTTCAGGGCTCTGGGGTGGTGGTGCTCCCTGCTCCTCCATTCTCCCCTACCTCCCCCCACAGGGAAGGCCATGCCAGCCTTGTCCGGGAGCTGAAGGCAGAGCTGGGAGCCCCCCCAGGTGCCCTGGTGCTGGCCGTAGGGGGCGGGGGTCTGCTGGCTGGTGTGGTGGCTGGCCTGGCTGAGGTGGGCTGGCAGCACGTGCCTGTGGTCACCATGGAGACCAGGGGAGCGCACTGCTTCAATGCAGCCATCAAGGCCGGCAGGCTGGTCACTCTGCCGGACATCACCAGGTGAGCACGGCAGCTGTGGGGGGCTGAGGGTTGGGGTGTCCCAGTCAGGCAGGGTCTAATTGTACTGTACTCCAACCACAGCATGGAGGGATGTAAGTGAGGACCCAAACCAACCCACCGCTGACGCCTCCATTCTGACTCCTAATGACCCTCTATCAGGGTCCTGAGGCTGAAAATCCTGACCAGGGTGGGGGTGGGGGGTCTGCTCCTGCCCATCTTTCTTCTGAAGAACAGACAGTGGATTTGAACTGCTGATCTTTCTATGAACAGCTGAGCTCTTTAGCCACTATGCCACTGGGGTTTCTTAAGTTACCTCAATGTGCCTCCAAAGAAAGGCCTGGCAACCCATGTCTGAAAGATCACAGCACTGAAAAGGCTGTGGAGGACAGTTCTGCTCTGACCCACACGGGGGCATTAGAGGTGACATCTTCCCGCTGCTTCTTTTTCTCTCTCTGCTGTCCACTCAGCGCTGACCCTCCAGCAGGTTTTCAGAGGCTGCCCATCAGGTGGACTTGAACTGGCAAAGAGGTTAGCAATGCAAACTCCCTGAAGACTATGTCTCCACCACTTCACAGTGTTTTTCTAGCTGTATTACACACTGCAAACCTGATTTCATCACTCTTGATGATTTTTCTGCCACTTCCCTGGGAAGCTTTGCCTCTGCTTCCGTTTTTTAGGAGGCTTGTTTTTATTTCTTCCTTTCCATTGTGGGTCTACAAGGGAACAAAACCCCATTTAACATTCTTCCCATGCACAGGTGTTATGTGCTTTTGAGTTGGTTATGGCTCATAGCCACCCTATTCACAAGAGCTCTGAACCCTGCTCTATCCTGAGCCAATCCCACTGTCTCTGACACACCTACTCCCCATTACCCCAGTCACTGTGACAATCCATTTTATCTGGGGGTCTTCCTTTCCTGCGTTGTCCCTCGACCCTTCCAAGCATGATATCCTTCTCCAAAGGCTGGTCCCTCCTGGCCACATGCCCAAAGTATGTGAGATGGAGTCTCAAAATCCTTGCCTCCAAGGAGCAGCTTGATTTCACCCTCTCCAGGACAGACCTGTTAGTTCTCTTGGTGGTCCACAGATGTTCAGTGCTCTTCTCCAGCACCACAATTCTAAGGCAGTGAGTCTTCTTCTCTCATCCTTAACCCTTATGCAGCTCTCTGATGCATAGCAAGTAGTTGTGAAGACTATGGCCTGAATCAGGCACACCTTAGTTACTACACTGACATCGTTGCTCTCCAGTACTCTGGAGAGATCCCTGACAGTAGATTTTCCTAGAAGAATGCATCTTTTGATTCTCCGACTGATGCACAGCTTAGCGACACTAATTTTCGTTTGCCTTGTTGTTCAACCAACCCTCTTGTCTGTACCCCAACTTTTCCAACTCACTCAATGCATTTGCTCTGTTTGCTGGGTTGTTTTGTTTGGGTTGGTGTTTGTTTGTTTTTTTAAAAAATCACTTCATTATGATTTGAGTAAAGGTTTACAAGGCACATTAGTTTCCCCTTCAGTGCTGTATGTGTGTGTATTTTCTTTCGTGACATTGTTGCAATCTGCTCAGTGTAACATCACCCTTCCCTCTTCCTCTCTGTGTACCTCATTTCCACTCATCCTTCTCTGCAGCCCTTTCTTGCCTTCTGAACTTTGTGCTGGGGCAACTGCTGTCCTTTCGGCCTCCTGTGGTGGCTTGTTCTGAGGAGCATGGTCCTCACAGGAGTTATTGCTCATCTTATATGGAGCCATTTCTATGGTTCCAGGAAGGGCGAGGTTCAGATCTGTGGTTTGTGGGGTTATTGTGAGTCGTGGTCCTAGCAACCCCCTCACCCCC
>NW_006400054.1:2239778-2367672 GCF_000299155.1 Elephantulus edwardii
AGTGGGTTCTGTTCTAGATTTGAAAAATGTCTAGGGGCCAGAGTCCCCAGGGTTCTGCTCTCTACCTGACCAGCAAGTCTGGTCTTTCTTACGATTCTCTCATTGCATTTTGTAAGTGATGTGAATTCAGTGTGCATGATGTCTTAAGAACAAACAAGAGGAAAGGCAGGGGAAGGAAGTGAGAAGAGTGTGGTTACATGTATGTATTATAATATGGTTACATTGTATGTACTGAAATTAATGTCATAGAAGACAATGTATATATGTGAATGGGTGCATGGAAAACCAATTGATTTGGTCTGATCTCTCTCTCTCTCACACACACAGAGAGAGAGAGAGAGAGAGAGAGAGAGAGAGAGAGAGAGAGAGAATAAAAAGAGCAAGCAGCCTCCAGGCATGGTCTGATCTCTTATGCTTCCTTCACTTCACCAATTCCTTCATGAATCCTATCGCCTCCTACTTTAAGGGACCATCAGATTCTGAAAGTTCGATTTTAACTTTTGTGTGTAAAACAAGGAGTCAGAAAGGAAGTCAAGTCAGTGGCTTTGCAAGGCATCTTTATTAAGCACGTACTATGTACAAAGGGAGGTTTGGTGGCCTAGTGGTAAGAAATTGTGCTGCAGTCTCAAAGGTACACAGTTCAAATCCACCAGCTGCTCCTGAGGAGAAAGATGGCTAATGTCCTCCTGTGCGATTTGCAGCCTCTGAAAACCCTCTGGAGGGTCAGCTATGAGTGGGTTCTGATCCAAGAGCACCCAAGAGCTACAATAATGTGTGCAAAGGTTCCAAGCAGCCACTTTGAAAACCTGTAACTGCCTTTTCTCTCTTCTGACCTCACTCCTCTGCTTCTTTCAGTGCTGAGTTCTATCCCGTTGCAGATCTGGGGGCTCGAGGCTGCACAGGGAGGACCCTGACTCTGGGCTCTCCCCTCACCTCTCCTGTCCCCATCCTGTCCTTCTCTTCCCTGCAGTGTGGCCAAGAGCCTGGGTGCCAAGACGGTGGCCGCGGGGGCCCTGGCGTGCACACAGACATGCACGGTCCTCTCTGAGGTGGTGGATGATGTGGAGGCTGTGAGCGCTGTCCAGCGCTTCCTGGGTGAGCACCCCCTCCATCCGGGGGTACCCACAGAGTCCCTGGGCCCACTAGCACTCACACATTTTCTAATTTGTCTATATCCTCATCATTAGGGTATGCAGTAGTTACAAAATAAATGCATGCCAGGTCAGAGGAAGGGTGGGTGGGTGAGGAAGGAGCATGTCCTGCTCTTCCCAGCCTCCAGGCTGCCGTGCATGCTGTCCCACTCTCCCTCGGGCTAACCTATCCTATTTCGGCTCTCTATCCATCATCTGTGGCTAAGGGATACTCCGCTTCCTCCAGGAAGCCTCCCTGCCTGGGTTTGAGGCCTCCTATGTGCCACCCTAGCCATTTATAACTGCCTGATTCTCACCCGTCTATTCCTCCCTGCACTGTGAGCCCCACGGAGGGGGTGGCTGACATGTCTTGTCCCCAATGCCTTCCTAGTAAAGGAAGGCTCAGTAAATATTCGTTGAATGAATGTATGAGCAAGTGGGAAAATATATAATGGATAGCTATCGACAGTTGTGGGCGGATGGGTGGATAAATTGATGGTGTTGTGGACTGAAGAATGACAGAGAAATGGACGGATGGGTGGATGGAAACATTGATGAATGGACAGACACACAAATGGTTGAATGACAGGAGATGGATGGATGGATGGAATGATGGCTTGAGTAGATGGATGGATAAATGGATGGGCAACATTGATTGATGGACACACTGATGGATGGACCAACAGACAGTCTAATGATGGATGAGGGATGGATGGATAGATAGGGGGTCAGATTGATGGATGGGAAGAGACTCAGACCAGTGATGGATTGTGAGGTGAACGGATGGATGACTGGACGGATGGCTGATTGATGGGTAGGTGATGGATGGATGGAAGGATGGATGGGTGGGTGAACGGATGGACGGATGGATGGATGGCTTCATGGATTTGTGGGTCACAAACCTGCTGGGCATTAATCGAGTCTTCCTTGCCTCCCCCCTTGAGCAGATGATGAGCGTCTGTTGGTGGAGCCTGCCTGTGGGGCGGCCTTGGCTGCCATCTACTCGGGCATCCTGGGGCGGCTCCAATCTGAAGGTCGCCTCAGCCCCTCCCTGGCCTCGGTTGTGGTCATCGTGTGTGGAGGCAACAGCATCGACAGCCGAGAGCTCCAGGCTTTGAAAGCCCAGGTGGGCCAGAGCTAAGGAATCTATCCTGAATGGGCCACCCAGGCCTTCAAGAAGCCCAACAGATGTTCTTGTGACTGGCCAAGGGGGACGTCTATTCCTGTGGACAACAGTGGAAGAGTCTGCCCCTGCCTCCTCCTGCAGGAAGCCCTCCTGAACACTCCCTTGGGTTCTGAAACAGGCCCAACGAATAAACTCTTGCAGAGTTGAGTGTATAGTTCCTGTGGGTCTGGGCTTTGCCTTCCGTGAGCTCAGAAAAGGTGCACACACCTCAGGCTGGCTCTGATGATGGGAGTCCAGGTGACACATCTCAGTCACAGAGACGTGGAAACTCAGGTTTGCCAGAGGATCCGGCCACGTGAGCACCTCCAAGCTCAGGCCAACAGACCTGGGTGGATCAGGACCACATTTTCAGTCTTCACTGAGAGTTTGTTACTCACCAGAAACCCTTCTGCTGTCTTTCCCCTCACTGCCTTGCAGATTACCACCATGAAGGGAAAGCAGGAGCCAGCACTATCATCTGGGGAAACTGAGGCACGGGTATGGCATGTGACTTGTCCACAGCCACATTGCAGACTATGGGCCAGTCAGTGTTCACACTCGATAATCTTTACCCACCCTCACTCTGTCTTGCTTGGATCTCAGCTTCTCAGCTTCCTCTGTGTGGGTTTGGGTGACGGTGGGACATTAGGGGAGAGGAGGGCCCCTCCTCAGGCCAGTCTGGGCTCACCTGTGAGTCTCTGATTCTATTACTAACCTTGGTCCCTCGGTCTTCTCATCCATAAAGTGGGTTGTTTCAGGATGATGATAGTGTAGTCTTCTTTGTCCCATATACTTTGGGCATGTTGCCACATCCCGCCCCTGGGAAGCTGACCTTCGGGAAGGGGTGGAACATCGGACTCCTTTGGAGACCCTGCTGTTGTTAGGTGTCAGCTGAGTTGGTCGTGACTCAGAGTGACCCTACGAACAACAATCTGACCCTTGTCTTGCTCCACACCATCTGGTCCACGCCCATAGTTACAGTCACTGTGTCAGCCCATCTTGTCGAGGGTCTTCCTCTCTCTCTCTCTCCAACCCTCTAGCTTTCTCAGCATGAAGCCTTTTCCCAAAAACTGGTGGTTCCCAACAATATACTCCAAGTTTAGGAGATGAAGATTCAGCATCGTAGCCTCCAAGGAGCATCCTGGGTGCGCTGGTTGGACCCACTAGGGGGCAGCAGAGTGTCTTCTATGGAGAAGACTGGCTCTGGGCAGGACTCTCCCCGCAGGCCCATCCTTCTCTGACTATGTCTGTCTGTCTCCCTCACTTCATTTAGAGAGGCTGAGACCCCTTGGATGGCTGTGGGCTGGAGGAAAGATTTCCCCACCTCTTACCATCCCACCAGAAAATGAAATCCATAGAGTGTGGGACTCACCTGGACCTCACAGTCTAACATAGAGCTTAAGTCCTCTCCCATCTGACCAGGAGGGCTCTCTTTTCCTTTTGCATGCTGTGTGACCTCAGACAAGTGTTCTCCCAACTCTGGGCCTCGGGTTGCACCTCCGTACTTCATGCTGTAGGTGGTGGCCTATCTCCTCCCACCTCCATTCCTTTGCCCAAGCTGTATGCCTGCCAGGCTTTGCCTCACACAACTATTCTAAAGGGGAGACCTTGAGCTGGACAATGACCCCGTTCTGCTCCTCTCCCTTGCTCCTCAACCCCTGACAATGCTGGAGCTCCCTGGTCAGATTTCCCTGGAGTTAGACAACGTGAGTTCCTAGAATCAAGGAGAGATTAAGAACCTCAGGGCAAGGGGAGCTCTGGTGGCCTAGTGGCAAGGAACTGCAACTACAATCCCAGAGGCGCACTGTTCGAATCCACCAGATGCTCTGCCGGGGAAGGAGGGACAATCTCCTCCTGTACCAGTCAGATCTGATTTGATGGTACACACACACACAAATAATAATAATAATAAAAAAAAAAGAACCTCAGGGCTGCATTCAGCCAAACCTGAGCCTCGACTCTAACTCTATTACTAACCTTGTTCCCTTGGTCTTCTCATCCATAAAGTGGGTTGTTTCAGGATGATGATGGTTAACCTGGCATCTGTAGTCTTCTTTGTCCCATTTACTTGGGGCATGATGCCAGGAGACATTGGAGAGGGAAACCATGCTTGAAAGGCAGGAGAGGAAGACCCTCAACCAGATGTGTTGACACAGTGACTGCAGCAGCGGGCTTCAGTGTGTCAGAGATGATGAGGACAGCACAGGACAGGAGAATCCAGGTCTGTGTTCATAGGGTCGCTATGGGTCATCCTCACGTCAGTGTCATCCAGCAACAACAACAGCAAAAACCAATTTTGTGGGCTGCCTGGCTCATGGTGACCCCACACTCAACAAGAGAAGACATTTCCTGGCCCTGCCCCATCCCCATGATTGAATGTGAATAGGACTGTAGTGATTCACAGGGCTTCCTCGAGCTGATTTTCAAAATACAGTTGCCAGACATTTCTTCCTAGTCTCTTATAGAAGGAAACTTTGTGTACTGCATGCTATGTGTATGCATTGCAGGAGCATAATATAGTTTCCATATATGTTAGTTGCTTAATGTTCACTGTATATCTTTAAATTGTTACTGTTGTATCTTTAAGTTGGCGTGGTTGTTACTGTTGTATCTTTAAGTTGGTGTGGTTGTTACTGTTGTATCTTTAAGTTGGTGTGGTTGTTACTGTTGTATCTTTAAGTTGGTGTGGTTGTTATTGTTGTATCTTTAAGTTGGTGTGGTTGTTATTGTTGTATCTTTAAGTTGGTGTGGTTGTTATTGTTGTATCTTTAAGTTGGTGTGGTTGTTTTTGTTGTTAAGGGCTGTTGAGTGGCCTGTGACTCCCAGCCACCCTCTGAACAGCAGATCAGATTGTCACCCTAACCTGTACCATCCTCAGGGTCTCTGACACGCTTCAGCCTGTTGGTACAGTCGCCGGGTCAGTCCATCTGGTTGGGGATCTTTCTCTCTTTCTCTGCCCCTCCTCTGTCCTAGCATGAGATCCATTTCCAAGAACTGGCCTGTGCTGACAACACGCCCACAGTATGTGAGGTGAAGTTTCATCATCCTCGCCTTTAAGGAGCATTTTGGCTGCATTTTCCCCTAAGACATGTCTGTTTGTTCTTTTGGTAGTCCATGGGATATTTGGCACTCTTCTCCAACACCACAGCTTAAAGGCATCAATTCTTCTGCCATCCTTACTCATTATCCAACTTTCACATACATAGGAATAAGTAGAGTTACCCCTTCATTGACACTGGATTTAAAAAAAAGGGTAAAGATTGCAATTTCATAGGTTTCCCCTTAGAGAAAGATTATTTTTTTTTTATTTTATTTTGAGTTTTCAGTCTCTGAATCCAGATGTCACAGTTTTAAAAGAATTCCTGGTGTTATTGTTTTGTGAAATGAAAGTGGCTAGTCACCTGTGACCAGTGGTGAACTGATCTGAAAAGTCCTCCTTTAATTGTGGTGTTGGTGACGAGTGCTGGTGATGAGTCCATGGACAGTCAAGAGAACCAACACATCTGTCTCGGAGGACGTACAACAGAACACTCCTTCGAAATGACAACAGTGAGGCTCTTTCTCCCAGACTTTGGACATGTCATTAGGAGCTGCTGGTCCCTGAAACACCATGTTTGGCAAAGGAAGTTAACAAAGGAGAGGAAGACCCTCAACACAAAGGATTGACACAGTAGCTACCTCAATGGGCTCAAACATAACAGAGACTGTGTGGATGGCACAGGACTAGGCAGGGTTGCCTCCTCCAGGTAGCCTCCCTGGATGACTTCAGGCAGCGGTCCTCTTGCCCCCCAGCCCAGGAGAGTAGCAGGGCCCACGTTGGTCCCAGGTGCTCTGCTTCTCAGGCGCACCTCTGTCTACAGCCCTCTCCTTGTTGCCTGCCCTTCTGGGAGATCTCTCAGCTGCTGTTTGTTCCCTCCCATGGATTCATTGAGTTGGAGATAAAAGGCCAAGGTGATTGTTGACTCTGTTCAGAAGCTACACCTCGATTAGCTGAACTCACTCTTTCCTGGTTGGTACCGGAGGCATGTGGAGACCGGGAAGGGAGGAGGGAGGAAGAGAAGGGGCATGGATGTTCTGAATTGCTCTGGGAGGGGCAGGCCTGAGGGTGGGGGAACAGAGAAAATCTTGGGACACTGTGTTGGTCTCCTGGGAGCACTGAGTTGGGGAGACTGGAGAAGGGGCTGCTCTATTTGTCTAAGGCTGAGCAGAGAACACCTGCAAACCTGGCCACCAGGTGTGTGCACTGGCCTGAGATATGCGCCCCTTCCTCGCCCCAGCTCACATCCCTTGTTGCATCCCTGTGGGTCTACCAGCAAAGGCTGCTAAGACCCCTGCCTCCAGACACCCTGAATTACCCGGGACTTCTTCCCAGTCATTGCGCCAGGGTGACCAGGAGATGGGTGTTCAGTCCTTAGCTGGTCTCAGGTAAGGCAGGATCATGGGTGTATTGTCCAGAGTCAGGCCACTCTGCTTCCTCTCCAGAGTGTGGACAGGGGCCCAGCACAGAGTGGGGTATGCACCCCTTCACCTGCAGAGCAAGGGCTGAGCTTCAGGCTGGGGAAGTGATGGCTCAGGCATGCGTATGTCTGCATATGTAAATGCCTGTTCACCTGCGTGCCTGCCCACACGTGTGTCCCCTGAGTGCCCATGTGTGGGAGTGCATGCCTGCCTGTGTGTGTCTACAGGAGAACAAACCAGCTGTTGCTGGGTCAACCCCAACTCACAGCGACCCCACACGGGTCAGAGCAGAATTATGCGCCGTATGAATCTTAGGGGCTTATAGTTCACCAGGACTTTCTTCGGAGTCACCTCTGGGTGGATTAGAACCTCCAGCCTTTCAGTTAGCAGCTAAGCACATTAACCACTGGCACCTCCCATGGATTGTCTAACAGGGTGGTACAAGAATCTGGCCACAAATTGCATTAGGAAAACCTGCTGTCAGGTACGTCTCCAGGGTGCCATGATGGGAGCAATGATGCCAGTCTAAGATGCACTTGACCCTGGCCATGGTCTTCACAATTACTTGCTATGTGTCAGAGAGCTGGAGAGTGACAAAGGAGGACAGAAGGAGAATCAATGCCTTTGAGCTGTGGTGCTGGAGAAGAGTATTGAACATACCATGGACTGCTAAGAGAACACACAGGTCTGTCCTAGAGAGGGTGAAACCAAGCTGCTCTTTGGAGGCAAGGATTTTGAAGCTCTGTCTCACATACTTCAGGCATGTTGCCAAGAGGGACTGGTCCTTAGAGAAGGACGTCATGCTCAGAAGGGTGGAGAGACAGCGCAGGAGAGGGAGACCCCAGATGGAATGGATTGACTCAGTAACTGAGCTAATGGGGGTAGGTGTGTCAGAGGCAGTGAGACTGGCTCAGGATAGAGGAGGGTTCAGAGCTATTGTGCATAGGGTCGCTAAGAGTTGAAGCCAAGTTGAGGGGACATAACAACAACAACAACCAACCATCACTTTGCCTCACAGTAGGAGGTCTCTGAGGGTACCCCAGCTTTGGAGCCCCTCAATAGGATCAAACCCCACCTGTGCCCAGCTCCCCCTCTTCCTATCTCACCCCTCACTCTCCAGCCAGCCCCGCTCCATCAGTCACGTGCCCAGAACCTCCATATCCAGTTCTGCTTCGGGAAAGCCCAGCCTGCCTGGACCCTCTTTCACCTCTGTCCTCTCCCACCGGCTTCTCCTTTCCCCAGTGTTTGTCCTTTTTAAACTCCACCAAAAATGTCACGGGCAGGTCTCTCTCCTGGCTTCCAAACTCCCTGATAAATTCCGCCAGCTGGGCGACCCCAGGAGAGGTTTTCCGGAGCAAGGAACCCCATAAATCACTGGGCTGCCACTCCGGCGTGGGCAATATCTTATGTAAAAGGTGTTTCCTGGGAGTGCCACAGGCAGGAGAATCCTATTACAGGCCGCCCCATTAATTATCCAGAGTCAAGTCGACCCTCTCCTGCAATTTTTTATCTTAAGTCCGAAAACTGATTACCTTCCCCTTAAAAGAAAGGAAGAAAGAATAAAATAAATGTTTGAAGAACAAATACTCAAGTTTCTCCATTTATAGGCAAAGGAGCAGAGAGAGAAGAGTGTGGAAATGGCACACACACACACACACACACTCACACACACACACTCCAGTTTTCTTTTAAGAAATAAGTGATTGTTTGATGTCTTTCCTTGACTTCTCAGCCCTTGGAGGTAGGTGTCATAATTCAACCCATACTACAGATGAGGAAAACTGAGGCTCATCTAAGGTTCTGTAGGCTGCCCATCTGAGATGCACCGTTGCTGTGGGCTTGGCCCACCTTATGTCAGAGAATGATGCTCCGTCATGAACAAGGCCTCCTCTTCTGCTAGCAGTGGCCTGGATGATTGCATCCCAACTGCCTTAAAAAAAAGTTTTAAAATGAGTCTTTAAGAAAGTGTCTATGGAAAATAGTGCAACAATGAATGAATGGAAATCCAAAACCTCTATAAATGTTCATTAAAATTAATAATATAAAATTAAAAAATAGAAAGTGTCTATGGGACTGTAAAATTGTACAATGAGTATAAAAAGTAGTTTGGTATTTTCTTCGAAAGATGAGAATAGAACTAATATTTGATCCTGAGATGCCACTATGAGGTATGCTTTCCCGAAGAAGTAAAGTCTGTGATGCAAACTAACTGATGTACAGTCATGTTTATTGTAGCATTAGTTATATTTACAAAGAAAAGGGAACAACCCACGTGCTCATCAATGGAAGAACAGCTAAACAATCTGGGGACCATTCATACTACGGACTGTAACTAAACCCGACCAGGAATTCATGAAGTTCTGTTCAACATGGATAAATCCAGAACCAATTATGCTGAGTGACATGAGTCAGTCACAAAAGGACAATTACGGTAGAAGACCATGAACACAAAAAGCCAAGAAATGGTTTACACACAGACAAAAGTAATGTTGGGGGAGTTCACAGGATGAGGAGAGAGAGATAGAGATGGAGATGGAGAAGATGGAGAAGGAGAAGGAGAGGGAGAGGGAGGGAGGGAAAAAGAGGGAGGGAGGAAGAGAGAGGGAGAGGGAGAGAGGAGGGAGAGAGGGAGGGGGAGAGGGAGAAGGAAAGGGAGGGGAAGAGAGAAAGAGAGAGAGAGAGAAGAGTGAAATGAATAAATGAAGGGAGAGGCAATACACAGTAAGTGGATGGTTAGGCATTGTAATTTATTAATTACATTTTTCAATGGTGATCCATGTTTAAAACAAAGTGTCTAGGATAATTGAATGAAAAAAATGTTTGTAAACATTAGAATAATATGTAATCTCTGAATCTTGAGGAGAGGGACCATGCTTATATGAGTTACCATCAAGTCAATTTCTGATGGTGTCGCTTGTGTCAGGGCTGAACTATGGCTCCACGGGGTTTACAGTGACAGCTTCTTTAGGAAGTGGGTTGCCAGGCCTTTCTTCTGAGGCACCTCAAAGTGGACTCAAATTTCCCACCTTTTGGTTACCCATCAAATGAGTTAGATTGGTCTGTACCCCCTTGAGATTCCTCTGAGATAGCAAGGTGTGCAGAGAGACCAGAGCCAAGATTCCATCTCTGTTGCTTCTGGTTAGGACTCCAGGCAGGTGAATGAACCTTTCTTGGTCTCAGTTTGCTCTTCTGCAAAATGGGAGAGAAAAAAAAATAATCTCTGAAGAACTTCTGGGGGGAAGATGCACCAAGGAGGACAAGGAGTGGTTTGCTTTTTGTTTGATCAGGATCCTGCATCTAGCTCCTCGCGTCCAGCTCTGTGGACTTGACCCAGAGGCCTGCTCTCTCTGTGGACCCTGGTTTTGCTCCATTCAAGAACCCAGCCTAAGGCAGACCCTGGTTCTTGTTCTCCCTGGCTGGCTGTCCAGGTCCCTCAGCAGAACCCCAGTATTCTTGTGACCCTGTCCATCCCATTCACTTCTATAACCCCTGGAGCCCAGAAGAGTGTCTGAGTCATCAGAAAACTGGTTGCTGAATCAAAAGATGGCCAATCGCTGGTCCAGTGAAGACTGGTGGGACTCCCAAGACAATTGTCCATGAACACACGTCCATGACTCAACTTGCAATCAAACAAAAGACGGGCCTGTAAGATGACAAGGAACAGCAATGAGAATAACCAACTACATATGATGAAAAGGTCAGCATTTGACAGAGGATCAAGCTCAAAAGGCAAGAAGGAATAGAAGGACTGATGGACATGAGAATCACAGGGAGGAAGCGGGGAGAGCATAGTCACATTGTGGGATTATAATTAATGTCGTAAAACAAAATGCATATGAACGTTTGAGTGGAAAACCTATGTGCTCTGTAAACTTTCACTCCTGTCACAGCAGAAAGGAAAACATCTTGGCTGAGTACAAAGTGAATGTTGTTGTTGTTATTGTTGTTAAGTGCCGTCAAGTCATAGACGACTCAAAGTGACCCTGTGAATGAAAGACCTGAACACTTGTATAACTTTTGTCCTTTCTCCAGGTCCATAGGGCTTCCCGAGGCAAGCTATTTCAGAAGTGGATGCCACTCCTGCTTCCAAGCTTGTTTTAATCAGGGAGCTCCACCAAGCACTGTCCGCCATGGATAACCATTATTGCATTTAACTCATCAGTGTCACAGTGTTAGGCTTCACAGCAACCAAGAGTTACCTCTTGAATACGTGAATAAAAAGGAAACAAACAAAACCCTTGAACTCACTTTCATCCGATCAATTTCCATTTAAAATGACCTCTTCGGTCAGAGAAGAGCTAATGCTCAGGGTTTCCCGGGCCGTGGCAGCAGGACGTTATACGCTTCTCGTGCAGAGCGGCCGATGAGTTTAGACCACCAGCCTTTTAGTTACCATTCAGTGCTTGATCACTGTGACACCAGCGCTCCTGAATGAAGAGGAGGCTGCAGAGAAAAGAGGAGAAGACTGTACAATTTGATTGTAGGGGCCTGTGTCCACCTCCCACCCAGAAGCATGAGGATGCTAGCTCCAGGCACATGGCAGAAATGATGGCCCAAACATAGTGCCACAAGGCTTGCCTGCCATGGGGTGACCATCCAAGAAAGAGCCAACAGTCTCTCACTGCCCAGATAACATCATCCTCAACTTCCGAGGCACTTTCCCAGATCAGCTTCTTATCTCTGTTATTGTTAAGTGCTGTTGAGTCTCATCTGACCCATTGTTGTTGTTGTTGTTATGTGCCCTTGAGTCACCTGCGACTCATAGAGACCCTCTGCACAATGTCCCTAAACCCTGCTCTATCCTGAGCCAATCTTATTGTCACTGACACACCCATCCCCACTACCCCAGTCACTGAATCAATCCATCTCATCAAGGGTCTTCCCCTCTTGAGCCGTCCTTCTTTCCTCCCAAGCATGACGTCCCTCTCCAAGGACTGGTCTCTCCTGGCCACATGTCCAATAGCGACCCTATGTTTAACAGAGGAAGCCATAAGTGGCCACTGTAGTTATTATTTGAACTCCTGAGTGGTGCAATTGTTAGCTTACCAGTTGATTGTTGTTGTTGTTGTTATTGTGTGTTGTAGAGTCAGAACCAACCCATAGCTGATCCTCCGGTGGGTTTTCAGAGGCAGTTAATTGCACAGGAGGAGACTGCCCATCCTTCTCCCACAGAGCAGCTGGTAACCTCAGACCATGTGCCTTTGGGATTGCAGCATAGCTTCTTGACACTAGGCTGCTACAGTTTCTGAAAGATATCACAAAGTCCTGGCAATCTACCCTCAAAAGTTCAATCCCCATCAACAAACAAGTGGATAGAGAAGCTGTGGTATATCCACACAATGGAATACTAGGCTGCATTGAAAAAAACAAGGAACTCATGATGCAATATTATTAAAAATGGGTGATCCTGGAGGACATTATGCTGAGTGAAGTATCTCGGTCACAAAAGGACAAATACTGCATGGTGCCACTGTTGTAAAACAGGACTGACCTTGGGGTTGGGGAGAGACTGAGAAAGATGGGTTCAATAATGTATACTGCATTGAAACAGATGAGGGAGAAAACTGTTTAAAAGGGACATGTGATTAGGTATTTTTATCATGACAGGAGTCTAGAGTGAAGGCTACATGGTGGAATGGACCTGGAGGAGGGTTTGTAAAACAATGAAAGATTTTTTCTTTTACTTTTCCAAGAGGGTCGTGTACTGGGGAGAGGATTGGAAAGGGAGAAAAGTGAAACAATGAATGAGTGGAAATCCAAAGTCTCCGTAAATTTTTATTGAAATTAATAATAAATTTAATTTTTTTTAAAAAAAGTTCAATCCCTGAAAACCCCTGGAGGACACACATGGGGTCCCTATGAATTGATGCAGACTCATGGATTAACTAACTGTTTGTTATTATTACAAAGAGCGTACCTTGTTTTCTTGCCCTTCACGTCATGTGCCTCTCAGATATTGTCTGCTTTACAAATAAAGCCTTGTGGTAACTCTTTGTCGAGCAGGAATATTGGGGCAATTTTTGTAATAATAGTATCCGCTCACTTTCTGAGATGTTTTCATAAATGCCCTCCTCTTCTCTCACTCAGAGAAAATAGCTGAGGTCATTATTTTTCCAGTAATAGTATCTACTCACTTTCTAGTCTGTGGTACATTTTTGTGATTCTCACTATACTTCAAACTTTTTTCAAATGCTACTATTGCAATGTATGTGTATGAAACACAATGTATATAAATGATACAAATATTAACCCAAAAAAGCAAAAAAGAAATGCTACTATTGCACATTTAACGGTTTTCGATATAGTATAACTTTGACACACAAGGGGGGAGTCATATGGACTATTTTATTGTGATATTCTCTTTATTGGAATGGCCAGGAATAGAGCTTGTAATAACTCTGATGTATAATTTTACTGTGTATTCATTGTTCAAGGAGCTCTTGCAGTCTAGTGGGTAAGGAGTTGCATTGCTAACTCAAAGGTAGTCAGTTCGAATCTACCAAATGTTCCATCGGAGAAAGATGGACAGTCTCCTCTTGTGTGACTTACAGCCTCTGAAAAATCTGCTTAGAAGGTCAACTACGAATCAGTTCTGATTAGATGGTACACAACAACATTCATTGATCAGTGGTCTCCACAAAGATTCATTTAACCCTTTCCTTGACCCTTGAAGTTAGATATTAATGTATCATTTTTTCCAGATGGTAAAACTGAAGCCCAGAGAGCTTGAGCGCCCAACCTCAGGTCACACAGCCCTTGGCCTCAAACTGCTCACCACCTGACAGTTCAAATCCACTGAGGGATTGTTTGGAAGAAAGACTTAGCAATCTTCCTCCCCAAAATCAGTCACTGAAATCCTATGGAGTTGAGGAAAGAAGAATGAAGGAAATAAAAGATGCAAGGGAATAGCTAGGCCAAAGAACTCATGGACCACATAAACCACACTTTCCAGTACCCTGAGACCAGAAGAAGTAGATGGTACCCAGCCTCTAACACTCTGAGGCCAGAAGAAGTAGATGGTGCCCAGCCTCTAACACTCTAAGGCCAGAAGTAGATGGTGTCCAGCCTCTAACACTCTGAGACCAAAAGAAGTAGATGGTGCTCAGACTTTAACACTCTGAGACCAGAAGAAGTAGATGGTGCCCAGACTTTAACACTGTGAGACCAGAAGAAGTAGATGGTGCCCAGCCTCTAACACTCTGAGGCCAGAAGAAGTAGAAGGTGCCCAGCTACCACACTCCAATAATGATCACATTAGAAAGTCCTGGATACAGTGAGAGAACAATATAAGGAAATATTCAAAAATCATCAAAAAAAGATCAGACTTATTGGTCAGATAGAGACTGATGGAACTATTGAGACTGTTCTTTATTAAAAAAACCCTCAAATGAATCATCGTGGAGTCAGAATCGACTCACGGCTGATCCTTCAGCAGATTTCTAAGGCTGTAAATTGCATGGGAAGTGATTGTCCATCTTTCTGCATTGGAACCACTGGGGTGTTCACACTGCCAGAATTTATATAGCAGTACGGCTCCCTCTTGCCTACGCCATCAGAACTTCCACATAAGGAAGGTCTGCTCCACCGAAGACTCTCTGGGGCTTCTTCTGTCCTCTGGAGTCTCTCTCCTTGTCAATGGGAACATTTCCCTCTACCTGTAACATCTTCTGAAGAATAAAAAGTAAGAGCAGCATTGTCAACTTGGATGCTTGCCAGGGTACCTACCACAAGCCCTTTCCAAGCAAGGTCCCCACAAACCCTTCTGTTCGTGTGGTGACAGGGCAGGGAGGTGAGGGGCGGGGTGTCCTCAACCCAGCAGCAAAGAAGAGGCCAGAGGTGGTACAGCCCTGGCGCAGCGGCTGGAGAGGTTTGGCGTCCATCACAGAAATGGCCCATTTGCAATGATCGGTTGCCCAGGTGTTAATAACGCTAATGGCATAGGAAGGGTAAACTCGGTCACTTGGCTGAACAGAAGAAATATGCAGAGGAGAGCTCGGGTTCCATAAATCAGCCGTGCGCCTGGCTACGAGGGAGGCAGGACTTAAAATTCCAGTCAGGAGACGGGTATTCTCATAATCCGAGCTGGAGAGGTAATTTATTCTGTTTATATCTTTTTACTGCACGACAAGGCTGGGGAGCAGGGGCCCTCCACAGCCATTCTGCATTTTAAATATTAGTCCTAAGCACAGTGGGTCAGCCCTCCTGCTCGGTGAGGTGTGGGGCAAGAGGCTGGGACCCAGGGAAGAGAGAGGGCTGGGCTGGGCTGGGCAGGGAGGCTGGGGGGAGCTGTCCAGTGCTGACCGGAGTCGCCGTGTGGGCAGTGGGTGGAGCATGGCTGAAATCTTCCCAGAGCTGGAGGGCATGGCTGACTCGCGCCTCTTTGCCTGCCCATCCTGGAGTGTTTATCCTTCTCGGAAATCTTTTCTTTTTAAGTGATAATAAATACAGGTGATGAAGAGATGAGAGGAGGGGAACAGACATATTAATGGAGGAGGAGGTGGGGGAGGGAAGGAGGGAGAGAGGAAGTAAGAGAGGCATGGAGAAGCCGGAAGTTCTAGTGCTCTGACCTTGACTGCTTTCATAAAGCTTTTGCCCTTCTGCCTGGTCTTGCTTTGAATGTGGAAAGAGGGGTCTAAACAAAGTCTGATGAAGTTGCTACCAGTAAGAATTAGCATTCCTTAGACCCTTTCCTTGTTTGGAAAAGTACAGGGGCAGCAAAAGAGAAGACCCTTGTTGGATGGATTGACACAATGACTGGAACAATGGACTGGAATATGGTGGAGGTTGGGAGGCTGGGACAGGAGAAGGCAGGGTTTTTAGCTGTTGTTTGTAGGGTTGCTAGGAGTCAGCAATGGTTCAACAACACCTAAGAAGACTCTTTCTTAAGAATCCTGGAGTGTGTGAACTCAGCTGCAAACCACAAAGTTAGTAGTTCAAGCCCACTCAGAGGTGACTCGGAAGACAAACCTGGAGATATACTTAAAAAAAAACAAGAACCAACAAACCAGCCCCTGAAAACTGCGTGGAGCAAAACTCTACCCCAACACACAGACTCACCAGGCATCCACTTGATAGCGACTAGCTATTTTATGAAAGAGTTTTCTTTTTGGAAATAGCAGCAAATATGTGTTCATTCCTAGTTCCCAGCATGCCTGAGGTCTTGTTTATGCTGACCTGTGTCCTGAGCGCAGGCAAGGAAAAGTAGGCAGAAGTTCCAGATTCAAAACCTGGCTCTGCCATCGCCTGACTGTGTGACTCCAGGTTGCTCATAACACCTCACTGGCCTCAGTCTTTTCATCTGCAGGGTGGGCATGACAACATCCGTCTTGAAGGAACATTGTGAAAGTTGGGTGAGTGCTGACAAAGGGTCCGGTGACCCACAGAATTTATCTGGTTGATGGTCTTGCCAATTAGGTGGCATGGAGATCTTTGGGAGGATTTGATAAATACGATAAACCCAAGGCCTCCTGGGGTGATGAGTAGTGGGGCCTGGGAATAGGCATTTTAACAATCATCCTCCTTCGGTCACAGGTAGAGAAGACAGCTGTGGTGGTAAGGAGACACAGCACCCCTTCCACACCTATCTTCCCCACCCGGCCTGCAGTACCAACTGCCTCCCTAACAGAGTCCACCCAATACTTCAGCTGTCACATCTGCAGGACCCTGCACAGGTGAGACAGAGGGGGACAGCTTCAGAGCCCCTGTAGAATTGCGGAATTGAAATAGCTCACAGCCGGGTTAAGTCAGCCCTGTCCTCTCATCTAGTCATCCTGCAAAGAGCTTGTGTGTGTGTGTGTGTGTGTTTGCGGGTGAGGACTAAAACCATGACAAAGACATCCTAAACCTTGGACATAAGTTAATCACAAGTGAATTGATGTCAACCCTGCCATCCTCACCACCCTGCGTGTGGAATGCTGTTGTGAGTCCATTTCACAGGTGAGCAAACCGAGGCTCAGAAAGATGACACCATGACCTGCCCTCGTCAGGTGGTTTTCAGGGCCCCAAGCACCTGCTTTGTCCTGTCCCATCATTGCTGTGGGCTCTCCTTTCTCTTCATTTGTGAACATCCAGAGAACATGCCTGTGGGGAATTGGTCCCACTTTTGAACTGTGACACACCCCCTGCCCCTCCTCCGCTGAACCCAGCATCTTTCTTGTGTCTTGATGATGTCACTTTAGAGACTGGGGTGTTGTAGACCTGCCAGTGACAGCTGCCTGCTGTGTGTGTGTGTGTGTGTGTGTGTGTGTGTGTGTGTACATGCACACGCACACACATACACTCACAGGGGTTGTACATATGTGAGGACATCATGTAGGCTTGTACATATGTGTAGATGCACATGAGGGTGTAGGTATAATAATACGCAAGTGCAGACGTGCATGTGTGTCTGTGTACATGCATGGCTGAGCTTCCCATCCAAGCAGGTGGTTTCATCTGGGCGTCCCTGGACACCCTTTCCCAGAGCACTGGAGGCCCTGGCCCACCACTACAGAAGTTCCTCCCTCTCCCTGTCTTTTCCAACTCTCTTCTCCACTCCCCCTCATTCCCTCTCTTCTCTTCTTCATCCTCTGCTTTGAATGTCTCCTCCCCCCTTTCTCATGCTTGTCCCCTGCCTCCTCCTCCTTCCTTTGTCTCTCCCTCCTCCTCTTCTGTTCCTGTGACCAGCCTTTGTTCAAGTGATTTAGAGAATAAACAGTCCTCCACTCCTTCCACTTCAGGTGACATTTCTAAGTGAGCCTTTCAGGAAAATCCACACATGCCCCGTCGGAGAAGGGAGCCCACCTTACAGGCTCACTCTGGGCTCCACGGATTTGTTATCCACCAGGCAGCAAAGAGGATTCAAATACACTCAGCTTGTGGGTTCAAATCCTGATTCTGCCTCTCCCTGGCTGTGTGGCTTTGGGCACACTCTTTGACCTCTCTGAGCATCTACAAGGAGCAAGGAACACCTACCGTGATGCAAGGCCAAAGATCCAGCAAGAAGCATCTTATTCCAGAATGGGTTAAAGTGATGTAAAGTTGGGAATGAGGGAGAGAACTCAGAGAGCGAGGAGCTTATGTCAGAAGTGGAGGAACATTTTTTAACAGTTATTGTCCTAGTGTGCTGTGTCATACTGTTGCACAGTGGGTCCCTCCAGTGGGTTTCTGGAGGCAGTTAATCCCATGGGAGGAGACAGCTCATCCTTTACAGCAATGGAGCAGCTGGTGGATTCGAACTGTGTATCTTTGCCATCGCAGCTCAGCTCCTTACCAGTAAGCCACCAGGGCTTCTTAATTTGGAGAGAGGATTGCATAACTGAAGAATGCAACCAGTGTCAGCAAATTGTCCTCGCGCCTGTGAAAGTTCTTCTATGTATTCCCTCAAAACCAAAAATTGGGATCCCCATGCCCAGCAATAGGATTGGTGAGAAAGAAAGCACAGCACAAAGTGATGGCCTCTCCGCTCAGGGACCTTTAGCCAGTGACCCGCAGAAAGCAGCAGAGCCCTGCTGGGAAGGGGAGCATGTGAGTGTGGCAGGCTTCGCTGCGTAAACCGAAGCATGGTGAGGACAGAACACAACCCCTATTCTCAAAACAAAACAAAAATGTATCTCTGGGGAAGAGAATGCCTCTGCTGCACTAACATTGATGCCTGAGACTCTGACTTGAGGGCATTCGCTTCCTTTTGTTTGTCTGAAATGTCTAGGTTTCCCACAGTGGGTAAGCAGCACTGGTCTAATAAAGGCAGGTGGGCTTCGAGGCCAGGGATGGGGAAGAGAAGCCACCTTGCTCTGCTCTGGGGAGACCTAGAGAGAGGGTGATGAGTGTCGGTCATCACAGTGCCTGACCATCTTCAAGGCTCAGGACTCCCCATCGCCCTGCCCCTGCCACCTTTCCCTGATGAGCTCCCCTGCATCTCACCCTTGGAGGAAAAGGGATCCCAGCTCCGTTCCATCTCACCTCATCTCCCTCACCTGCCTTTTTAAATCCCACAGTGTCTGAGTTGGAAGGGCATGTAAGAAGCATCCACTCTGACCTTCTTGTCTTTTTCAAGGAGGAAAACTGAGGCAAAGATCCTTTGGGGGGGGTCGGGTCTTGACACCTCGCAGAGCATTCCTTCCATCCTACTGGGCCTCCACCCACTAACACAGTGCTCACCAATAAAAATCACAGAGAAGGGTCTTGCTCCGGGTGGGCACACTGTCTTATTCCAGCCTTTCAGATAACTAGGACCAGGTTACCAGCCCACACAGCTCTGTTAGTTTCTATCACCTGGAATTGTTGGTGACAGCAGCTGTCGAGTGGGTCCCAGACTCAAGGTGTCCCACACACCACTGGATCAGACCATCGTGACCCATTGTTTTTATGGGCCGATTATTTTAGCAGGAACTTGCCAGGCCTTTCTTCCTTGTCTTACCCTAGAAGTGCCACTTCTGAAGCTTTCTCAGCATCCCAGGAACACACTGGCTTCTTCCACTGACAAATGGTGAGGGGCCTTGATCTAGAATCGAACCCAGGCCTCCTATGTGGAAGGTGGGGATTTTGTCAGCACCCCATCTCTGTCCCCCTCACCTGAAATTACATGGGATGGAATTAGGAGTGAAGCTAGGGGTTTTTTTGACATCCTGGGAACACGCAAATCACATATTCATCCATCTACATTTTGAAAGTCTTCTAGGTCCCTGGGGAGTGCAAAGGTTTAGGGTTGACTGTTGACCTAGGGACAGCTGATTCTACCCAGAGGCATGCCACAAGAAAGACCTGCTGGTTTGCTTCAGTGGAAGTCACAGCTGAGAAACCCTGTCGAACCCTTCGACTCTGTAAACACCACGGAGTCCATGGCAGTGGGGTCATCACGTGCCAGGCAGGTATGTGCCACATCAAGCTCTTACATCAAACATGAGGTCCAACCACTATGGAAGGCCGTATGGCGCTTTCTCAAAAAGTTGCTAATAGAAATACCATTTGACCCAGCAAGTCTACGACTGGGAATATACCCTAGAGAAACTAGAACTGCCACCCAAGCAGATACATGCTCACCCATGTTTATCGCTGCTTTGTTCACTGTAGCAAAGAGGTGGAAACAACCCAAGTGCCCATCAACGAATGGATGGATAGAGAAGTTGTGGTATAGTCACACAATGGAATACTATGCTGCATTGAAAACCAAGGAACTCATGAAATATTATACAAAATGGGTGACCCTGCAGGACCTTATGCTGAGTGAAATATCTCAGTCACAAAAGGACAAATACTGCATAGTGCCACTGTTGTAAAACAGGAATGAGGGAAAACAAAGAGGGGATAAATAATGTATACTGCGTTGAAATAAATGAGGGAGAGAACTGTTTAGGAGGAATATATGATTAGGTATTATTGCCATGATAAGTGTCCAGAATGAAAGTGGAATGGACTGGGGGTGGGTATTGTATAACAATGAAAGAATTATGAATTTTTTTTTTTACTTTTCAAAGAGAAAAGTGAACTGGGGGAGGAGAGGTGGGCATGGAGAAAACTGTGCAACAATGAATGCATGGAAATTCAAAGCCTCTGTAAACTTTCATTAAAATAAAAGAAAAAAGAAAAAACCCACATGAGGTCAAACTAGGTGGCACAGAATTGTCACCAGCTGCCATTAAGACAGTTCTTCACGTGGCCATCCCCTGAATGAAGAGTAGACTCGCCCCAGAGGATTTTCAAGGCTGTGTGAATACCCACCACCCAGAGATCCTTGGCACCTGGTGGTGGTGGTTGTGAGTTCGAACGAACCCACAGCTGACCCTCTAGTAGGTGTTCAGAAGCAGAGAATCTCACAGGAGGAGCGGCTGGTGGATTTGAACCTCTTACTTTTGGGATTGCAGCACAGCTTCTTACCACTGGGCCACCCACCTTTTTAACCTAAACATAACTTAATGAGCGCCCCCTACTGGTGAAGGAAGGTCTTTGCTCCCATTGGGTCTGTATTTTGCCAGACAATTCCAGGCGAGGAAAATTCCATTCATCCTGATGACTGTTAACACGGGGACAGAAAAGAAAACCACACAGCACGGAGAGAGGGGGAAAGAGTCTTTTAATTCATTTTTCTTTTTTTTTTAAAAAGGTTGATTTGTTTGCTTTTTTTAAAATTTTTTTTTTTTAGCTAAACTTTTTTCTGCCTTCCCCGCCCTCACGCTGCCCGCCCTTCCTCTTAAAAATATAAAAATGTCCACCCCTGGATGACTAGAGTACAATAAATAAACAGGAAACACAAAAACATACTTTATTTGTTTCTTCTTTATACAAAATAAGGAAACTAGAAGCGTTCGACTTCCAAAAAAGTAGAATGCTGTATACATCCTGATGGTCAGGCCCTCAGGCCTCAGGCCGGGTGGGCCGTCTGCAGGCCAGAGCCCCTGGACTTGGGTGCCTCCCCCCAGGGGGAGCGCAGGGTGGGCGAGTGGGCGAGTCCGGCCCGGACACCGGGACTCCAAGGACATGTCAACAGCGAGGAAGTGTGAGGGGCTGGCCCCCAGCTGCGAGGCCCCCACAGGCCAGGCTGCCCTAGCTCTTCTGGCCAGAGCTGACCTTGATCTTGAGCGTTGGTCGCCAGGGGGCGCCGCCGCGCACGTGCCTGGCTCTGCATCCCGCGCGGCTGCCTCCAACCCGTTCCCTTGCGCGCATCCCTCTTCGCATCCTTTCTCCCCCTTTCAATTTCTCGCTTGTTCTTATCATCGCTTCTTTAAAGGGGTGGGGGGAGAAGCAGAGTGAGAAATGTGACTACCAAACACCGCTTGGGATTGCAGAGAGAGTTGGGGGCTGGAGGGGGAAAAAAGCCCCCAGCATTTCAGCGGCTCCTTGGCCTCATCAAACCCTCGCTTGGTCCAAAGAGGTGGTGGGTGGGTGGGTGCGTCCAGGGAAATCTAGAACGTGCTGGAATTCTCGTGACCCTCTGAAGAAACGACTTTGGTCCCAAGAAATTGCTCGTGGGAGCTGGGGTCCCCCTTCCTCCCGTGCGCCCAGCCCAGGAGAGCTGGTGGACCCGCTGCGTGAGGCGCTTTGGTTCCGGCCGGCTGCGTCCGGGGGCGCCGGCCCGACGGCCTTACCACACAGCGGCCTCGTTGAGCTCCGGGTTGGGGTGCGACAGGGGTCCGCTGTAGCCGCTGGTGCCGCTCATGGAGAAGGGGGGGCTGGGCCCGCCGCTGAAGACCTCGCCGGGCATGGGGTGCAGGGCGCCGGGAAGGCCTGGCTCGGGGCTCGGAGAGTCCGGGTGCGAGATCATGTCGGTGAACCGGGGGTTGTCGGCGGTGTGAGGGCCCGCGAGCGGTGGCTCCAACGCGCCCAGAGGCGTCGAGCCGGGCCCTGAGGCGGCCAAGAAGCTTGAGTCGGCGGGGGACTGTGCCTGGGACGGCGGGCCGTGCGCGAAGAAGTCATAGTTGCCTCCCGGTCCATAGTAGTCTCCTTGGTAGTCTGCGGGGGGAGGCGGGGCAAGATGAGAGACGCAGGCGTCAACCGGGGGGCGAGGCTTGGAGGAGGGGACCCTGCGGGAGCGGACTCTGTAGATGGGACAGGATTCCCCTGGGAAGGGACCTCAGTGGAGGGGACCCTTGGGGAGGAGACTCTGTAGGTGGGAGCACCGGGGAAAGGGCCCCCAGGGGAGGGAACCTCCAGGGACTTTGTCAGAAGGAACTCAGGGAAGCGGGACTCTGTCCTAGGGGACCAGGGACCAAAAGCCAGGCAGTGGAGAACAAGGGAACAGAGGGGAGAGGCCTGCGGAGCCCCTCAAGATGGTAGTGGATGTGGGATATGGGGGGATGGTGGGAGGCAGCAAGAGATGAGGAAGTGGGAGAGACACAGAGTCACAGAGGGACCCTGAGGAAGCAAACGTTCTGGACCGCTTTGGAGAGACACAAAGCTTTGGAGAGACACAAAGAGAACCAGAGACAGAGACAAAGGGAGACAGGAGAGAGAGAGCGCAGAGTGAGGGGACCGGCAGAGAGGCGCCCCGGAAGCAGAGGAACCGCCCGGAGGCGAGACTCAACCCGAGCGGAGTCCGTGGCAGAAACGGAGACAGAGAGAGAGACTGGTGGTCTCAGAGACACGGAGATTATGGAGAGGAGAAAGGAGAGAGAGAGAGAGAGAGAGAGAGAGAGAGAGAGAGAGAGAGACAGGACTAGAGACCCGGTGGAAAATCCAGGGTGGAAGGTGAGAAGGAAGTTCCAGAGAAACCGACGCACCCAGAGACCACCGGAAAGTCGTCACAGGAGCAGGGGCTGGAGCAGGGGCTGAGAGGGGCAGAGAGCGCAGGGAAGGGATGGAGGTGTGAACAGAGAGCAGAGCGCGACGAGCCAGAGGGTCTGAAACTCAGGCTGCCACGGGGAGGGCTGGTCCAAGTGGGTCAGGCTCTGAACGCCAAGGGCGCAGGGCGGCCTTTCCGCCCTCCCCCAGGGCCCCTGCACTCCGCCATCCACCACGGCCCTCTGTCCCGCCCCATGCAGCCGAGGGCGCCCCAACACTGCCTGTTGGCACGGCCTCGTCATGCCAGGCACCGCCAAGCCTCAGGCAGGCGACAGTCTCCATCATTTGGGTTTAGGAGGGCACCCTAGTTCTGACCCATTTAGGGACACTGAGCCCTTTTGGGAATCTGGTGGCAGTTATGGCTCCTTTCTCCCAGAAAAGGGTAGACACGTGTTTTGCCCACTCGTTCTGGAGTGCCAGGGAGGCCCGGTGATAAGCGCGCTCTGCCTCTATGAAAGGCTTTACACTCTTACCCCAGATCCTTCCCCCAACCCCATCGGGCTGCCAGCTCCTCCTTGAAGGATTGGGGCGGGGGACCCCACAAAAGGAGGCTCAGTCCGTGGCATCCCGCATAGAACGGCAGGAAAAGCATCGTGTGGGAGCCTAGGCCTCCCGGTGCTTCCGCGCCTCCGAGCGGTCCTGGAGGCTCGGCCACCGCGCGGTTCCGAGACGCCACCCTTCACTCTGTAAACTCAGAAACGAGCCCGAACCGGGAGGGAAGCCGGGGGCAGCTAAACGGATACGGATTACTTTCTAAAGAGCACAAATTCCATTCCCCTCGAAAAAGCAAGGAAAGGCGGGGAGCGGAGAATTCGGGGCCCCACAGGGCCGGGCCTGGAGGCAGCCGCGCCCGCCGAGCGCCGTCCAGCCCGTGAAGGCCGCAGCCCCCGCGCCGGGTGCGCCATCTCCGCCCATATGGCGGCCGGGCCGGAGGTAATTGGAACAAACGCCGTCTGAAAAGGGCACAAAAGCCGCAGCTGGGGCTTTGTCCGCGCTCCCACGGGGAGCCGCCGCCCGCGCCCGGCCCCTTTCTCGCCCGCTGCATCTCCCTGCGCGGATTAGGCGGGGACGCCTCGCTGCGCGCCCGGTGGGGGGAGCGAGAGGAGGAATCCTGCCTCCCCCATTCCAGCAGAAGGGGGACCCTCGTGGCAGGTCCAGTCGAGTCCCTTACCCCACCCAGCAGGCGCACTCCCCGGAGAGGAGGTGGGATTGGGGAGGAGGCTCGCCATTCCTGGGGAGACCTGGGTTAATTTCTCAGGCGGGGAAAAATTCGGACCGCCCCTTGGCGCCCAGTGCCCCAGGTGGGCTTCTGTGAAGGCAGAAGGAGGCAAAGCCAGGTGGAGGGGGCGCCTGAGTGGGGACAGCCACCTCTTCACCCACCATGGCTTCCGTCCTGGGCTAGGCTGCTGAACACCTTAACCCTGGGGTCCTCTCCCCGGAAATAAACCGACACACAGCTGGCCTACGATTTCTAGGGGCGCTCCTCCGAATCTCTACGGATTCAGAATCTGAGATTCTAAGGGGTAGAAATCTCTATCCCTCCGAATTCTCTAAGCGCCCCGACTTGGGGCTGCTGGCCTGGCTCTCTTGCTCTCCCCACGGCTCCCCAAACAGATCGGTCCAAGAGAAACCGCCTCTCTCCAAACCCGGAGACCTTGCATCAGGCTAGTGTCAGCATATGAGGACAAAGCACAGATGCTTTTTTTTAGACATGGACATCCCAGAGGCGCTCCGAATTGAGAAGAGGGGTGCTCAGGTTGGCTGACAACTCTAGGAAGGGTAGATGGTGAACTAGGGGACAAGTAGGGTGGGGTGTGGGGGAGACAATACGTCAAAGCGAGGTCTGAGGGTTGTCAGTGCAAGGGAGAAGAAAAAGAGAGGGAGTAAGAGAGGGGGTGATTTAGAGAAAGGCGCACCCCAGGTCTGAGCCAGCTGAGGGAATCCCTATTACAAACTCTGCTCTTTCTTTCCAGCCTTCAAGAATGAGGGGCCTTCAGTCTCAGCCCCAGGCGATAGATCAGCCAGAGGGGTTTGGAAGCGCAAAGCCCCAATCCAGCGATGGCTGACATCTGGACGACCCATCCCAGAACGGGGCGCAGCGTCCCTGTGTCTGACCCGGGTGTCTACTCCTGATACTAGCGTGCAAACCACAGCCTGGTGACTCCAGACCCCCGTGCCAGGCTGTGTCACGTATACCCGGGCGTGTGTGAAAGCGGCCAGCCGCGGGATGGTGCTGAACTTGCCCGTGTGTGTCTCTGTGGGCGTGTGGGCGCGTCCTGTGCGCCTCTGAGGTTTCTGCATGCGCGTGCGAATTTGCCCCGGGTGTGTGTGCATCGTTGATTGGTACCGGCCGGAGCTGTTGGAGGGGTGGGTGCCCAGGGGGTGTCTGTGGTTGAGCATGGTCCTGTGCATGTGTGCGCGGTGTGCCCATGACAGTGCGTTCTTCTGTCCTGGGCGCAGTGGTCGAGGGCGGGCCGCACGTGTCCTGGGCGGAGGGTGCTCCTTACCTCCATAGTAAGTGTATGGGGTGGACCCCAACATTTCAGACTCGTCCAAACGGCCGCCCAGTGGACGCATGCGCCGCGGACTCCGGAAGAAGGCGTGTCTTCGGGCGCCCAGCGCGCTCAGCTGTTTCATCCGGCGTTCTTTGGACCGACGGTTCTGGAACCACACCTGGCCAAGGGAAGAGGGGGCTGTCAGCTCTAGAGCCAGGGGTGACCTCCCAGTCCCTCTCTGGCCTGGCCGCTCCCGCTGGGTCCTAGTGCCTGCTAGCCACCAGGACTCCCCCGAGGCGGGGGCTGGGCCGGATTAGGCCAGGAAAGCTGGGGAGGGGCCTCCGCGAACCAGCCAAGGGTGAAGGATTTCGCGGACCCGTGGGGCGACTCATAAAGACTTGGGCTTCCTGGTCCTAGCCCGCCCGCAGGCTGACGGCTTTATAAAGACCTCCCGTCCAGCCTGGCCCTGCGTCGGCCCCTCGGCTCCCGCTTCCGTGCGGGGCTCCAGCCCGCCTGTCTGCCCGCGCGTCATATGGCGCTGGGGTACGGCCATAAGCACATTGCCCCTGTTTCTGCTCGGAAAGACTGGGAAGGAGGGGAGAATCTTGGCCCCAAAGAAGCTGAAAATCCTCCTTGAGCGAGGGAAGGGAGAGAATTTAGAGCCGGGCGTCGAGATAACCCGCCAGGAGGACCACGGGGCGAAGTCCCTGGCTTTGGGGCCCGTTTGCTCCGCCGTCCGGAGCCCCGCGCGTTCTCAGCCGAGGCGGCCGCGCTTCGCAGGGAGGGGAGCCGGGCCGCACCTGGATGACTCGCATATTAAGGCCGGTCTCCTGCGCCAGCTGTTCGCGGATGTGGCGCGTGGGCTTGGGCGTGGCGGCGAAGGCGGCCTTGAGCGTCTCCAGCTGCTTGGCTTTGATGGTGGTGCGCGGGCCGCGCCTCTTGGTGCCCGAATTCTGCTCCTCGTTCTCGTTATTGGCCGTCTCCTTGTCGGACGAAGTGGAATTGTCGGTCTCCTTGGGGTCGTCCTGGAGAGGGTCCTGGAGGTCCGGGGACAAACTGCGGTCCGTACAGGAGGACACTGCGGGCGGGCGGAGGGAGGAAGGGACAACCGCGTCAGGGGGAGCCTCTCTAAGCCGGCCGTCAGCCCAACGGGGTCCCTTCCAAACCCTGCGCAATCCCTCCCCCCAGAGGCCGCCCCTTCCCTCCCTCTCTGCGGGCGGGGCTGGGCGTCGGAAGGGCCCTTCTCCAGACCACGCAGCATCCCCGGGGCAACTTCCTGCACCCTCCGGAGAATCTTGCCAATTTGGAGAAGGGCTAGGAGGAAGGGGGAGACGTCCAGCGGGGAAGGGGGCGCCTGGAATCCTCCCCTCCCTATTCTGCCTAACTGGGGCCCTCCCAGAGGAGCTAAAAATTACCCGGAGCTCAACACGAGGAATGGGGGAGAACTTGGAAATGTTTCCTGGACTAGAAGGGAGCAGAGAAGGCGTGTCCCAGCCCCCTTGCAGGGCCGCCTCCATACACTGCCTCTCCCCCAGGCTCGCAGGGCGCTTGCTCCGGGGCGCGGCTGGCTGGAGCGGGGCGCCCACGCCTCCTTACCTGAGTTGAGGCTGCCCTCCTTGAGGCTGGACGAGCTCAGGTAGTCGTCCTTACACACGAACTTGTTCTCATCGATGACGTAGAGCTCCTCGCCCGTGGACAGCTGCTTGTTGCACACCATGCAGGTGAAGCAGTTGAGGTGGAAGACTTTGCTGCGGGCCTTTCGCACCAGGTCGCTGGGCGAGATGCCCTGCGCGCAGCCGGCACACTTGGTCCCGAAGCGCCTGCGGACACAACATGGTTGTCACTGTGGTGAGGGCTGCGCTATGCTGCTCACAGAACCTCTGACCCCTTGCCATGCGCCCTGACTCCCCAGAAGCCTTCATTTCCAAATCTGCCCAATGGGATCCCAACCCTGCCTCCCTGGCCAGCATCCATGAGGCGGGACAAAGGTCTTGTGCTGCTCTGTGGACTGGCGCGCACGCCAGCCTGATTTAATTTGGTTTCATCCGGGACTGAGAAGGGAAAAGTACTTGAGGCCTGTGGGCAGAGGGTCCCCAGCACCCAGAAATGCTCCTGCCCTTGGTTTCTGGCCGACTCACCCAATGCAGAAACCTTGGATCTAGAGACCAGCGAGTTTTTAAGCCAGGCAAGCCAGCTTGGGCATTTGTGGCATGTGGCTTTCTTTGGAACCTGGAGGGACCTTCCCCAGGTCATCCTGGCCCAAGTTGGGCCAATCTGCCTGGTGAGGCTGTCTTCTGATCACAACAGGGATGGTCCCTCTAAGCGGGATTTGAGAGGGAGGGGCGTCTTCACTGATTAGTGATTCTCCACAGTGTGTGTGTGTGTGTGTGTGTGTGTGTGTGTGTGTGTGTGTGTGTTGTTCTTCAATACCACTCTGGGACCTGCAAACAGCAGGACTCAGAGGAGGCTGGGACCCTGGGAAGCATGGACTTCATCCTGATCCCTAATATCTAGAGCCCTGGAAGCCACAGGAGAGGGATGCGAACAGAGAGGGATTCTCAATCTTGTATGGCCAGGCCACAGGATCCGGCGCGCCCCAGCCCCCTCTCCCCATTTCCTGTGTTGAGGTCTAATTTCTTTTCTTTCTTCCTGGGGTGTGTGTGGGAAGCCGGCCTCTCCCAGAATGAGCAGTGCAGACAGGATTAGGCACTGGTGCAAGGGAGATTGGAGGGCCCGGGACTTGGGGCCCCACTTCTACCCTCAACTGGGTCTCTCAACAGGGTGCATTTGGGTGACGTTGATGTAGTGAGGGCATTAGGAGTCATAAGTCACTTTTGGTCTTATCCAGCAGCGTAATTGGCCATATGCACCTTATCAAAAATCATTAGGTGCTTTGCAAGCACCGGGACATTAGGGGCAGCGGGCCTCC
Source organism: Elephantulus edwardii (assembly GCF_000299155.1). Classification (NCBI taxonomy): domain Eukaryota; kingdom Metazoa; phylum Chordata; class Mammalia; order Macroscelidea; family Macroscelididae; genus Elephantulus; species Elephantulus edwardii. The sequence continues at coordinate 2,268,210 of NW_006400054.1, forward strand.
AGGGCCGTGGAGTTTACACGTGTAAAGGCAAGGCTGACATTTTCTCCTATTCAAATTCCCCAGCGCGGAGCCACTGGGGCCGCGGGCTCCTTTCCTCCCTGGTGTTAATCACACCCCTCCTTCCCTTGCAACCCGGAATTAGCACTCACAAAGCCCTCGCTGGGCGCTGCCTGGGGCGTGCAGGGCTGAGATGTCAAAACCCTCACAATCAACTAGGATTTGTCCTGGCATTTCCCAGATGGGGAAACTGAGGCCCAGAATGGCAGCCTGCCCGGGCCCACCCTAGAGCTGGCAAGGGCAGGGAGGGGGTCACAGAGCTGACTCTCAGCCACAGTGCCACTGGTATTTTGCACAAGAAAACATGTGATGGGGTGAATGAGCAGAGGTGGGAAAGATTTCCTCCCCCATCACAGGACAGTTCTTGCTGGCTGGGCCCCCTCGGGGCCTGGCAAGTTTCTGTTTATCCTTGGGTTGTTTCGGGGCCTGCTAGGAGGGCAAAGGCTGAGCGGATAGCATTGTGCCAGGTCGGGAAGCTTCCAGCTGCCCCTAACTCCAAGTAACAATTCTTTCCCCTTCCCAGGAGGGGGCTGAAAGCTCTGTCGCAGCCTCAGCGGTGCCCACTGGAGAGTAAGTTTGTCAGGCGGCCTTCTGCGTCCTGCTCTTCTGGGAGCCCGGCTGGAGAACCCAGCAAGAGGCAGCTGAGGCGCGTCCTCCAAGGTGGCTCCTCCACCCGGGCTCCGCCAGAGGCCGCGAGGAGAGCAGCGCGCCGCCCGCGCGCCCTCCAAGCTGGCGAGCCCCAGAGCTGGGCTGGGTTCACGATCTCCCGTTCGCGCCGAGAAGCGCACGCAGCAGGGCGCGCGGCCTCTTACCTGAAGAAGTCATTTTTGCAGTACAGCTTGCCCTCGCGCGAGAAGCACTTCTCTGACAGGTTAGTCTTGCATTCACAACACTGAACGCATTTGATGTGCCACGCGCGGTCCAGAACGTTCAGCAGAAAGCGGTCAAGGATGGGCCGCTCGCACCCGGCACAGTGCACCATCATAGCCCCGCGCCCCGGCGGCTCCGGCCGCCTTGCCCTTCCGTTGGGCCCCCAGCCCTCGGGCGCCCCCAGCCCCGCCGCTGCGCTAAGCCTAGGGCCTTGGCTGCCGGCGAATGAGTCTGCTCCGGACGGAGACTCAGCTGGTCAAGTCCTGAGGCGGTCGCTGGCCTGGCGCTGGGCTGCCTGGGCACGGGCGGCAGGGAGGGCCGGCGTTCACTGCCTCATGCCCGGGCCGCTCGCCCCGGTGCTGGTTCCGGGCTCTCGCAAGCTTCTCGGCGGCTGCTGGCTTCGGCGCTGCCGAGCGCCTTTCCCCGGTGGCGGAGGCGCCGGCACTTTCCCCCACTTTCAAGCGGTCCCGATCCTCATCTTTGTCTGGCCGCCGCCTAATTCGCGCATCCTTATTCAGATTTGGTGACGTGGCGTGGCACGTAGGGGGCCCGGTGGCCAATGGGCGCGCCGTGGCCATGGCAACCTCTTAAATTTATAGCATATCTAAATTGGCTACAGCGTTGCGGTCCGGACAGAGCAAAAAAAACAAGGCATCAGTATTGTTGAGTATTAGCTTGTACCAGGTGCGGAGCCTAAGTAAGTATTTACGCTTCAGTTTGGGGATGGGGGGCGCGGGCCGCGAGATCCGAAATCGGCATCTCTCTTCTCTCTGGGCCTCACTCGCATTTGGGGGCTTGGGTCCCAAGGCCTAATGGGGAGGGACTCCTGCCCCCTCACCACCCCTGGAACTTGTAGAAGTTGCCGGAGGCCTGCTGCGCTTTGCGTTCACCACCCCCTCCAGTCCGAGCCCGCCCAAGTTGGAGTCCCCCACCCCGACGTTCCTGGGGTCTGCGCCCTTGGAGCAGTGACCGCGCGGGCTTCCCGAAGCCGGCCGGGCCTCTTTTGTCATACACGGGGCTAGGGCCCAGGCGTGCCTTTCTCATGGAGAGAGAGGGCAGGGACCGCGCGTTTGGGTATCTTCCTTGCCGGGTTGCTGGGCCTAAACCTGGGCTGCGGCTGGAGATGTCATCCTGCCTGGGCCCAGAGGCCGGATTTTCAGGCCCGAGCTCTTGCCCTGTGGCTTTTGGGTTTTGGGGGGGGGGGAGCCTGGGCGGATGGCCCTTCTCACAGCCAGCTTGCCGGTGGCAGTGGGGACAACTTTGCGCTCAGCACGTCTCTTTCCTCACTCACTGCATCTTCCACGATCCGCATCAGCCAGCCCAGGGCCCCAGGATAACTGGGTCACCAGTGGAGGCCGGGACATGGCGTGGGCCCCAACTGTGCATCCTTTGGGGCTCTGCTGTACGTGCTAGTTCGGACAGAGCTGCTGGTGTCCGGTAGAGTGTTGATGGTGTGGGAAGGATAGAGGGGCTTCATATGTGGGGTCAAGTTAGCAAGTAGGAGAGGAAGGGGGGGTCAGTTCTTCCCTAAGAGTCCAGCCCGGTGAGGTGGTTAGGTGACGCAGCCTTCAAAATTGGGGAGAAAGCAATGGCTCCCCTTGGATTTCAGTGGGAGTGCTGATGGGCCTGGACCCAAGGGCTGGAGCTGGAGGCGTGTGTATTTGTGCCAAGACTTGGCTGTGAAGCTTTGCTTGGGTGTGTATTTGGGTCTGTTTGCTGAGTTTGTTAGTGTATCTGTGATGTTTGAGAACCGAATGTATTTGTTTACGCGTGTGGTACTCAAAGGGCATGCATGTTTGTGCTGGCTTGTTTATGAGTCTGTTTGCATCCGGAGCCACTGGTGTAAATGTTTTTTGGGGGTGTGTGCGTGTGCGTGTATGTTTAGGGGACATGCATTTGTGCGTGTTTATGGCTGTGTGTTTGTGCATGAGTGTGTGTGTTTATTTTTGTTGTTCTGTGCATGGGAGTGCACGCGTATTTGAGGCGGTGTGTTCCATCTTAGAGAGGTAAATAGAGTTTGCGTGTGCGCATCGGTAACTCTGTATGATGCTTTCTCTAAGACGTGGGTTCCCGCTGCTTGGAGGAACACATGCTTTAAAGCACACCAGGAATGTGTGTTTTTGTGTCGGTGAGAATGAGCCTGTGGAGATTGCTTGTCTGGGTGGTGGAGCCCGTTTGGGTGCGTTTGTGGGTATAGAATTTTGTGGCATGGCGTCTTGGGATGACACTGTGTGTGGCCAGCAGTGTTTTTGTTTATGTGACTCTGGGGGGTGTGTGTGTGTGCGCGCGCGCGCGCGCGCACACTTGACAACATTTACTTCTGTAGATTTGGGGGAAGGGTAGGGTATTTGTGGGTGCCTGTGTGGGGCTCTTATTTTGGTTGAAACTCAATCCCCCCCCCCGACTTTCTCGCCAGGCTTCGCACTGTCTCCCACAAATCTAGAGGAGAGGTGGCCTGGCTGAGGACAGGAAATTGAGGGGTACTGGCTACTATTGGGGCAAGGAGCCACAAACAGGGTCTTTTCCTGACCCTCCAGGTTGAGGAAGGTCCCCCACACCCGAGCGGTGAAGCCTGCTGGAGCTCGTTTTGCCAGAAGCCGACAGACAGGCCTCACTTAGCTGGAGAGTGGAGAGGCTCCTGGAGCCCCCAAATGAACCCGAAGTTTCTGCCAGCTCCTGACCTTGCCGCCTCGGTCCCTAGCGCTCCAGCTTACTGAGCAGGGAGAGAGGGGACCCAGGGCCGGAGAGCGCGGCTGCGGCGCAGGGGCCAAGGTGGAGAGAGCGCGGCTGCGGCGCAGGGCCGAGGTGGATTCCGATCGCTTCCTGCTCTTTGTCTGTCGAGGTTTCTGGTTCCTGAGCTCTCGGGTTTCTCTCCTGACCGGAGCGCTGTCTCCCGCCTCGGCTTCTCTTTCCCATTCGGTCTCCCTCCCTCCTCCGGATTCCTCAGCCCCTTTCTTCCCTTTTTTCCCCTCTCTCTCACTCCTTTTTGCTTTTCTTGTTGTCTGTCCTGCTCTCTCGGGTGGCCTTGCCAAGCTGATGTCCAAACCGGCGACTAGCTGGGCGCTGCGGTGACTGTTCTTAACGCGCACCACACAGGTTGGGGTGTGGGGGAAGACTCGCGCTCCCTACCGCACATGGTACAATCTCTCCTGTGGCCCCATACACCGGGCCGCCGCCCTACTTCCTCCCTCCCTTCCCAGGTGTGGCGGAACTGACCCCGGGCCCCCTTCTCGGCACTGTAGGAGTTCAGCTCCGGCTGGCTCCAGAATACACTTAAATGCCTTCGCACAGCCGGAGCGCCAAGCGCGGGAGGTTTTGGGGATGCAGAAAGGGAGCTGGGACAGCACATCGCAGGAGGTGAGGGATTCTGCTTCCTCATTCGCTTGTCGCTGCCTCCTGTGAACGAACTTGCACAGGGCACCCAGCAGGCAGTTCCCGGAGCCGCCCCGTCCTCAGCTCCGCCACCGCGGAAGGACCTTGCCACGCAGGCCTGCGCCCCGGCACCAGGCGTGCCCCCACCAGCCCTCCACCTTGCGCGGCGCGCGGCAGCGGCCAGCAGCCCACCCACTCCGCTGGACGCGTTATCCCGCCGGAACCCTGTTAACAGATGGCGACCAGGCAGAGAATTCCCTCCTATATGTAACTAATAAACCGCTTGTGTCTTCACAGGGTAATGCATGGAGACGCAATGTCACTTATACAAGATGTTGATGGAATTTACTATAGAAAAATCTTCCTCCTTGAGTATCAACATTACAACTCGACAGACGGCGGCGGGATAAGTAAAACAGACAAAAGACAAACAAGATAATAATCTGTTTCCAATCACTTAAGCCCTGTAGAGTTAGTAATATGCGGTTTGCATATTCCCCCTTGAGTTCGGTAATTAATTACCGGGCGAGGAGGCGCGCACGTCGCCGGGGTGGGGGGTTTTCGAGGCTCGCGGAGCTGGGGTGCGAGAGGCGCTGGTCTCCACTTCTCCAGCTCTGGGCGCAGGACAGCGACCCCCCGAATTGGGAGGGGGTGTCTCCTGACGTTTGGAGCTGATATCCTCGCAGGCTGAAGACTTGCCGTTCACTTTCCTTTTCTCTCCAGGAATGTTCCTGCCCGCGGGGACCCCGCGCGCCGACAGGCCCGGAGTGGGGATCTCTTGGGGGTGGGAATCGCTCTCCCCGCTTTGCCCGGCCCCTGCTAAGGTCCTCAGCCTTTGAATTTCCACGCGTGGTCTGGTTTCTTGGTCAAACGCGCGCGCGCTGGGGGCCTCAGGAATGGGGTGGGGTGCCCGGGAGGCGCGCCCCTCGCCCTCTCCTCCTCGCCTCTCAGGCAATGCACCGGTGCTCCCCCGACTTCCATGGTTAAAGCACCCCCTCCCCCCCGCACATTCCTCGTCCCCCGCCCCCGCCCCTCCCCCTCCCCGAGCTTTAACATTAAACAAACGCCCGGAGCGCCTCCGAGCTGCGCCCTCGGCCGGGTCTGCGCGGCGGCGGCGGCGGCGTTACAAATTGTAAATTTAAATTGCTCGCCGGATTCATTACCTCCCCTCTTTGATTTCAGCCAGCCGTGAAAAATTATACTGGTGTACCACTGAGAAACTGTTTTGCCGCAAAGGGCCCGCGCCTAATCACTGGCTTTCTCCCTCCGACAAAAGTGTAATTATTTTGTTTGGGGTGTAAATATAGGCCGCGCCGCGCACACACACTCAGCGTCCTGCAGCGCCGCCGTGGCCCGCCCGCCGCCGACCGGGATCGGCCCCCGAGGAAGAGCGGCCGCGCGCGCAGGGCCCCCGCCGCCTGGAGGCAGGACGGCCGCCGCTGCTGTGGCGCTCGGGCGCCGTCCAGCCACGCCGCTAGCCGCCAGGCGGGACCCTCAGTCTCCGGCCCCAGAGCCTCGTGCGCCCTGGCTGGGTGGAGTGGACTCGGGCGCGAGCGCTGGCTTGGGTGAGAGCGCGGGCCTCATTTGTCCGTGCTGGGATGCGCGCCTGTCGGTGCGATTGGGGAGGAAGACGACGTGGGTCAGTGTCCCCTGATCCCTGAAGGGGCTACCGTTTGGGGGCAGCCTCGATCCCAGACAGAAACCTTGGTGTCTCCAAACGGATGGGTCTGGGCGGAACCCCAGTGTGTGTGTGTTGAGGGGGGAGCGGCAGGACGCGTCCTGTTCGCCCAGCTCGGCCGGCCATGGGCGGCTTCCTTCCCGGAACAGCTCAGCGGGGCGCAGGCCTGCCTGTCAGCCAAGCGCGCACAGCTTAATTAACGGTCTCGTTAACTGGGCTGTCCCGACCCGGGACTTAATAAAAAAGGCATCCATCCACTCTTCCTCCAGTCCTTCCACCTTCCTTCTTTCCCAGGGAAAGCAGCTCGTGACTAGGACGGAGCCACCACGGGGACCCTCCCCAGACCCTCCCCTGAACGCCGGGAAAGGGGCTTCCAGGGTGAACTCCACCTCTTTCTACATCGAGGTTCGGGTTTTAAGGGACCGAGGGGAGTCCGGTGGCTTTGGGACTGGCTGGCATCTGAAGTGTTAGTTTTGCGAGCCGGTTGTAGGGTCCCGCCCGCTGGAAGTCCGCAGGTCAGGCCCAGCCAGGGAAGGAGCCGGCGACGCGGGCAGAGGCCGAGTGGCTGTTGAGCGGGTTGCACAAAAGCTAACCGTAAAACGAGAGATCCGCCTGCTCCGGCTCTCGCAGGGCGGGTTCCCTCTTTCCTGCTCCCCTCACCAATTCTGGATTGCACCCCCAAAGGCCCCACTTATCCAGCTGTCCGCCAGCTCCCGCAGGCTGTGTTCGCTGGTGGGCACAGATGCCTACCACCAACTTGGGTCCAGGGTGGCAGCGAGGGGCAGACTGATCTAATCCTTGGAGGGCGGAGGGAAGCCTGAAGTGGCTCAGATGGAAAAGGTGCAAACAGCTCTCCCCCTCCACCAACTTGTTAGAGAAATATTGACTATTGACGCTTTGTCAGGAGAGTGAAAATCCCAGACTCGGAGCAGAGTGGCCTGCGTCCGGCCAGCTGGCTGGTGAAGCGGGGTGGCTGACGACCAGCGGCCGTCGGTGCGCGGCTCTGAGGGGACCAGCGCTCCGATCCTCCGGTGCTCGCTCTGGGGGTCAGCCCTGACCCAACAGCACCCGAGGGCGGGGGCTGTGGTCAGCCCCCCATCGACCTCACAGAGGGTATTCGCCGATGAAGGCGACCCGAGCGTCTGAGAGTTACCGCTAAGAAGCACTGTGGCACCTTTGGAGTCCAAAGGGAGAGAGCTTGTCAGAGACCCCTAACGCCCCAAATGGAGGTCCCCCACGATTTCTAATTTCCCTTCAACCAGCCAAGCTGCCTGAGAGCTGCCTCGCGCGTCGCCCTTTCTTTTCGCCTGGCCTTTTCTCGGCTCCATGGAGCGCTCTCCACCCCCCCTCACTCTCACCCACCCCTTCTCCCCGCCCCTCCACATCCCACCTCCTTTTTGTTAGCCTAATATGGGTTCCTTTAGAATTCGCCCGACTTGGGCCGCCGGTGCGCTCTGCGAGTGTGTATGTGTGTGCGTGCGCGCGTGTGTGTATTTCTCGGCTGCTAATGATTGTGTGTTGATAGAGTAAGGCGGTGGCCTCATTAGCCTTTGTTTAGAAGGTGTTAAAAGGAAAATCTGCATCCGAAAGCGGCGGTTTACACCGAGCAGCTCGCCTGATCCCTGAGAGCTGTGAGCTGGGGCCGCCTGGGGGAGGTGAGGGGGACCCCCCACTCCCGTACCCGCCTCCACCCAGAGGCCGATCGCGCGCAGACCCCGAGACGGGGAAAGGGGCCCAGGAAAGATCCCCGGGTGTTCCTCGCCAGGAGAGAGTGTTTACCCCGCTGCGCGCTCTGGCGCTCTGAGAGAGCCCGGACCCCAGCGGGAAAGGCGCTTTATCCAAAAACTGGGCGCGGAGCGGCGGGGCGCCCTCGCCCAGGATTTTTGGAGCCTGGAGAGGGCAGGACATCTTTCGAACAATTCCAGTTTGTGTCTTTTAAGGCGTGTGTGCTGGAGGCGAAGTGAAGGTTTTTATTTTAGAGAACACAGTGGCTTCGCCGCGACTCAGGGTCGCCTGGCTGGTTGGGATGAACGACTATGTGAGGGTCCCACGCTGGAGAGGGTCCGCGAAGAGGTCTTTTTCTCTATTCCCGGTACTTTCGCAGGTGGCCAGAGGAGGAGGGACCACTTTGCTTCCTCAGAAGTTCGTTGTTTGTAAACTTAACTTGGCCTGTGGTTCCTTTATGCCAGGAGTCCACCTTGGGAATGAATTTGGCTAGGAGAGAAAGCACAGCGTGGCCAGTCCACTTCTCCAAGGCTTGGCGCCTAATTGGCTACAGTGTGTGTGTGTGTGTGTATGTGTGTGTGTTGCGATCTTTCTCGCCCCCTGCGAAGTGAGGTTCCAGGTCCTGCATCCTACGACAGGGCCAAGGAGGGGGGAATGTTTTGGTTTTTTTGAACAGCCTTTTACTGAATTTGGAACCAAATTCTTTTTCTTGGCAAAATGGGAAAAATAAAAGGCGACCGAATTCCTGCGGGGAAATTGCGCGGTCTCTACCGGTCACATAATTTAATGTTCTTTGCTGCGGGGAACTTGTGCTTCCCTAATCGTCCTGATTTCATTCTGTGGATTTGGTCCTGCGGGTCTTGGAACGAAACTCAGCTGGCCTGGGTGCACTCGTGAGCTCAGCATCGCTGGGCTTTGTTTAGTGTGGGGCTTTTAGGGGTTCCAAGGTGGGTTGGTTTCGGGAGGCAGACCATAGACAACTAGAGGTTGAGGAAGTGACGGTGCAACGTGTTCTCAACTTACACCGAATCTGCCACAGCCATTCCCCACCCCGTTTCCAACACCCACTTCCAAGGAAAAGGCAGGTTCAACGGGAACGAAAATAAGAGGCCTTGGGATCAGGGCCGAATTCGGAGGATGCGGGGAGGAGATGACAAAAAACCCCCCTCTACCTCTACGATTATCACCTCTTTCCCTGAAGCATGTTTGCAGGAGAAGACAGCTGGGGCGCCGGGGATCGCTGCCTGGCTGCCCGAAGGCGCTGGAGTTTAAACCGAGACAAAGACGGGAGCTGTCCGTGGTGCTGAACTCGCGCGCACCGCGCGCGCCACCCAAAGCGGCTCCAGTCACTCGCCTCCCCCTTCGGCCTTTTCCTCCCAGCTCTCCTTGTCCGTGTGTCTCAGCTTCTTTTGAGCTTATTTCTTCTGCTTTTACCTCTCCCTAGAACCTCCGTCCTGTCCACACACAGGTATCCATATATTTTCTACCAAAGAAAAAAATGATTGTTGAAAAATCGTGTCTTCTTTCTTTCCACTTGGATGACTTCTGAAAAGTTTCTTTCACATGTTCTCGAAAACAGACACAGATCACCAACCCCACTCCCCAGAGAAGCGGGATTTGTCTTAAAAGTGATGGAAGTAAACAGTAACGAATGTCACAAACCGCTCCTCTGATTTATTCTGAAGGCAAAGGTTTGAAAATGTTTGTTTCAGGACGTATCATACCCCTGGAACTGGAACTTCTTGGGGCGAGGAAAAAAAAGAAAAGGAAGGTGCCTGGGAGGATTGTTGGTCAAACATGGAACTGTAGCTCATGTCTTTGTGGCCATCATAGGCTTTTGAGAGCTTGGGATGGACATTTAGTTGACTTAACCCTCAAAGGGGGAGGTTAGATCCACGTGGATAATCTGGATTCTTAAGGGGGAAAACAAGAGCCCTTGTTAGGAGTTTGAGCATAAAAAGGGTTAACCTGCAGCTTCATTTTCCAAGTCAGTGTGGTGCTCCCTTGATGGCTGGCACAGTGCAGAACCAAGCATTGACTCTTGCTCAAATTTGTATGCAGCACTTGTCAAAATAAGTTTGTGCAGGCGAAGAAAAAGAACGCAGAAATACACCTCTCCAGAAGTGGGGGATGGGCTCCATTCTTGTACACGCAGACCTGTACACCCCTCTCTGAGATCTCCCAGATAGACAGCCTCCCACAAAGACCAGATGTACTGGAACCACCTCCTCATTTGGCCTCTCAAACCACCCCCAAGTGTCTCCACCCTTAGTTGAAGGGTGTTGGCTAAGGCCAGTTGTTAGTGCTGCCAGGGTATGGGGAAGAGACTTCTGTGAATAGAATCAGACTGGCTTCTCGCCTGGGTATTTCATTCCCCACCTGAAGATCTTCACATTAGTCTCCCACCAGAATTCTCAAACTGGAGTGGTTTGTAATAAGCAGTCTGATGTGAAGAAAGGCATCCCTTGTTCCTGATTGCTATCTATACCTCAAAACACCCTCGGATATTTCACAAAAGCCAACATGTTCATCTCTTTGGACTGCTTCTGGTGTTGTGTACCTTCAAGTTGAAACTGAAGAATAACTAACCCGCTGGTGGGTTTTCAGAAGCAGTTAATCGCTTGGGAGAAGATTTCCCATCCTTCTCCCAAAGAGCAGCTGATGGACTTGAACTGTGTGCCTTCAGGATTGCAACACAGCTTCTTGCCACTAGGCCTCCCCCATCAAATCAACTATGACTCATGGGGACCCTTTGAATGAACAGCAGACCTAAACTCTGCCCTATCCTGCACCCTCTTAATCATGCCTGGTACATACAAGTCCATTGCTCCAGCCACTGTGTCATTGAGGGAACCTTGATCTTACAGACTAGAGAAACCCAGGCAGATGTCAGGAGAGAAACCACCACCTTGAGTGGGTGTCATGGATTTAAATTGTGCCCTCTCTTCACCTCCGCATGTGTTCTAATTCCTAACCTCCATATATGTCCGTCGTCACATCCTGCTTGGAAATGTGAGGGGACAGCAAAAGAGAAGAAGGTGGATTGCCACAGTGACTGCAGCAATGGGCTTGAGTGTGTCAGAGATTGTGAGGTCGGTGTAGGATAGGACAGGGTTCAGATCTGTTGTTCACAGGCTCACAATGAGATGTACACAAAACAACAACCACAACATATCAGAGATGCTGAGGACGGCACAGGGTGTAGGGCAAGGTTCAGATCTGTAGTTCATAGGTGGCTATGAGACGTTCTGGAGCAAGGCAGCAATCTCGTGTGGGAATAGGTTATTTTTTGAATGCTAATGAGACATGATTAGTGTAGGGAATGCCTTGAGCCTCTCTCTTCTGAGATATAAAGGAGGCTAAAAACAAGTGAGCCAGCAAACAGCTGTGGGGGAAGACAGATGCCATGAAGACTGACTTCCCAGGAGCAGAAGCTCAGCAGTGATAGGGACTTTCCTCCAGAACCTTCTCCTGGAGCTGCTATTGGGAATGCATTCAGCCTCTTCAGGAAAGAAAATAAATTTTTGTTTGTGAGAGCCCTCCCTTGTGATATTCCACACCCACCCACCCCGTTATAGTGGCATGAGGTATAACAAAAATGGATGGAGTGGAAAGAAAAAAAGAAAACCATTCATTGGATGTCCTTAGGCATTTTTGAGGCCTTGAACGTCACTGTAACCCTGAGAAGTTGTAGGTACTTACCCTGGCTCCATTCAGCAGATGAGGGAACTGAGGCAGAGAAGTGTCCACTGACCTGTTTACACTTTCACAGTGAAGGACCGTGATTTTAATCAAGGTCTCATTATCTTTGGAGTCTGTCTTGTCCCAATACCCTATGTTACTTATGGTGGTGGTTATATTGGGGATGTGTCAGTGGTTACACGGTTGTCTTCAGATTCCTGGACCATCATACCTGCAATCTGGGCTCAGGCGTTACCTTTAAGCCCTAAACTATAAATTAACTAGAAGTGAGAATGTAGAGCCCAGTACACTCGCCTCTTCTTTCAGGCTGGGGGTTGTTACTCTGCACAATGGAATCTGCCTTGCTTGAAAAGAACCCTGGGCCTTCTCCAAGCTCCAACACGCAGGGACCCTCCTTGACGCCCCCTTTCTTCCCTGCCCCACATCCAATCCATCAGCAAATTCCATTCCCTCTGCCTCCAAAAGATATTCCAAAGCCCATCTCCTTCTCATCTTCTCCTCCATTATCACCTCCGTGCAAGCCACATCATCTCATCCGTTTTAGAGCCTCAGCTCTCTGACTGGGTTCCCCTTTCCCCTCTCCCTGCCCCTCACTGCAATCCATTCTCCACACTGTATCTGAAGTTATATTTGAAAATCATAAATCAGATCTTGTCATGCTTTTGCTTTTAACCCTCCAACGACTCCCCGGGATTACACTTAGAATAAAACCCACACACTTCACCGTGGTCTGCAAAGGCCTTTGGTGACAGTGCCCTGCCCACCTCTCCTCACACCTTCTGCCTTGATGTTCCAGCACCAGCCAGCCACAGCTGGCCCCTTTGCTGTGTCTTTCACACATCTACCTTTGCACCGAGCTGTTTCCTCTGCCCTCGGATCTTTTCAGGGTTGGCTTCCTGTAGTTACTTGAGTCTTAACTCAAATGTCATCTCCTCAAAGAAGTCTTCTCTGGCCATCTTATCTAAAAATACCCAATCCTCAGACACTTCCTAGTGCACCTTTTTATTTCCTTTGTACCCATCATCATCACAAAGTCTAGACTTGGTCTGTTTATGCATTTAACTGGCATTGTCTGGCTTTCTTAAATGAACATTGGCTCCATGGGGGCAGAAAGACCATGTTTATCTTGTTCACTGTTGAACCCCAGGTGTCTGACTCAGAACCTGGAACGCAGGAGCTGTTCCACATCCTTCTGTGAACAGAATGAATAATGAATGATTTACATAGACGACACACCAGCTGCAGGGGTGGATGGGTGTGCGGGAGCCGCTGAGAAGGGACTGAATTTTATTTTTCCTTCTTCCAGGCTCTGCTAATGAAATCTCTGCCTAGATAGGTTCTCAATTTGGAAAGAGGAAAGAAGAAGAAAAAAATAATTGCCCCAGGACTCAGAGAGTCTTTCTGATGAATCCCACAGACTAGAGACAGCATCAAATTGGGGTGGAGATTCAAGGTCTATGACCTTCGAGAGAGGTTTGGGTTTTTCTAATCAGATGAACACGGTTCTTTTTAAAAAGTATTTTATAGGGGGAGGGGTGGGCAGGGAGAAAAGTGCAACAATGAATGAATGGAAATCCAAAGTCTCTGTAAATTTTTATTAAAATTAATAACATAAAAGTATTTTATCCTAATTTATTTACAAAGTTCGTATACATTGTTTTTCACACCAGATTTTTCCCATTTCTTTCACCCCCCCGCCTCTCTCCACCCATCAAACTCTGTGACCTTATGATTGTCACCTGTCTCTGCCCCCCCCACCCATCCTCAGCCCTGTACATCCCCCCTCCCCCCTCCTTTGGCTCCTCATACTCATTCTACTACAATGGTCTTATACAATATTTGTCCTTGTGGAACTGAGTTAGTTCACTCAGCATAATGTTCTCCAGTCCCTCCCAAGTTAGGTAGCAATTTACAAAATCATTGCTCCTGTGTGCTGTGTAGTATTCCATTGTGTGAATGCACCATCATTTCTCAATCCATTCGATTGTGGTTGGACATCTGGGCTGTTTCCATGTTCTTGTGATGGTGAATAACGCTGCTATGAACACTGGTATACAAGTCTCCGTTTGTGCCTCAGTTCTCATTTCCTCAGGGTACATATTCCAAACAGTGGAATAGCTGGATCATGTGGAATTTCTAAGTTTAGCTTTTGAGAAAGTGCCAAAGAGCCTTCCAGAGTGGTTGTACCATTTTATGATCCCACCAACAATGTATTAAGAGTTCCTATCTCTATGTCCTTTGAGAGAGGTTTTAACTAGTTCTTGTTGGGTTGGAAAACCTTCAGTGGGTCACAAATAAAGGGGTAGTGGGAAAAACACAGCCAACAAGGGTGATGCTGAAATTATAACACCTTTTTTTCTGGAAAAGTTTAATCAGTCTTACTTGTGCTTGAGCTAAGGGTAGTGTTAAGAGCTGTAACTCCGGTCCCTATCTAACCCTCTGAGTGGGAATCTGGCTTTCTTGCTTTTCACTTTCATAACATTTAGGACAAGTCACTTGGCTTCCCTGATCCTCAGTTTCTTCATCTGTGGAATGGGGGCAAGAATGGTAGGCCTGGCTCATAGAATGAGATCATGAGTGATTATTTTGGTCTGTTTTATTTCTGTCAGAACCAAGTGTGGAAGCGAAGAGGGGCACAGAGGATGCCAGTGGTGAGGAGAAGCATTGCTACTAGGTGTCATCGAGTCAAGGCCAACTCACAAGGACTCTGTGAACAACAGAACCCTATCTGGCACCAGCCTTGTAATCCCACCATGTTCAAGTTCATTGTCGCAACTGCTGTGCCAATCTACTCCCTCGATGATCTTCTTCTATTTCATTGACGCTACTTTTGTGAGCACCATGTCTTTTTCAGGGGCTGGTGCCTCCTGAAACCATACCCATAATATGTGGGATGAAATGTCTCTACTTTTGCCTCAAAGGAGCACCCTGGTTGCACTTCCTCCAAGATGAACTTGTTTGGGTTTTTTTAAGTTTAGGATTTTTGTGGCTTTGTTGTTTTTTTGTTTTGTTTTGTTTACAGTCAATGGTGTGCTAAATGTTCTTCACCAACAGTGCAACCCCAAGGCAATCAGTTGAAAGTGGGGGAATAGTAGTGCAAAAATAAATAAAAAAATAAGTAAAACAATTGTGGAATGCATAGGGGAAAATAGACTTGCCTTTTGAGATCTCATTATCTCCTTCAAGTGCTCTTCTGTTACCTGTTGAGGTAGAAGGTGGTACTGGCATTACAGAAAGGACCTAGCACCAATCCTAACCAGCCCAGCCATGGCTGATGGGAATGGTCACCTCAGAGCCTCAACCTCTCCATCTGTAAAGTGGGATAGCAACTGTGTCCACCTTAGATGGTTATTGGGAACATTTAGGAAAATGATGTTTGGGAAACTCGGGGGCAGCTTGGAGGGCTAATTTCTTTACTCTTTACAAAGAGGGGGGGGTCTCCTTGAATGCGTGAAAGTGAGCAAATCATTTTGTTGGACCCTATGTAAAAGGAACATAAGAAGCATATTCATGGAGAAAGGGGTAGACAGCCTTCTGCATGCAGACACTAAAGGGGTTTTCAGTATCTAGTCCCAGGGTTGTGCTGGCCCAGCTTCAGGGCTGGTTCCCAGCGAGCTTTATCTGCTCGCTGCCACCCTGAGAGGCCACCTCCCTGTCTGGTAGAAATGTCCAACCAAGACTTATCTGCACCGAACAGGGGGTCAGTGTCCAATGCCACCGAGTCACTTCTAGCTCAACGTGATCACTATAGGACCGAGTGTCATCTTTAGAGAAGCAAACTGTCTTCTCTCTCTCCCTCCAGAAGGTTGGTTGATTTGAACCACCAACCTCCCAGTTAGCAGGCCCAAGGTTTTTAATCCACTGTGTTGCCAGATAGAGTGCTGGACACACACCTGGGAATGCAATGTGAGAAGTCCATGGCCAATTATTTTTGTTTAATCTGTGGGTGCTACGAAGTTCTGTGGAGTGAAATAAGCCAGACATAAAAGGGTAGATATGGTAGGATCTCGCTTATGTGAAATGTCTAGAACAGGCAAGTACCTAGAGATCAAAGTGTAGCAATGGTTCCCAGGGGTGTGGGGTGGGGAGGAGCTCCCACTGTTTCCCCGGGGAGCTAGTAAATATAGCCGAACAAGGCTGAGCTGGGTCCATTTTGGTCTCTCTCTTAAACCAAAACTGAGACTCACTGCTGTCAAGTCCGATTGGACTGATGGTAAAACCACAGACAGGGTGGAACTGCCCCGTAGGGGTTTGGGGCCATAATCTTGATGGAAGCAGAGTGTCTCATCTTCTGCAGAGCATTGGCTTTGTAATTGGGCGTTTTAACCGTTGCACCACCAGGGCTCCCACCTCTCCCTGACTCATGCCTTATTTCAGTTGTCTTACGTGGTAAGATTTCGATGCCTAAGTTCTGCGTAGGATACTGTCCTCAGAGATCGGTAGCATCCTTCAGCCTTCTCGATTGCAATTCATCTGTGCACATATCCCTCTCCAGAAGGTTCTTCCATCTGCACTATTGACAGTGGGGCTGGGTCGTCCTGTGTGTGTGTGTGTGTGTGTGTGTGTGTGTGTGTGTGTGTGTGTATGGTGGAGAAGAGGCTGACTGTACATTGCAGATGTTTAGCAGCAGCTCAGACCTCTGCTCACAGGATGTCGATAACATCTTCCCCACGTTGGGACAACCCCAAATATCTACCGCAAATCAAACCACCATCCCCGAGTGGATTGTGGCTCATAGTGACCTCATGGGACAACATAAGACTGCTCAGTGGGGTTTGCAAGTCTGGAAATTTCTTAAAAATTAAATGGTTTGGGGAGCTCCGGTGGCCTAGTGGCAAGAAGCTGCACTGCAATCCCAGAGGTGCACTGTTCAAATCCACCAGATGCTATGCTGGGGAAGGAAGGACAATCTCCTCCTGTACCAGTCAGATCTGATTTGACGGTACACACAAATAAAAAAAAATTAAATGGTTTATTTTGGTTTGCTTACAAAGTTTGTATACGTTGTGTTTGACACTATCCTTTACTCACATAGCCTGGAACTCTTTAGAGAAACAGACAGATACATCTTTCTCACATGGAGCAGCTGCTGGATTTGAACCACTGATCTTTCAGTTAGCAGGCAATGCTTAATCCACCAGGCCACCAGAGGTGCTCAGCATCTCTGTTGTTATTGTTGTTGTTATGGGCTGTGGAGATGTGATGGATGCATAGCTGACCCTCCAGCATGTTTTCAAAGGCGGGAAATCACACAGGAGAAGATCCCTCTCCTATGGAGCAGACATGGACTCGAACTGCGTGCCTTTGGGGTTGCAGCGCAGCTTCTTACCGCTAGGCCACCAGAGCTTCCTTGTCAGTTACTAGTGATACTAAATAATAATAATAATAAAATAATAATAATTAATAGTTGCTGTTGATGCCTTCAAGTCAAGCATGACTCATAGCAACCCTATGAACAAAGGGTCTGAAGCCCCTCTACAACTATTGACATTTGTCAGAGTTCAAAGAGATTCCGGAGGCATGTTGTTTAGGAAGTGGATGCCACTCCTGCTTTCTAAATAATAATAATAATAATAATAATAATAATAATAATAATAATATTATTATTGAGGATAATATTCCAGATTTACTGGATAATTGTGTAGAGTGAATTTATGAACTTTTTTTTAATTAAAAAAGCTATCAGTGGTGATGGAAAGTCATTCTTCACCAAGGGGACAATTGACACATCACTAAAAAAAAAGAAGACACAGAGAAGTGTAGCAGGATTAAAGGAAGTGAGAACAACAGAAAGTGGGGAGAGTATGAGATTATATTTAGGGCATTGCAATTCATGTCATAAGATAAAACGTGGTTGAATTGAAGATGAATCTGTGCTATAAACTTACCTTCACGTCCCAGAAAAGAAATACAAATTGAAAATTGTTTTTAAGAAGCAATCAATAAATATTTCGGAATGGAGTCACTTCCATATTAGGAAAGCCAGGAAGAAGTGGTGTAAAAAATGGTGATTTGGGGGGCTATTGATGGTGATGGGCTTGGGTGGAGGTGGGGGGGCCACTTCTCCTTCACAAAGACGATCCAAGGTGCGAGGACTAGGGCATGGTAACCACAGTGTTCTCCTTTCTTCTGATGACAAATCGATCTTGAAGAAAATCCACAGCTGTGGGTCCCATTCTGACTCTGAAGTTTGGAGCAGAATTGCTCCGTAGTGTTTCTGAGGCTGTAGTATTTACAGATGTAGAATGCCTCATTTTTCTCCTGTGATTTCAACAGGTGAGTTGCCTCTATTGACTTTTCACTTGGAAGGGGACACTCAACACCTGTACCACCAGGGCTCAGTGCTTATGAAGAGGGACGATCATTTAGAGCATCCCTCCCCACTTCTCCAGGGATGAGGAGTCTAGATGGCAGTTGTGGGGAAGGCTTGGTGAGTTATTCTTTATTATTGCCATGGAGAGAGCTCTGGTGGTGTGGTCTGTAGGAAGCCTAGCGTCTAACCCAAAGGTGGTGTCTTTCTGATAATTCAAATCCACCAGAGGCTCTGCAGGAGCAACATCGGCATTCTCCTCTTGTGCAATTCACAGCCTCCTGCTACAGATTCAGCAGAATTGGTTCAAAGTCAACGGCAAGGAGGTGGTGTTGAGTTTCTTTTTAGTTTGAGCCTCCTTTGAATGTTGGACCAAGGAGAGATGGGAAACCTCACCACCAGTAAATAAATGTCCCTGGGCCTGGGTTTACACCCACCCTCTAGAGAGAGAATTTAGAGATGGGTCAATCAACAAACATCTATTCAGAGAAAAGTATATGCGTCAAGCTCCTTGAATGAGGCTCGCTGAGGATGCAAAGAAGCTGAAGAACCTTTCTCATCGTCAAGGATCTCTTAGCTCAGGGAGAGGACTTCTCCATCAGCTCCATCCACCAACTGCCCACAGAACAGCTTCCCGGGGGGACCCACAGGCCCCTGAAACTCGGTGTGATTAATACTAAACCATCCCCTTCTGCCTCCGCACACCTGCTACCTCCCTTGGCATCACCAGGCACCGAGCTTCCCAAGCCCCAAACCACGAAGCCATTCCCAAATTCTGCCCAGTCTCACTCTCTCGTCTCTCATGTGCTCATGGTCATGCTTCACTTCAAGCCAAAGCTGCCTCCAGCCTGATCTGCAATGCCCCAGCCTGAGGGATTTTAGCACTTCCTGTGCTTAAAACCCTCCAGGCACTCATCATTGTACCTGGGATAAAATCTCATCCCCTTAGTGGGTGTCCAAGCCCTGTCTGTCTGTTTCTCCCTCTCTCCTCCCTCCCTCCTTCCCTCCCTCTCTTCCGCTCTTCCTCTCTCCCTCTATCTCCCTCTCTGTCTCATCTCTAGATCCCTTCTCCCCCTTGGCTTCAGCCACTCTTGTGTCTGCCCTGCATAATGAGGCCACCACTACCTAGTCCTGCTCCATCCCTGTGATGGGCTGTGGATCAGACCACTGTGGATCCATCGGCTGGTTTCCTGAAGTAGAACGCCAGGCCTTTCTTCTTAGTCTTAGTCCAGCAGCTCTGCTGAAACTTGTTCAGCATTAAAACAGCACACAAACCTTCGTTGACAGATGGGTGGCACATGAAATAGTTTGGCTGGGATTCGAACCCTGATCTCTTATTGGAGGCAGGAAGTCTACCACTGAACCACCACTGATTGCTCCCTATAGTCCAGTGATCCTAAGCTTTGGCTAGATCCTCCAACATGTTCCTTCTCTGCCAAGATTGCTCCTTTAATCCCTATATTCCTTTTTTCTTCCCCACTTCCTCCTGCTCAACTTGCATTTTTCATCTCCTCTTAGATATACTGAAGAGCAATGATGCCCATTTAAAGACTAAGGTGTGCCTGATACAAGCCAGGGTCTTCTCAATTGCTTGCTGTGCATCGGAAAGCTGGACAATGACTAAGGATGCCAGGAGGAGAATCAATGCCTTTGAATTGTGATGTTCGAAAACAGCACTGAGTATTCCATGGACTTCCAAGAGAACAGATAGAAACCAGGGTGCTTCTTGGAGGCAGAAGGGATGGTGACACCATATCTCACATACTTTGCATATGTTGTTAGAAGGGACTAGCACTTAGAAAGGACATCGTGCTTGGAAAGGTCAGGGTAAGAGAGGAAGACCCTCAACAAGATGAACTGACACGGTGACTGTAACAATGGGCCCAAGTATGTTAGCAATGATAAGGGTGGCACAGGAGGGACAGCGTTCGTATCTGTTGTTCAGGGGGGTCGCTATGAGTGATAGTCAACTTGATGGTACACAACTTAGATATACTTTCTTCAGGACACTTCCCATGCCTACTCAAGGCTAGTGAGTTTTCTGTGTTCATTGAGGACTGAGACTTAGTCCCTGCTGTCTGACTCGTAGTTGTTGTTGGGTGTCGTTGACTACCACTTATGGAGACCTGATGAGATCTTATCGCGATCTGAGCCCAGCCCTATCCTGTGCCATCTTCACAATCTCTGCCACATTTAAACCCATTGAGGTAGTCACTGCCCAAGGCATAGTTACTAAATGAGTGGGCACGTGAGTGAGTGAGCACAAACAAACAGTGACCTTCATATTTTTAGGAGGTGCGGATCCTATGAAGTTATTTATGGGGTTAGATAGAATTTATAGGCGCAGCTTTATGAATGTGTAATTGATGTACTGTAAACTGGACACCCTCAAAGTGTAGAATAGGAAGACTTTTGACGTGAGTGTCCACCCATGAAACCATCACCATAATGAACATATCTCTCAATCCTAAAATGTCGCCACGCCCTTTGTGATACCCTGTCTCTTCCATCCCCCAGCCCCAGGCAAACCATTGATCTGTTTTCTCCCACTGTAGGTTAATCTATATTTTCTAAAATTTTCTACAAATGGGATGGCACAGGGTGCATTCTTTTGTGCATGGCTTCTTTCCTTGGGCATACTGGATGAATGCATGGAGTCATGAAGAGGTGTTGCAGTGTTAACTGTCGATGGTTCGAATCCATCAGCCACTTGACAGGGTAAAATGGGGGCTCTTCTTCTGTAAGGATTTACAGCCTTAAAAAAAATTACAGCCTTGAAAACCCAGAGAAGGTAGAAGGTCAGAAGAAGATAAGAGAGGGACATCCTGACCAATTATTCTCTGGTCTCCTCTCTGCCTTTCTGGAGCCCTGGCTCATTTCAAGCAACCCTCTCCAAGGATGAAGCTACCATCATTCTATTTGCCCTTGAGGCCTTGAAGAGAACCTCATCAATACTCTGGTGGGGAGACGGGGTGATTCCTGGAGCCTCTCTTGTTCAAAGTCGAGAGTGGCTACTACGCCCAGTAGCCAGGAGTCTCCTGGGTGATGCTAGGAGACTCCTGGTCTACAGGGAAGGTTCTTGCACAGCCTGGAGCCTTAATTCACCCTCCCACAGGAGAAAGGAACCTCCAGGCTTCTGGAAACTCAGGTGCTAGTGTTCACCTCCAGGAAGACTTTCTAAACTATGAGAAAGAGACTTTCGAACTGCCTTCCAGCTCTGTTTTGGTTGATGGTGTGTCTCCTAATACCACAGGTGAATAAAACAGATCTTGATTTGGAAATAGCAGGTTCTCAATTCTTCATTTACAGATGAGCCCCCTCGGATGGGGTGCCCCGAGGTTCACCATAAAGGTGATCCCATGGCATCTGTGATCCTCCAGCTGGACCCAGTGGACGGGGGGGACATTTTTGCTCTTGTAATTTGGGGCAAGCAACTTGAAGACAATCCCCTTCATTTTTATGATCATTGCAACTGTCACAGCTTGTGCCTGGTGTTCACCAGAGAGAGAGACAACAACACTTGTTACCACTGAGTGAGGACCTGCTCGCCGCTGACCCCTTTTCTGTGTATTGCGCGGAAAGAGATTGTGCTTCCTTCTCTTACGGAGCAGCCAATAGAGTAGAAGCAACTGCTTTTGGATGAGCAATGCAATTCCTTACTCACTAGGCCACCAAAGCCCCCTAAGGGAACCAGTGAGATGTAAACTACTGATGTTATTGTTGTTGATCGCCATCGAGTGGAGCACGACTCAAAGCGACCCAATGAACAAAAGTCCCGAAGCCTTTCTATAACTGTTGTCATTTATCAACGTTCATAGAATTTCCAGAGGTATGTTGTTTAGGGAAGTGGATGCCACTCCTGCTTCCAAAAACTACCAATACATCTCTTAGAAGGGGGAACATAACTCTGGTGGTGTAGTGCATTGCTTCTTGTGCCTCTAACCGAAAGGTCAGTGGTTTGAATCCATCTTTTACTCCTTGAGAGAAAGTCAACCTTCTCCTGTAAAGATTTACAGCCTCGGAAAGCTGATGGAGGTGCGTCATGAGCTGGAACAGTCTGGATGGCAGTGGGTTAGGGTTTTAGGATTTATAAGAGGGCACTTAGATCTATCCCTTTTCTATCTCTCTGGAGTTAGATTCACTCCACTGAACTGACTCATGATTATGGATGAATGGTAAGTCCAAAGCCTGTAGTCAAGTGACAAGGCTTCTGTCTCCAGATCCACAGGTGAGACGACAGACAGATTGAAGAGTCAAGTTTTCTGGCAAAATGTCTATTTATATTTGGAAGGCAGAACACTCCTTAGGGAATTCTCTTCCTGCTCTTAGGGCCGCCAACTGATTGAATTAGGCCCACCCACACTGAGAAGATTAATCTGCTTTATCCTGGGGAGTCCTGGTGGCGTAACAGGCTAAGTGGTTGGCTTCTAGATGAGAGGTTGGCAGTTTGAGCCTACCAGTTGCTTTTGGGGAGAATAATAAGGCAGTCTGCTTCGACTAAGGCTGACAGCCCCAGAAACCCGGTGGAGGATCATCATGGGTGGGAATCAACTTGTCAGCAGCGACTTGCCAGATGAACTGGGGGTCTCTGGCTTAGTCCACTAGCATCTGGCATGCTGGTATTTAAAAATGCCATAGGCCCTCAGGCCAAATGTTAGTTTATTTGGGATGAACATTCTTTTAAGTGGTACAACAGTGATCTATTTGTGTTACTGAAGTCACTTGGAGTTGCTGTTATGATGGACACTATAATTGGCTACCCATCATGGGCAGTGTTTAGTGTAGCTCCCAGATTGATTCAGGTTTGGAAGCAGGAGTTTCATCGACTTTCTAAATCGCATGCCTCTGGAAAGTCTATGAACTTGGAGAAATGACGATAGTTATAGAAAAGCTTCACACCTTTTGTTCATATCTCTATCTCTCTATATCATATCTCTCTCCTCTCTTCTCCTCTTTCTCTCCCTCCCTTGTATTTAAATGTCATTGGGCCCAAGTTATTATTTTGGAGGAACATTCTTCTAAGTTGTAAGCACTTGTCTGTCAAATTGCTGTACCAAGGTAATCTTGGTTTGCTGTGATGTTGAACCTTGCATCATTGGGGGTCAAATGCCATAAGGGTTTCCCCATGGTGGACAGTGTTTGGTGGACCTCCCAGTTTAAGACCAGTCTGAAAGCAGGAGTCCCATCCACATCCACTTCCTAAACCACATGCCTCTGGAAACTATGAACCTGGAGAAATGACAGAAGTTATAGAAAGGCTTCAGGTTCATAGTGTTGCTATGAGTCATGCTCAACTTGACCGCAATCAACAACAACAACAATAACAATGGGGTCATAGGGTGGGGTGAATGGTTAATACTGTCTGCTTCGGATGGAGAGGCTGAAAATTTGAATCCACTCAAAGGTGCCTCAAAAGCAAGGTCTGGTGACCCACTTTTGAAAAAAATAGCTGTTGAAAATCTTAGGGAGCACAGTCGTACTCCATACACACATGGGGCGCCAAGAGTTGGGTTAACTTATGGCCAATGATTTGGGTTCTGAGTGATAGGACATCAAGGACGTTAACCTGGGGGTCACACAACACTTACATAGGATTTGAAAGATGTGTCTGTGTGTTTGTTTCTCTGTGTCCATTCTATTCCACCTACCTGATGGTCAACTTCAGGAAATTCCTGGATCTCTAGGCGCCTTCCATGGCCTGGTCCAAAGTGCCCAGTTGCCAAATGTGAGGGGGACCTTGCTGATATCTGACCAGCTCTGACTTCTCAGTCACAAAAGGACAAATACGGCATAGGGCCACTGTTGTAAAACAGGATTGACATTGGGGTTGAGGGAAGACAGAGGAGGGAGACAGAGAAACATCTGTTTCTGCGTTGAAACAGATGAGGGAGAAAACTGTTTAAAAGGGATATATGATTGGGTATTATTGTCATGACAGGAGTCCAGAGTGAAGGCTGCATAATGGAGTGGACTTGCGGGGAGGGATTGCATAACAATGAAAGAG
Source organism: Elephantulus edwardii (assembly GCF_000299155.1). Classification (NCBI taxonomy): domain Eukaryota; kingdom Metazoa; phylum Chordata; class Mammalia; order Macroscelidea; family Macroscelididae; genus Elephantulus; species Elephantulus edwardii. The sequence continues at coordinate 2,291,928 of NW_006400054.1, forward strand.
TTTTTCTTTTACTTTTCAAGGAGAAGGGGGAAAAAAGGACTTTTTCAAAAAAAGGCATTGCCAACTCAATCTTGAACGAATGGGAGATGATGGAAGGTCTTCCTCCACTCTGGGCCTCAGTCTTCTCATAGGTGAAGTGGGAGCAATAGTTGCTGATGAAAGCTTTGAGGAAGCTGGCAGGCTGGATGGTGGTGGGCGTGCCCCCAGGCCAGCCCTTGAGTGGCATCCATGCCCCTCTGCTCGAGAGGCCCAGCAGTGTCTGTGGAAGGCCTCTGTGGCAGCAAGATTTTGGGGTGATGAATGGATGCTGCTGGGACAGAGAAGGGACAAGAATGACACTATTTAGCTGAGGAATGACCTCTGGACACTCTTCAAATAAAGGTGGCTTGGTACAGAGCTGGGAGGCAGCTGCCACCGTCTCTGATGCCCCACCTCCCCAGAACAAAGTGAACCGGCAGGAGGTGTGCATGTGTGTGAGAGTGCGTGCCGTCAGCGTGCATCTGTGTGTGCCTGGATGTGTCTGTCTTCACTCTGCATCTGGGCGAGATTGTGTGCTAATCTACGTGTCTGTCTTCTTTGTGTGTGTACCCTAGTGTCCGTGGGTAAGTCTGTGCATGTGAGCGTTGTCTATGTGTGTGCACACGGTATTCGTCTTCTGTGTGTGCGTGAATGTGTGTGTGTCTGTCTCTGTCTTCATATGCATATTCATATAGCTTTTAAATATGCATTGGAGTGTTCCTATTGTATATTGGTTTGCATACAAGATTTGTATACATTGTATTTCACACCTTCCTTCGTTCACATTGTGTTTCGTGCAATCATTCCCATCCATTGTGTTTTATAAACTTAATCCCCATTGAATTATGCCTGTTATAAATTTAATCCTGATTTCATTATGAGTGGGTCTATCTGCTTGTTTTTCTTTATGTGTGTGAGGTGTGTCTTGTGTGCAAGTACATTTGTCTTTATGTATATGTGATGTGTCTAACTTTGGTGGCTTAGTCATAAAGAGTTGCACTGTTATCCCAAAGGCAGATGGTTTGAATCCACCAGCTACTTTGCCGGAGAAAGATGGGCAATTTCTTTCCATGCAGTTTACTGCCTCTGAAAACCTGCTGGAGGGTCAGCTATGAGTTGGTTCCAACTTCGCAGAACACAATAACATCTGTATTTGTGTGTGTGTGTGTGTGTGTGTGTGTGTGTGTGTGAAAGTGTTCATATGTGTATCTCTCTTTGTACGTATGACTCTGTGTTTCTGTATCTCTGTTTCAGTGTGTACTTGTGTGTGTGTCTGTCTTTGTGTGTGAATGTCTGAGTGTGTCTGTCTGAGTCTGTGGGTCTGCCTGTCCGTCTTGCTCCTCTAATTCAGATGAGCAGATAGACGTTGAATCATGAATAACAATATTCAACAACATCCGATCACTCACTGGCCTCGTGGAGTTTGCAAGATCTCCCCTCCGTTCCTGCAAAGTGGATACTGTCTGAATATTCCTATTTTGCAGATGGGAAAGTTGAGGCTCAGAGAGAAGAAGTCATTAGCCAAAGGTCACACAGGAAGCCAGTGGTCAAATGGGGTTCAGGAAGTTCGACTCTAGACTAGACAATCTGTTTTCTTTGTATTCAAGACTTTAGTTGATTAAACAATCATTTGACAATTGATTCTCCCCTCTGAATTTATAAACATCTGATTGTGTAGGAAATTAAAAATAATTCTTGAACCAGCAAACAGCTCACTGTGATTGGAGAAGCTTGTTGTGGTTTTTCCTTTCTTATGTGAAAGTCAGGGGTGGAGTGATTTATTGGGTTGTTATGTAAAATTTTTAATTTTTTTGGCTTTTCATTGAGATCTGAATGAGAGTTTACGGAGTGAATCAGTTCTCCATTCCAGGGACAAGCGTCTCCAACTCTAGTGCAGAGCTGGTTTTCAGGTGAGGGTGAATTACCCCACCAGCCAGGTAAGTAGGGCCTGGTGTCTGCTAACGTCCCATCCTGGCGTGAACAGCTTCAGAGAAAAACACGCAGAACTGTGCATTACAGAGAGACACACATGCTTCCTCCGGGGTCCCCATGTTCCCCCTCATGGATTGTAACTTGGAAACGCGACTTTCTGTAGGAAGGGTTGGGACAGAGACAGAGGCCTGCAGCACCCAGAAGCAGAATCGTCTAATGTGGTGAACAAAACGTGAAATTGTTACCAGCAGAAGAGTAAAGAAGCATACACAAGCCAGGGCTTACCTGGCTTACTGGGAAATGCAGCCCTGCTTCTGGGCTGTGTGTACCTGTCCGACAGATTTCACCATGCTGCCCAGTGGTGGGAGCGATTAAGAGCGTCATTTCTACCTCAAAGGGTGACAATTTGGAATCTCCCGGATGTGCCTTGGAAATAAGGCAAAAGCCACAGCCATTGGGAATCTGCGGAGTGCACGTCTCTGACACAGGTGGGGTCTCTGAATCGGCCCTGACCCCACAGCAGCTAGTGGCCCTGGGTGCTGCTGTGTGCACCATTGAGTTGATGTCCGTTCAGGGATGTTGCTTGACAGAGGAGAGCTGCCCACAAGGCTTCTCAGGCTGGCATCTTAGGGAAAGGGGCCTTGTGGCTCAGTGGTTAAGGGTGTGGTTGCTAACTCCAAGGTCAGTGGTTCGAACCCACCTGGGTCTCCATGGGAGAAAGATATGGTGATTATTCCCTTAAAGATTAGACAACCCCATGGGACAATTATACTGCATCCTAGAGATCTATGAGTTAGGAAGAGAGAGATCTTCAAGGAGATGGATCTACACAGTGGCTGGACAGCGAGTTTAAATCACAGCTGAGACTGAGGCTGACAGGATCGAGCAGGATGTCCCTTTGTTGAATCTATTCTGTTTTCTTCTCGTGGCCCAGTGGGTAAGACGTTTCGTTGCCAACCCAAAGGCAGGAGGTTTGAATTCAGCAGCTGCTCTGAGGGCAAAAGATGGACAATCTCCTCCCCCGTGATTTACTGCCTCTGAAAACCTATTGGAGGGTCAACGGGGGGGGGGGGGATCCTTCAACTCCCAGCAAGAAGTTCCCACAGGAGCATCAGTCAGCATCCTCTCAACAGCACTTGGCAACACCCACACCTTTCACCACGGGTAGTGAAAATGATTCAGCGTGCCCCTACCTCCCAGAATGATGGGGTATCCTTTATCCTCCTTGGAAAAGATTTTTTTAAAAAAATGTTAGTTTGCTTACAAAGTTGGTATGCACTGTGTTTCACGCTATTCTTCATTCACATTGTGTTTCATGCAATCATTCCCACACAGTATGTTTTTTTTTTTTAATTTTTTTTTTACACAGTATGTTTTATACAATTAATCTCCATTGGATTGTATCCATCATCACTATGTCTTTTCAGGTCCCCCCGGGACCTTCCCATTTCCTTCTTCCCTTCCCTCCACCCACAACCTGTGTTTTCACCCCAACCCATCCTCACCTCTCAGCTCCCACCCCTTCCTCACTGGGGTCCCCATACATGTTTTGCTAATTATCCTTCTATTTTTATAATACTGGTCTTATGCAGTATTTGTCCGCATGAGACTGAGTTAGTTCACTCAGCACACTTGTCTCCAGTCTCTGCCAAGTTAAGGAGTGTTTTTCCAAATCTTTGCTCAGTAGTATCCTTTCTGCCTTGAACCCACTTTGCCTTGAAAAGAGGGCAAAGCCCACAGCCCTGGGAACCTTTGACTCACACTGTTCTACTGTGGCAGCTAGCTCTCCAGAGCTGGTCTTGGTTTACATTTCACCAAATCAGAGACGACTTCCTGGAGGAGGTGACCCTCACCTCCACCCCCAACCTAGAGTGAAAAAAAAAGGCGTTTAAGGAGAAATCGCCCCGTGTCTGAAGCAGCTCCCTCTTAAGGGTCTTCCAGCACCCAGGACACCCCCAGCCTCTCCACTAAAGGATCCCAGGGACCCCCTGGGGCGCGTGTCTTCCGTCACAACACGGAGAAAGTTGATTAGTGCAAGCGGCAGCCAGGACCAGCGTTTCTAATTAACACGCAGGCAGGGAGAATGCCTCTTCGTCCAAAGTCTGTATTCAGCTGATTGAATATCAGGGCTGAGGCTCAACTATGAATCGTGTGTCAAAAATAAAGCCTGAGCTCTCCTCTCGTTAAAGGAGCCGCGTCCGCATTTCCAGCGTATGGGAGCTGGACTGGGTACCAAAGCCACTTAGCTCTGGAGGCTGGGGACTCCCGCCTGGGACGAGAGAGGAGACACACTGAGGGGTGGGGGCGGCTGGAAAACAGCAGAGGAAGGTGGAGAAACCCCAGGGTGGCTCTTAGGAACGACCAGGTGAGGGAGGGGAAGGCAGAGGAAGGGCCCACAAAAAGAGACAGGCGGCTGGCTGTGGTAGGGGAGAGGGAGAGGGGGCGAGCAAACACAGGTTCATTAATCTGTAGTTCGTCTGCCTTTTCTGTTAGGAGGATGAACTTGATGAGTTAATTAAGTCGCAGTCTGTAAAACCAGTTTATTTGCATAGCAAACTCCTGGGCCAGTGTGTTGTGAGTGCAGTGTGTACCAGCAGACAATTCGGGGGAAATTACAGCCTCATTAATATGCTAATCTGGTTGCAGGCCTGGAACGGAGTTTTGGGTTGGTGGTGCTCGGGGGTGGTGGGTGTTTGGTTGCTTAGCAACCCTTTTCTCCAGGTAACCCTTCTCTGGCTTGCCCTTGATATCCCCAAAGGATTGCAGTGTGGAAGAGGAGGTAAGGGGGGGATGCATTCTGTTGTCACAGAGCAGTGAGCAAAATAAAAGACAAACACACACATCTACACACACATCCACACACACTTCCACATTATAAACATAATATATCCACATATGCTTCCACATTGTAAACACACACACATCCACACACACTTCCACATTGTAAACAAACACACACACACATCCAGACACACACTTCCACATTATAAACACAGACATGCACACACTTCCACATTATAAACACACACACACACACACACATCCAGGCACACGCTTCCACATTATAAACAATATATCCACATATGCTTCCACATTGTAAAGACACACATCCATACACACTTCCACATTGTAAACAAACACACACACATTCAGACACATACTTCCACATTATAAACACAGACATGCACACACTTCCACATTATAAACACACACACACATTCAGACACACACTTCCACATTATAAACACAGACATGCATACACTTCTAGATTATAAACACACACACATCCAGACACACACACACACACACACACACACACACACACACTTCCACATTATAAACACACACACATTCAGACACACACTTCCACATTACAAACACACACATGCACACACTTCTACATTATACACACACACACACACACACGCGTGCACACGCACACTCCCACATTATCCTGGCATCTTTACAAACAAACCAGGGCCTAGCAGCTGGGGGAAGGCTGTGTGGGTACAGTGGGTAGGTAGGCTTGCAAACTCGCAGTGTGGGTGTCTGCAGGAACAGAGACAAGGGCTAGCCGGCCCCCCGAGCCGTGCACACAGATGCATACCCTTGTGCGCACGTACAAACAGTTGGTACATGGATTTTTTTTGCTTACCAATCCCACATACTGAGGTCCTCCGTCTCGGCTATAGCAGTAACTCTATGTAACACCCCCAACAAATAGGCATTGCACACACGTCCACACATAGCAGGGTGTGGAGTCTCCTAATAGCACAAAGCGGTGCACGCACTGGACACAGCGTGATATTTGGATTATGTAAATGATAACTAAGAATCAGCGGTAAACACACACAGGCGCCGACACACTGCGGAGCTTTTAAGAACAGGCGAGGGTGGAAATGGCAGGTGGGTGTGTGCGTATGTGCGTGCACATGGGAACCCATGCACCACGTGTGACCCTGACACGCACTGACATCGCGTGTAACACACCCACATGCACACAGGTAATGGAGACCCAGTGTCACCAGGCCCTTTCCGAATCCCGTCCCTCCTCTGTCTCTCGCCCCTTGGTAATCCTAGTCTCAGAGAAGCCAGCGTTCCATCTTGTGTGTACAATCCTGCCAGGTCCTAGGTGCATGGGTTCAACGGCGACCCCATCTCTGATTTCTCTCTTCCCTCCTTCCTGCCTCCCCACCTGTGGTCCTGTCTCTTCTGAACCACGTGCACCTGACAGGTAGCAACAAGGAGAGCCAATCTTTAGAAAGACGGGAGGGAGGACTCAGCAGTTAATGCCTCACTCTGCCTTCTGGGCCAAGAAACCAGCCAACCGACCAACACCCCACCCAGCTCAGACGAACGCACGGACCACTCTGCAGGTGTCAAGAAGTGGATCATTCATGTAGCATGTACGTTTATTCCAGAAAGAAAACGCAAATACCGCCCAATTCCCATCCATGACGCCAAGGCCTGAAGAAAGAGTGCAAGGGAAAAAAAAACCCAGAACAACATGTCGAATGGAATTTGGGTCTCTGAGTTATGCAGGTTTAAAAAAAAATGGCCAATGTCTTGCTACAAAATATGGTAAATATTTCCCAGAAGGAAAACAGTGACGGCCACACCGGGCAGCAGAGAAATGTGTATTAACACACAAACCATCGACTATTGTTCCTGTTCAGTGCGTGGAAGTTAGGGTAGGGAGGCATCAAGATCTGGTGGTGTCAGGGATTAAGCATTAGGTCACTAATTGTAAACTCAGCGGCTGGAGTCTGCTAGCCACTCCGTAGGAGGATATTGAAGCAATCTGCTTCTGCAAAGATTCACAGCCTTTGGAAGCGTATGGAGGAGAAGTTCTGCTCTGTCCCTCCAGCCTGGCAATGACTCAGTGTTAGGAACTGAATGTCAGCGGAGGGTGGGTGTGGAATGCAGGCTGGTGAGAGAGGAGAGGCTGGGACCACCGGCGAACAGTTTGCCAGGGGTTGGAGAGGGTCAATATTTGCAGAGAGTACACCCCCGAAGTTAAATTCTTGTGTGTAAATCCCAGAGAATTTATCCGATGGATCTACAAGGAAGTGGGCCTGGAGATATTCGTCAAAGGATGGTTTATGTCTTCAAATAAAGGCAACCTGTTTGCCGCGGGGACTCCCCTGGGCCGTGACATCCCCAGCGTGTGTCGGAGTAGACCAGGGGTCTCATTAGCTGATTTGCCAACAGGAAGTCATCAGGCTTTTCTTCTGAGTGGGCTTGAACCCCCAACCTTTTGCTAGGCAGTCAAGTGTATCAACCATCTGCACCATTCAGGGACTCCATAACCTCACGGGACAAGTGCTGGGATTGTTTTCCCCATCTGACAGCAAGGGAACTGAGGCTCAGAGACCACCCTACGTCGACGTGCCCTTGACCACACAGGCCAAGCAAGTGCTGGGAATCTATGCATTTGATCCCAAACTCTAGGTCCAAATGGAAAGAACTTGGTTCCTAGGGACCTTTCTGGATCCTCCTCTCGGTTGGAGGGTCTCAATCCTGCCAAGATGATGGCAAGTGGCGTTGTGGGGTGGGGAGGAGACCATGCTGCATTGAAAACCTTAACGTGCTTGAACCTGAAACCATCCCCCTGGGGCAGGGCTTCATCCCCTAAGAAATTATAAATATTTCACTTTCCCTTTTCACCCTCCACCCCCTTGCCAGCCCTGAGATTGAGTTATCGACAGAAGCGAGGGTGATGGACGGATTGACAGGGGTCCGTATTGATGAGTTAATAGATTGTTGGCTTTTTTCCCCCCACTCTTAGGAAAAAAAAGAAGTCTTGACAGCTTGTTTTTGCTGTTGCGGGGACTGCAGCAGGAGGGATGGGAAGCGAGGCCTGGGTGAGGGGTGCCCCCCCCCTTGTCAACCTGACCTTCAGAACGAGTCTGACCACCTCACACCAGTGACATTGCAGCTTCAGCACGAGGCCCATCCGCTCATCTGCTCACAGCAGCCACGTCTCCCTGTTCAGCGGCCTCTGTGCTTGCCCCGCTCTCCAAGAACTAAGTCACTCCGATGCTCTGAAGTCCTTATATCTGACCTCATGGTCCACCTCTTTCCCCTCCTGCATTCGGCTCTTGCTACCGTCTGAAACCTCCTTGCTGTCTCTCAAACTCAACACCCCGACTCAGGCTGTTGGTACTGGCTGTTCCCTCTCAGTGGATTGCTCCTCCTGCTGATGCCTCCGTGACTCACAGCCTCACTTCTCCACACTCAGAAGCCTTCCCTGACCTGCATAATTATCCCTGTCCTTCTAGGGGACCAGTCCCTGCAAGAGCAGCACATCACGCGTGATAGAGTCGAGAGCTGGTGCAAAGAGGAAGACCCCTAATGAGATAGGCGGACACAGCGACTATGCCACTGAGCTTGAGCAGAGCAGAGATTGGGACGATGACAGAAGATCGGGCAGCAATTCATTCTGCTGGACATAGAGTTGCTACAAGTTGGCGAGGATTTGATGACACCTAGCAACAACAATTCACCTGCTTTGCATTTCTTCTTGGTGTTTCTTACCTCCTAACATGACCACAGACAGTGAATTCTTTGTTTATCATCTCCTTCTCTCACAAGATTGTAAACTCCCTGAGGGTAAGACTTTAGAGCATTTGTTCACTGCTGTGTTCTTACTCCCCGGAACATAATCAACAAACTACAGCCTGTGGCCAGATCCGGCCCTCTACTTGGATTTATAAATAAAGTTTTATTGAAACATGGCCATGCCCATTCGTTTCTGTATTGTCTATGGCTATTTTCTCTCTAGCGCGGCAGAGTTGACACTATAGGGCTTGAAAAAAAAAAAGAAAGAAACACACCAGTACGGGGTGCAGAGGGAAAAAAAATACTATTATGTGGTCCTTTACTTAGAACATGTCCTGACATGTAGTTGTCATTCAGAACTACTTATAGAATGAAGCCACGAATCCAAAATTCTATCTTTGTAATAGATTAAACATTGGCAGGCTGGGCTTTGAACAGGCTTATTTCAATTTGGCTCCCTGCTGAGAATTTGCCTTTCTATCCCAGATATACTGAATCACAGCTACATTTTAACAAGATCATATTAAATATGTTTAAGAATCACCTGGGGATCTTGTTAAAAGGTAAGTTCTGATTCATTATATCTTAGCTGCAAATGTAAATTTTCAGCAGGAAGTTGAACCCGAAAGAACGTATTCAGAACACTGTTGGCAAGTTAGCCGACCAGGCATTTCAGCACGCGTGATACTTGTGTCTGAGAGAACTAGATCCTTGTATCTTCTTCCTGAGGAGTTCCTGTGTCTACTAGGACTCTCTTGGCTGCAAGTAACAGGAAATCCAACCTGAGTGAGTCAACCCAGAAAAGGTTTTGTATTAGCTTCTGAACATGAAATCATGCTTCAGGCACAGCGGGATCCAGCGACTCATACTCCCAAGTACAAAGTCAGAGAAAGGCAAAGCCGCGCCTTTGCCCTTGAGCATGACCTTCATTAAATCCATTACATTTAGAGCCTCAGCTTTCTCATCTGTAAGATGGGAGGCATTTTAGTCTCTGCTTCATTGAGTAACTGAGGGTCAGAAGTGAGCCTGTCCAGGTGTGAGAGGACTGAATGAATGAAGTCTCTACACTAGAGGCAGGACTTGGCCAATTTGATCCTATGAAGATTCTTGAAGTGAATTATCTAGGTGGGTCCAAAGTAATCAGAACTTACACGGGTTTTTATATGAAAGAGGAAGAAGGTCCAAATGCAAGAGAGAGAGAGGATTGACGGAAGCAGAGGTGAAAGAGAGGAACTGAAATGCTGGCTTTGAAGTTGAAGGAGTCACAGAGCCACACAAGAGCCACAGTGTTAAAAAAAAATAAAAAAACCCCTCCACTGCTATTGAATTGTTTCCAGCTTATTACCACCCTCATTGGGTTTATGGGACTGCCAATCTTCTTTTGTTTGTTCCCACTCCCAGTCAAAAATGTTTTAATTTTTTTCCCCATTGTGCATTTTATTCCCCCTTCCTCTCCCTCAGCCCTCCCCACATTGCACCCCTTGTTCCATATTATTGTCATACAAAGAGGCTGTCGCTCTTGAAGGTGGGAAATAAATGACATCATATGTCTCCCATGCAGTGGCTGGTGGATTCGAACCACAGACGTTTTGGTGAGCAGTACAACAGGTTCTGAATCAGCTTCTAAATCAAACCAAACCCATTATCATTGCCTTGAAGCTGACTCAATCAACCCAGACACCGCCCCCCCCCCCCCGAGAGAACAGAGAAGGATTGTCTGATAGCTCAGATTCACAGCAGTGAATTTTGGTTTTGCAACTGGCAAAAGCCAGAATTGGGGTGAGGTTGAGGAGGATAGTTTTTGAACCACCGCCAAGCCAGATCTGTGGGCGACCTGGCAGCTGCCTGGGGCTCCTGGGCCAGCCAGCCTGGTTTCCTTCAGTCCAGCGTCACCTCTCACCCCCACCCCTCCTCCCACTCGGCCCTCTTTCATCCCCTCCCCGTGAAGCTGTTTTTAAACCACTCCCCTGCCTGTTCGCTATTGATTTTCAACCTGTTACTCCCTGAAAGCATTCTGTGGTTGGGGGCCAGGACATTCGCCAAGTCCTTTGTCACCATCTGTCCCCAGCTGTTCAGTGAGGTCAGCAGGGGAGTCCTGGGCCAGAGAAGGTATAATCTGGGGCTTCTCCAAGCAAAAGCTTTGGTACTGCCCTTCTTAAGGGTGGGGTGCATCTTCACGGGCAGGCGCCGTGGGGGGGGGGTGCTTCCGGCCTGCATCCTGCTTGCGTGCTGGTCCTTGCAAGCAGCATGTGGAGTCCCGTGTTGTTATCACACCCATGAGGTGGGGCAGTAGGTAGCTTCTCAGAAGGAGGTGCCTGCTGGCAGGCGATACCTGAAAGAAATGTAACCTCTACAGGTATTTAAAAATTCAATCAATTTCAAGCTTTATAAGACCCTAGCTTTGTTCCAGGCCCCGTGTGGTGGTGGGCTAGTGGGTAAGGAGTTACGTTGCTGACTTGAAGGCAAGCAGTTCAAATCCATGGGAGAAAGACAGGCAATCACCTCCCATGTGATTTATAGCTTTTGGAAACCTGGTGGAGGGTCAGCTATGAGTTGGTTCTGACAGGTCAGGAGAGAGAGAGGGAGAGAGGGAGAGAGGGAGTGAGGGAGAGAGGGAGAGAGGAAAAGCGAGACAGAGACAGACAGAGAGAAAGAAAGAGAATACATATTGTAAAGCAGCCCCCATGGTGTATTGTGTTACATGCCCAGCTGCTAGCCAAAAGGTTGTTAGTTCAAATTCCCCAGCCTCGCCAAGAGTGAAAGATGAATCAGATTCCTCCTGTAACAATTTGCTGAAACCCAGTGGAGAGTTGCCCTGAGCCCAAAAGGACTTGGCAGCAGGTGTGGTACTTGTGTGTGGTTGTTGTCCTTTGCTGTCCAGTTGACATGGTGACCATGTGCACAGCAGCATGAAAGGCTGTCCGGTCCTGCACCATCCCTAGAGTCAGCTGTGATCAGATTATTGTTTTTCCCCTGCTGATTTTTAGACACAGATCACCAGGCCTTTCTCCCTAGTCTACCTTAATCTAGAAGTGTCACTGAAAACTGCCCAGCCTCCTAGCAACAGGCAAGCCTTCAGTGACTGACAAGAGGAGGCCGAGTATGAGGTGTGCTGTCTGGGAGTCGAACCCTGGTCTTCCTCATGGTAGATGAGAATCCTACCATTGAGCCACTACTTCTTCCTGTCTTCATGAACTTCTTTCCTTTCTACAATGGCCCTGTGGGTCCTCAGGCTTAAGTCTGGGATTTTCTGGCTCCAAAGCCTGGATTATGAGGTCTCTCCCATTTTCAGGAACGATGACACTGTCTCACGATGCTTGGGTGTGGGGAGGAAGTCCTCCGCTCCAGGAAAGGCATGGCTGGAGTCTCTGCCACAGACCTCTTGCATCACCTCGTCTGACAGCTTCTCCTGCTGAGCCTGTAAGTTCTATGAGGATAGGGACCCTGTCTCCCTGCATCTGACATTCAGCAACTTAACAAACACTCATGAATGAATGAGTGACTGAATGACACACTGTCACCCTAGCCCCAGCTAGAAAGGATTCTCAACTCTTCAGCTCTCCCAGGGCCAAAACACAAATGGATTGACAGGAGACTTGAACCCACAGTCGAGCTGTTGGCATTTCAGCCTTCTAGGAATCGCGGGCCAGCGACTAAGCCAGCAATGGCAAAATGATCGAATCCATTAGAAAGTGGATTTTAATCTCCTGCAAATAGTCCTGCTATTAGAGTGTCATAAGAAGCAATTAGGATGCCTCTCCTTCCTCCTTCCCCCAGTGACACGTCAGGACAGAATCTCTGCTCGTCCCAATGAAGGAAGGAGGCTGCAGGCTGGGGGCCGTCTGAGGTCCAAGGGAACTTGGAAATGGAGCCGAGCACCGCCAAACTACACACATTAGTCTCCACCTCAGTCAGCAGCCTCAGGGCTGGGGCTAGATGACCCTGTGAGGGTCAGTCTAAAGGAAGGATGAGTCACCACTATTTAAACCTTGAGGCTGCTAACCAAAAGTTTGGCAGTTCAAGTCCACCAGCTGCTCTGAGGGAGAATGTCTGCTTCTGTAAAAACGACAGCTTTGGAAACAGTCTGAGGCAGTTCTGCAGAATCGACAGCATGGCCGCGGGGTTTTGTTTGTGTTTATGAAGATGACAAGTCTAACTGTTGTGTTTCAGGAGTGGGAGCCAGAGAGCAGCTCAAAGTCATAATATTCCAGGGTAGACGGGCACCGTATGCTCTCCGTCATCATTGTGGCTGCCCTGGACCAAGGCACCCTCATCTTCCAGCTTCCAGCACCTTCTCACCGACCTCCCTTCTCTCCCTTCCCCTCCAGGGACCCTGAACATCATGCAGGAATCATCCCTGGTCACAGAAGGCAGAAGTCAGCAGCAGGGGAGAGGGTAGGGGTGGGATGGGAAGCAGTGTCTCAACCATGGGAGAATGGGAGGAACCAGCATCTCCCATCTGTTCTCTTTCCTCTCAGCTCCTCTCCCCAAAGCTTTCACCCCAGAAAGGGCACCTGGAAGGGCAGGAGGGGGTCTGCAGGGCTTGGGGGCCCCACTTTGAAGGCCATTAGGGAGAAAGCAAAGCAGGAGGCCTGGCTCTGCCTGGATGACCCCAGGATCTCTTCTTCCCCAGTCTCAGTTTTTCTATCCCTAAGTAGGTGTTTGGAGTAATTGCCTCCTTGGATGGAGGTGAGGACGTTATTGCTCAGTTTCTCCTTTCTCACTGGGAAGTTCTGGTGGCTTAGTGAGTAAGAAACTATGCTGCCAACCCAAAGGCATGTGGTTCAAATCCACCAGCTGGTCCAGGGGAGAAGGATGGACAATCTCTTTTTGTGTGATTTACAGCCTCGGAAAACTCTCTAGAGGGTCAGCTGGGAGTCCGTTCCAACTTGACAGCATATAGCAACAACTTGTTCTCATTGGATTTCCGCCCCACCAAAACAAAGCAGAAGTTTATTTTTTTTTTTGTTGAGTGTAAGGGTTCAGAGGGGATCAGGAGAGTCCCCTTCCTCAAGAGACCCCATGGGGCCTTCTTCAGCCACAACTGAACCCCTGCAGCCTCATCTGAACCCCTGCAGCCTCATCTCTCTTGTTTGAGGTGACCATCTCCATTTGCAATGCCAAAGTCCAGCCCTCCCTGGATGGGACTGAGCAGGGGTGAAACGGTTAATAAACCCGACTGGCTGCCTCTCCCCAGAGCCCCTGCCTCCAGGTCCTGCTGCTGAATGAATCTGGAGGCTCCATCTGGCCTCTGGTGGGTCCTGCCTGCAATGCTTAGGGTGACTGACAGGTCACAGCGGGCCTGGCCGGCAGACTGCGCAGGAAGGAGGATTGGACTGTAGGGTGGACACTGGGAGTGAGAGGGGGTCTTGGAGCAGGTCCTGGATGACAGCAGGGAAAAGCCACTCTGGGCAGGCCTGGGGCTCAGGAAGTGGAGGACTAGAGTGCAGCTCTGGGATCCACCCCTTCAGAGAGCTTGTTTGTTCGTTCATCCAACAAAGGTGAACACATTCTGCTTTATTGTGCTTCGTAGATATTGTTCTTTTTTTATACTGAAGTTCCATGGCTATCCTGCATTGAGCGAGTCTGTGGCTGTCATTTTACCAACAGCTCACGCTTACTTCGTGTCATAACTGGTCATTCTCCTGATACTACAACTTTTCTCTCACACGAGGGTGTGCGCATGCGCGCTCCGGGATCTCTAGAATCCTAGGGTGTCAGCCTAGGGAAGAAGGGGGCCAGCTCCTCCCACCACAGTTTCCTCGGGGACCCGATGAAAGTCCCTATGAATCAGAACCAAGTGAATTAGTCTGAGTTATTATACACTTGGTAGATGATCACCCCCCCAAAAAAAGGGCAACCCCTACTCACTTCTGTGGAGTTGATTCCCACTCACGGCGACCCTCCTTTGGGTCTCGCAGGCTGTAAATTCAAGGAGGAAACTGCCCATCTTTCTTTCAAGGAGTACCCGCTGGATTTGAACCACTGACTTTTCGTTGAGCAGATCAACACCCAATGCACCAGGGCCCCTCTGTAGACTATAGTAGAGTTGTTGTTGTGTGCTGTAGAGTAGGAATCAGCTCATAGCTGACTCTCCAGTGGGTTTTCAGAAGCAATAAATTGCAAGGGAGGAGATGGTCCATCTTTCTCCCATGGAGCAGCTGGTGGATTCGAACCACGTGCCTTTGGGATCGTTTCTTAGCACTAGGCCACCAGAGCTCCTTAAGACAGCAATAACAGTTCATTACAGGAATGTTATTATTAGGAGCTGTTGATTATAACTCATAGTGACCCTATGAACGACAGACCTGAGTCCTGTCCTGTCCTGTGCCATCCTTACAATCCCTGACACCCTCGTGCCCATTGCTGAAGTCACCGTCAACCCACCTGGTTGAGGGTCTTCCTCTCTTTTGCTGCCCCCTCCTCCTTTCCAAGTATGGTGTCCCTCTCCGAGGAATAAATAACTTCTCCTAGCAACATGCTGAAAATATTCATCGTCTTTGCCTCCAAGGAGCACTTGAGTAAATCACGCTTTATCTGTCTATCCTATTGATGATGGCCATTTGCGTGGTTTCTGGTATCCAACCTCCAACCTTTGAAAAGATAGAACTGCCTGGTACCTCTTAGTTAGAAGCTTACTGCTCACATACCTCCATCCTTGAAAGCTTAAAGAGGACAGAGATTGACCTAGCTCTCCCCAGGCTGGTTTTGCCACAGTCTTCACCACTCCTAATGCCTCATTCTCCTTCCCGCCTGGCACCTGATAGGGTCAGCATCCTCCTCAGCCCTCACGCCTTGGGGTGCTGCACTCAATAGCCACGCCCACAGAAGGCTGGTGTCCAGGTCACAGGGCTACCTGGCCTGCCTGTCTCTACCTAGATGTGCCTGGGATAAGGACATTTTGGGATTAGGAAGAAAAGGGGGGATTTAAACACCCGAAAAGGGAAGGGGGGGCACAGAGCTCCGTAATTATAGAGGAAAAAGCAGTGATAAAATGATAATGGGTCGTTTTTGACCCGGGCTTACCAGTTCTCTGAGCTGTGAAGTAACTCGGAGACACGTGATGGAGGGCAAGGGGCCACCGCCCGGGCTGCAGCTGAAACGTCGCTTCCACAAACAAGACGTAAATTGGATGCAAACATCTAATTAACCTTCTCCCTGGGTTCCCTCTGCAGAGGGGGGAGGCGGCCCTCCAGGGGCTCCCAGCGCCCGATCTCCCTGGGGGGATGGATTTGGGGGAAGGGAGGAGGTGAGAAGGAGGTGGAGGGAGGAGGCAAGCTTTTTGAAATTCCATGTCCCCTCCGGGCAGGGCTGAGCTAAACCTTAGCTGGGGTCCTTTACTCAGTGCCCTGGACTTTGGGGCCAGATCAGCATTCCTGTTTAATAGACTGCAACATGGCCTCCTCCATTGTTTACCAGGGCCTGGTATGTGCCCTGAAACTAGGGGAAATAGAGAATTTGGAGATGGATTCCCCCGCTTTTCTCTTTGGTTGGTGAGCGTGGGGTCTACGCATCTTTCATACCCCATGCTTCCTTAGGATCCAGAGCCTCAAGTCAGGTTATAGAATAACCCCCAGTTGCCTGATCCTGTGACGCTAGTGGGGCGGCGGTGGTGGTGCTTGACTCTGCCCCAAAGTGGGGCCAAATCTAGCCTGCACCCTTAGAATTGTGTGACCCTGGACACCTGCGCTCATCCTCTGCACACAACTCACGCCAGATATTTATTGAGAACTGAATTCACTCACTAACCCAAAGATAGGTGGTTGCCGTGCATCCAGAGGTGCCTCGGAAGAAAGACCTGGCAATCTATTTTTTTTTTTAAATCAGTTTGTGAAAACCCTGAGGAGCACAGTTCTGCTCTGACCCACATGGGGTCCTCACGATTCTGGTGGCCTGGTGGATAAGGAGTTGTGCTTAATGGATGAATTGGAATTTGATTCTAAATTAACTCAGCTGCCTTCTTGGGGAAGGAGCCCTGTTGACATTACAGAACACTCTAGGCTTCTTGTTCTCAATGATCATTAGTTCAAATCCACCAGCAGCTCCATAGAAAGATGGTATGTCTCCTTACATAAAGGATTCCACACTCCCTCACTTTTTTCCTTGAGATCTGAGTAAAAGTTGGCAATGTATATATTTTTTTAATCAATTATGCATGCTGATTTAGTTCTATACACTCAATTACGATGCCCACAATGTTTGATCATTCATTCATTCATTCCACATTGTCTCTCTCTTCATTTATTTTTATGCTTGTGCTTATTCTTATTCTAGTATGGTTACCAAAGAGTGAGTGAGGGGGGTAGAACATTAATAAGTGTCTATTATCTATTAATTAATGTTGTACACCCCCCTTTTTCCCTCCCTGCTAACCACACTAGAATAAGAGTCTTTATAAGCCAGAAGCAATTTAAAGTAGTGCGTTTCCGGTGGGTCTTCCTTGGTGATGTTTGGGAGGATCAGTGGTTCTCTTTGCAAAGGTAAATTCTCTACTCAGCATCTCTGAAACGTATCAGAAAATGTACCCACGTGAGAGTGAACTTCCATGGCTGCAGGCTGAGGACTTCCAGTGTAATAGTTTGTTGTTCTTTTTGAGATCTCCCTTTCAAAGGTAAATCACATTGTGTTTTGAGTCCAATCATCCCACATATCTTGTATGAATAGACTTGCGCCCCCTCTCCAAAGATCAGCTAAGTCCTCACGATCAGACTAAGTATGTGTCTGTATGTCTGTATGGTCTTTTTAAAAAATAAAGTCTTTGAAGAGGTTTTCAGTTCTTGTTCCAGGATAAGGCAAAATCCTAATAGAATTTGACTGCTGACCTCATGAAAAGTAGACTTGGGGGTGAAGTAGATTAAGCGTTGGTTTGCTAACCAAAAGGTTTGCAGCTGGACTTCACCAGGCTCTCTGCAGGAGAGAGTCGATGATGTGGTCTCCTCGACTCTCTTAAGATTTAGTCTTGGAAACCCAAAGGAGGGTGGTCATGAGCCAAGGGTGGACATGAAAGCAGTGGGATTGGAAGAAGCCACACAAAAGAGAGACAGAGAGGATGCTGTCTGCAACATCTGCGCGTCCAGGAATGCCCACAATTACCAAGAACTGGAGAAGAGGTAGGGAGTGGTCTCCCTGGAGCCTCAGAAGGAATCAACGTGGCTGATACCCGGATCTGAGACCACAGGCCCTGGAGTGGTGAGAGGGTGCGCTTCTGTTCTGAGAAGTCACCCAGTTTGTGGAAGTTGGTTTGGGATTGTGGGTTGTTTTTTTTGTTGTTGTTGTTTGTTTGTTTTGTTGTTGTTGTCAAAGCAGCTTTAGGAAACTAATATTCATACCCTCCCTCCAATTATGTTTAAAATGCATGTGTTGGTTTTTGGCTAAAGAGATAACAGGTAGCTTCAGAAATGGTTTGATATCCGTAGACTTGCATTTGTTTCTGCATAATTCCCTTCCACCTTTGCGTTGTTACATTCCTGCTTTAGCATTACCAAAGCTAACTAACTTTTCCAGAAAGAATTTTGGAATCAAAGATTCAGACTACTTTTGTTAATGTTTCAACATAGGCATTACTTCAGATCTGTAGGAAACTTGAAGAAATAGTATAAAAGGTTCTATAGTCCCTTAAATATTAGCATTTGCTTTAAAAAATCTCTCTATATACATATATGAATTAATATTTTCAGCATCTTTTTTGAGCGTTAGTTTCTGATATGGTATCTTTTAATTCTTCAATACTTTTGTACTGAAGTGTCTTTTTTCTAAAAATAAATGTTTTCTTACACAACCTCAATACAAGGACCAAATGCAGGAAAAATTAACACAGACACAATATTATTCTCTAATCTGTATACTGCATTGCAACAGATGAGGAAGAGAACTGTTTAAAAGGGGTGTATGATTAGGTATTATTGTCATGACAGGAGTCCAGAATGAAGGCTGCACAGTACAGTGGACTTGAGGGTAGGGATTGCATAGCAATGAAAGAGTCTTACTTATCAAGGAGAAAAGTGAATTGGGGGGCAGAGGGGGTGTGCAGGGATAAAAGTGCAACAATGAATGACTGGAAACCCTAAGTCTCTGTAAACGTTCATTAAAATGAATAAAAAAAATGGGTGTCTAATCTGTACGTCTTGTTCTGATCTTGACCTTTGTCTCAATATTGACCTTCATAACAAAGGAATATCCTGGACACCATAGTACATTCAATTTCCATATCTTTCTCCCTCCACTTGTCCTTGTGAATTGAATGAAGATTTACAGAGAACATGTTTTCCATTCAACAGTTCATACACATTTTGGTTCGTGTTTTTGATGACAATTCCCACCATCTGACAGCCCTCCTCCCACTTCTATCTTGTGTTCACCATGTCCATTCTTCCTATCCCCCCGACCCTTCCTGACTTCTGAACTTCTTCGGACAAATGCTGCGCCTTTGTTCTCTAATGCTAGATTGTTCTAAGGAGTAAGTTTTTGTTATTGTTCATTTGTCTGTTATTTGGCTAAAAATTGAGTTCACTTCCAGATCTGAAGGATGACAAAAAGCCACGTAATCTCAAGGGTTCAGTCAGCCAGTTGGCACAGGTAGCTGGACACCATCTAGTGCCTCTGGACGCCAAGGTTCCTGTGGTTCATTGGGTCTTTGAATTGACTGTTTCTACGCATCTTTCATTTTTGTCACCACCCCCTCCCTTTCTGGATTATATAGTTGCATCTAAGATTGTTGCTCACATGCTATTTTTTAAAATTCTTTTAAAAATACATATTTTTTAAAAATGCTGGTTCACTTACAAAGTTTGTATACACTGTTTTTCACACTGAATCTTTTTTTTTAAAATTATTTTTTGTACACTGTACCGTCAAATCAGATCTGACTGGTACAGGAGGAGATTGCCCCTCCTTCTCCAGCAGAGCATCTGGTGGATTCAAACCAGGCACATCTGGGATTGCAGTGCAGCTTCTTGCCACTAGGCCACCAGAGCTCCCCCGAATCTTAACTCTTTCCTTTACCCATCCCACCTCCACCCGTCAAATTGTTCGATCTTATGATTAAGCTCTCCCACTCCCACCTGCCCATCCCCACCCCTCTGCTCCCCCCTCCTCTCCTTGGGTCCTCATACTCATCCTTAAGGGAAAGCAATTTTAAAAAATATTGTTTTGCATACAAAGTTCATTTACATTGCATTTCACACTATCCTTCATTCACATTGTGTTTCATATAATCATTTCTATTCATTATGGGGTTGTTGGGTTGTTTGTGTGCGTGCGCGCGTGTGTGTGTGTGTTTTTACCATCAAATTGGATCTGGCTGGTACAGGAGGAGATCACCCCTCCTTCTACATCTGGTGGATTTGAACCACGTATCTCTGGGATTGCAGTGCAGCTTCTTGTCCCTAGGCCACCAGAGCTCCCTCCATTCATTATGTTTTACAAAATTAATCACCATTGCTCACAAGCTTTCAAGACCCAGTCTCTACCTACCAAAGAAGGATAGAACACTTTCTTTGTAGAGTATGTTCTACCAATTGAACTTGATGTTCTTGAAGACTTTGGTCCTGAGCCCCAAAGCCAAATCAGTTGTCATGTCTGCATTCAGCTTCTAAGTCCAAGTAGTATGATATTCACCCTTTGTGCCAAAGATCTAGACCAGTTTTCTAGAAAACATCCCTAAACTTGAGTGTGCTGGGTTTTCCCTTATTATGAGATTCAGATAGTCTATTTTACCAGAGTCCCTGAGTGGTGCAAATGGCTAATGAGCTCACTTACTCACCAAAAGGTTGTAGGCTCAAGTCCGCTCAGAGGCACCTTAGAAAAAAGACCTAAGGATCTATTTCTAAGAAAGCAGCCATTGGAAAAAAAAAATCAGTGTTGCATAGTTCTACTCTCACAACCAGGGGCCACCTTGAATCGACCTTGATTTATGGCCAACTGGAATTTGGGGTGTATATGTTGGCAATAACCCTCCATTGGCAATGTTGTTTTCTTCATGGTACATTGTACCAGGAGATGTGTGATGTCTCTTTGTCTCTTTACTTGACGTTGATGCTCTCCGATTTCTCTAGTACACGTCCTAACTTTTCTTTCTAACTAGAAAGTATATCATGGGGAGATAGTGTCAGGCCATGTAAATATCTTCCTAGTCCTCAGACACTGGGGCACTAGTTTCAGAAGCCTTTCTAACCCCAATCCACCTTTTATGTTTATTAGTTGGCTTTTTACAGGCAGATTATTTATATCAGCACAGACTTGTGGACTCATGTTAGTCAAGGGGTGGTCCTTTCCTACAAAAATGTATTTCCACCTGTTCAATTGAGAACATGTCTGGTCGTTGCAAAGGAGGGAAAGGGTTAGGCAAAGGAGGCACTAAGCACCACCATAAAGGTATTCTAAAGATCAAAGCCTGTGTGTAAAATGCTAACAAATGGCAAAAAAGTAACAATCAACAAAACAAAATCTATTTTCAAGTTGTTGGCCAAGCTGGCTCCTAGGTCCTTTAGTGGCCTAGTGGTAAGAAGCTGTGCTGCAATCCCAAGAGCACGTGGTTCGAATCCTCCAGCTTCTCTGAGGGAAAAGGATGGGCAATCTCCTCCCGTGTGAGTAACTGCCTCTGGAAACTTGCTGAGTGGTCAGCTATGCATTGATTCCAACTCAACGGCAAACCGCCACCAACAGCCACTCTTTGAGTACTTAGCTCCTCACTTTCTCACACAGACAGATGTTCCAGGCTCACCTTCTGCTTTTCTTGTTACAGATCTGTCATCCGTCATCTTGCCAAGGAGCCCGGACTCCTTTCAGTGGTTAAGGGTCCACAGAAGGCCCATTCCAAACTCCAGGTGTGCTCACTGCTATTAGATAAGCCGTGAGCGTGGAGGCTTGCAGGCCAAGTCATCAAGTCTAGGCACTTCTGTCTCTTCATCTGTTGAATGAAGACCATTGGTCCCCTCCCCTTGGATCATTATGAGAATTAAATTAACCAACACCTGAAACATGCTTAGGACAGCGGCCTGACATGGAGACATGTCTGTTGGATAAACCTTTTTAGTTGTCATTGAGCTGATTGGTTTTTTTTTAATTTTTATTTTATTATTTTTGTGTGAGTGTACCATCAAATCAGATCTGACTGGTACAGGAGGATATTGTCCCTCCTTCCCCGGCAGAGCATCTGGTGGATTCGAACCGTGCGCCTCTGGGATTGTAGTTGCAGCTCCTTGCCACTAGGCCACCAGAGCTCCCCTGAGCTGATTCTTATTCCTGGTGACCGAATGCATACTGTGTAGAACTCTTCCGCATAGTTCAAGGCTGTGTCACAGTTTTTCAGGACCGGGACCTTTTGGAAGCAGACAGGCAGTCCTGTCTTCTGAGGCACCTCTGGGTGGATTCAAACAACCGATCTTCCCGCTAGTAGTTGAACACGTCACTGCATCAGGCTTGGCTAGTAGTTGAACACGTCACTGCATCAGGCAGGAACTCCAGTCAGATCCATAACTATAGACAGGGTGTGTGTTAGTGATCAATGCACCAGAGGAAAAGGAAGTGTGAGGGGGTCAAGGAGGGCCTCACTGAGCCCTGCCGGAGGTGAAGGGACGAATCATGCTTGTGTTGGGAACAGGCAGAAGCAACTGCCAGGGTGAAGGCTGTGAGGCAGGGGCATGGCCAGACACCACACCCTTGGACTCCAGTGATGCCACATTCCCAAGCAGAGCCACTATTTAGTTTGATAAAAGGGGAGGTGAGGATGACTTAAGAACCTTCCAGAAATAGTTATCACTTTTAAAAAATCATTAAAAAATAAAAACACATAAAACCACAAAGCTTTTTATTTCTTTTTTTATTAGTGTGTGTGTGTGCACCATCAAATCGGATCTGACTGGTACAGGAGGAGATTGCCCCTCCTTCTCCAGCAGAGCATCTGGTGGATTCGAACCACGCAACTCTGGGATTGCAGTGCAGTTTCTTGCCACTAGGCCACCAGAGCTCCCTTTATTGTGATTTGAGTCAAAGTTTGTAGAGCAAATAGACTTTCCATTCAGCACTTGACGTACATTTTGTTTTGTGACATTGCACACAGCTGGAGCTGGTGTTTCCATCTCCTGCCCGGGACTGTGCTAAACATGTCGTGTCTCTCACAGTCCCCTGACTGACCTTAGGAGGCAGGCACCCTTATTAGCCCCATTTCGCAAATGAGAAGCTTGAGGCCTAGAATGGTTGGCATGGTTAACAAGGCAGCTGGTACGTGAAGGACGGGGCAGGGTTGGGAAAGTTGGACCCTCTGATGTTGAGGGCTTTGCTGACAGTGGCAGAGACATGGACCCCTCACTCCCCATGTCTCCTCCCCCCTAAGTCTCTATCTAAGACCATGGACGCTATGCGCCTCAGTTTCCCCATCTGTCAGAATAGCATTGCGCCCCAGGCCCAAGTGGTGGAGTTCAACTCTAAAGTGTCCACATTATTTTCATCCTGAGCGAGCAGAGAGGTTCAGGGTGGGTCCCACGGAGAGGCGGTGGGCGACCCGAGCCTCCCCTTGGCTTCCTTGCCCATCCCCCACGACCCTTCCTCGTTTTCACCCCATCTTCCCCAGGGGCAGCCAGCCAGCAAAAAGAGTCCCTGGGCAGCAATGATGAAGATGGATGTGTGATTGATTCAGCGCCCCCCTTCCCTCTGCCCTTCTGGTAGAAAATTAAAAGACCATTTGTTAAGGGGCGAAAGTCCTCAGGTGCATCCTGAGGCTGGACAATTTGTCTCCGTGAAAAGGATGCTATTATGAGAAGGGCTGGAGGCAGGCGGAGGGCGGGCCGGAGGGGCGGCTGGGGAGGGGGAGGCCCCAGGAGCGCGCGAGGGCGCGGGCAGGGCTGGGGGAGCCCAGACAATGGGGGGAGAATACATACAGCGGAGCGTGCCAGCCACGGGGCTCGGGGCTGGGGAGGCGAGGGGGCTGGGGCTGCTGGGACGCTCGGGGCCCATGTGCGCGGGTCTGCGAAGCCAATTCCTTCTTCACGACCCTTGGCTGGGGCCAGAAGGGTGTCAGCCACGAGTGCTGCCTCCCTCCATTAAGGAAGGTTTGTAAATGACCCTTTTTAAGGAGTGAGTTTCCCTTTATAGACTGTGATGCTGGAGATGGCGAGGGGGGGTCCCTGGACGTGCCCCCTCCGCCCTCTTGGGGGTCATTAAGTGATTAGAAAGAAGGGGCTTCCTCCTCCAGCCGCCATTCAGACGAGGGGCTGCATTTATCACCGGGTGCTATTATTTATTGTTTTTTAAAAGGTTGCATTAGGCTCCTCCTGCTGTTTCTTTCTTTGTGCCCAGCCTCCTGGTGGGCCTGACTCTTTGAGGATCCCAAAGGTGAGGCGTCTGGTGCCCCCGTAGCCGGGCCCTGATCCCATGTCCACTTCCCTCAGCCTCGCCAGCGTACCCCAACCACCTCTTCTCTCGTATGGTCTCGAATCCTTCTTGAACCTCCTCCTAACTGGTGCAGGCACCCCTTCTTGTTACAGGGTGCTTGCCCTTATCTCTGTATATCCCCGCAGGAGAGGGATTTCTGAGGGCAGCACTGTGCCCTGGTCCTGGCTGTTTCTCCAATGCTCAGCCCAGCCCCAGGCACAGAACAGACCCTCAGCAAAAGCGTGTTGGAAATGTTAGCCCTCACCACCCTGTCCACCTCCAGCGTTCCGGGAGATCTCATTCCTTTTTGGGAAACAGAAAAAGCTCCATTTGTAAGATTGGAAAACTGAGGCTCAGATATGCACAGGCATGCTGGGAGCAGAGCTAGGTCTTGACATTCAAGCTGCAGTTGAATTAGTTCTAGCTGCCTCGAACTCTTAACCACCCTGAACACAACAGGAGCAAACCCTGCCCAGCCGGGCTCCCCCCTTCCAATCTCCACGTCAGCCCTTTGTTGGTGTGTCAATCTATCTCACTGAGGGGCTTTCTTCCTCTGACCCTCCGCTTTACCAAGACTGATGCTCTTCTCCGGGGACTGACCCCCCCTTGACAACATGTCCAAAGGATGTGAGACGAAGTCTCACCATCCTCGCTCCCGGAGGGCACTCTGCCTTCACTTCCTCCAAGACAGATGTGTTTGTTCTTTTGGCAGCCCACGGGCTCTTCAATATTGTTCGCCAACACTGCAATTCAAAGGCATCAATTCATCTTAGACTTCCCTTATTTGTTGTCACTCGAGAGAGAGACAGAGAAAGACAAGACATTTGAAGGCAAGGAGGTGAGATGCTAGAAAGTTCTTCGCTCTTGGAAAGTGAAATCTGCAGCAGACAAGGACTAAAAAGATGGATGGCCCTAGTGGGCGAGTGGTAAGGAGTTGGGCTGTCAACTCAGAGGTAGCCAGTTTGAATCCACCAGCTACACCATAGGAGAGAGATGGGTAATCTCCCCTGCGATTTACAGCCTCTGAAAATTCACGGAAAATTCAGCTGAGGGTCAGCTATGAGTCAGTTCTGACTTAAGGGCACAAAACAGGGAGTGTAGCAAAGTAACCTAAAAAAATGCTCACTGAAGACTTCAAGTTTTGCCCCCATTTGCTCCTCCTTTTTCTCATTCCTGCATATGTGCCCCAGGGCCTTTGCACTACTGTTCCAAAGAGAGTGTGTGGTTTGAATCCACCAGGAGCTTTTCAGGAGAAAGATAAACAATCTCTTCCAGTGTGATATCCAGCCTTCCAAAAACCTAGTAAAGGGTTAGCTGCTTCAGATGCGATAACAATGAGTTTGAATTCCTAAGGGCTGGAAAGAAACCAGCAAAGTGATGTGGCCAGAGGTGGTGAGGGACTGTTTCCTACAGTGGGCCCAGCAGTGTCCTCTCTGGGATGTTCAAATTGAGACTTGAATCAAGAATGGAGGCATCATGCCCAGAGTGAATAGCTGGTGCAAAGGTGCTGGTGGCACTTGAAAGGGACACATGGGGAAAAGGAGAATTAGACAGAGGCCAAGGTCACATAGGGTCCTATTGGCTAGAGCTAGAGATTGGGCTGTCATTGATATAGGAAGCTAAAGAGAGCTTTTGGGCGGGGGTGTGGGAGGTGGTATGATCTGATTCATGTGCTTATAAAAGCACCCCAGCTTCTCCAGTGCATTTCATGCATAGCTACCTTCTGTCAGCGAAGACTTATGCTTGTTGCAAAGATGCTGAACAGATTTCAGTGGAATTTACAGACCAAGACAGACTAGGAAGAAACACTGAGTGAGATACTTCTGAAAACCAGCCCGCAGAAATGCTGTGAATCCTGTTAGTCCGATCTGCAGACTAAGATCCAGGGAGGCCTGGTGGAGTGCTGCATATCACACTGCGAACAGAACAGTCAAATCTATCTGCTACTTGGAGCGAGAAAGAAGGGAAGTTTCTTCACATAAAGCTTGACCCCTTCAGAAGCAACCAGAGGGCTGCTGGCCGAGATTCCTAACTGAATCACCTATAGTGGGACTGGACTTTGGGGTATCACTTATTTATTTGCATTTTGCAGAGTGGTGAAACTCTCTGAAAACAATGGGAGACTGCTCTAGCCTAGGAACACTTCTCACCAAGGTTAAAGATGCTAAGAATATGAAAAAGAAAGGTGCGAAACTACCCCTGCTCTCTCCCATTGTCATAGTACAATGAAAAGGACATTTTAATGCTAAAAAAAAAAATCAGGAAGGACACAGCCCCAGGACAAAGGACAGGA
Organism: Elephantulus edwardii; assembly: GCF_000299155.1. Lineage (NCBI taxonomy): Eukaryota > Metazoa > Chordata > Mammalia > Macroscelidea > Macroscelididae > Elephantulus > Elephantulus edwardii. The sequence continues at coordinate 2,318,101 of NW_006400054.1, forward strand.
GCTGGATGGTGAGTGTGGTGGCTTTGTGAAAAGCCCACTCCTTTGTCCTCACTTTTCTCCTTCTCCCTGAGGACGGGGCTTCATCAGTCCCAGGGGAGCCCCCTGCACACCCAGCACTGGCTGGGAGTCACGGGAGCTTATAGGGATCGGATGAGCCAGGCTGGGTCCCTAAAGAAAGACTATAATCAGTAAGAGCTCTTCCACTTTCTCCACCCTCACCCATAATCCTGTTCACTCACCCCAAACTACACAGAACATAATCAAGACCTGGCCCCTGCAGCCCTCCAGTGTGGCCCCCAAAATCGAGGGTCCCTGACACCCAAGAGGCAGGAGTCTCCTCTGGAAACCAGGAAGATGTCCCTGTGCTTTCCTCTGTATAATTTTTTGTCAAGTCCTGTGAAGACTCCACTCATAGTGACCTTTGGGACAACACAACAAAACGTGTTTGATCCTGCCGAGGCCTCACAGTCGGCTGTGCTCGCACCCGTTGCTGCAGTCACCGTGTTGCTCCATCTTGTTCAGGGTCTACGCTACCTTCTGCTTCTCCGAAAACTGCCCTCTTCTGATAACATGCCCAAAGCGTGTGACAGGAAGTGCCACCATCCTCGCCTCTGAGGAGCCTTCCGGCTGCAGGTCCTCCAGCACCGATCTGTGCGCTCTTTTGGCAATGCCTGGGATTCTGAATGCTGTTCATCAACACTGCGCTTCAGAGGCATCTGTTCTCCCTTGGTCTTCTTCATTCATTTGTATTGTAAATAATAAAGCCAGCAGCTAGTATTTCTTGAGCCTGCTTATGTGCCAGGCACTGTTCCAAGAGCTTTACATTTCATTTCATTCATTTAATGACGATAACATATTAATCATGTTATACGACACACACATATGATTATTGATGAAATGGAGGAAGGCTGGTGGTGCAATAGTTAGAGAATCGATTAACCAAATGGTTGGTGGTTTGAACTCATCGGGCACTCTGAGGGAGAATGACGCGGCAGTCTGTTCCTGTAAAGATTTACAGCCTTGGGAACCTGATGAGGCAGTTCTGCTCTATCTTTCAGGGTCACTGCAGGTCACAACTGGCTGGACTGCAGTGGGTTTTGTCTTTTATTGTGAAATATTACATACCTTCTTTAGCATTGAATAATAATAACTCTGTGAGGCAGACAGAAGTCATGAGGGGACCATCAAGATCTTGTCTGTCTCATTCACCATCGTTTGCTTTGTTTCTGATACTTGAAGCACTGGACTGAAGATATAATGGAAGCTCATGACGTTGCTCATCAATTGATTCATCCTGGAGGCCCAGCTGGAGATCCTTGAGGTTGGTCTGACCATGGCCTTACTCTGAAATAACTCTAGAAGAAAGGAGGGGGGATCATGTGTCCAATCCCATCCCACCCCTTCATTAGACATCGATGCCCCTCTTCAGTGCCAGCCCCTGGGTGGACTCTAGGGGCATGATTATGAGCAAGACAGTCAAGTAGCCAGTTAGAGCACAGCACAGAGCTTCTGGGAGGAGGGTTTAGGATTTGGGCTAATTCTCCATTTATTTAGGCCTAGTCCTATTTAGAGTCATCCCTGGTTCCTACACAAGCTGGCTGCTACATGCCTGGGTTCAGCCAATAAGAGGTTAGGTGACTGGAGCTCAGGCCAAGGAGATGCTGTCTTCCTTACCTCTAAGATATACATCACATCTCAGCATCAAGAAAACCTGAATCCTCACCCCTGGGCCAGTAGGCAACATCGTGATAGCTAGAGACAAGGTTGAAGCTGTCACTGATCTCAACCTACTTGGATCCACAATCAACACCCTTGGTACCAGCAGTCAAGAAACCAAAAGACGTGTTGCATTGGGTAAATCTGCTGTCAAGGACAGTTAAAAGACTACCCTGACCCAAGCTATGGTCTCTTCCATTGCTTCATATACATCTGAAAGTTGGACAGTGAATGAGGAAGACCGAAGAATTGAGGCCTTTGAATTGTGATGTTGGAGAGGAGTCTTGAATGTACCATGGACTGCCAAGAGAACTAACAATCTGCCTCGAAGGAAGTGTAACCAGGGTGTTAGAAGCAAGGATGACGAAACTTCATCTTAAACTCTGGGCGTGTTATCATTTTGTGGAAAAAGACCTCATGGTGAGGAAAGTGGAGGACCAGTGAAGGAGAGAGTAGAGACTGATTGACACATAAGTGCAACCATGGGCTTCAGCATGGCGGAGATTGTGAGAATAGCACAACATAGGGCAAGATTTCTGTCTGTTGTTAATGAGAGTGCTAGGAGTTGTAGTCAACTTGATGGCACATAACAACAGCATAAGTGGCCTTCTGTGGACAGACTGAAACACTGGCTGGTTCTACATCATCTTCAGAGTTATTGCTACATTTGAGCCCATTGTTGTAGCCTGTCACTGTCCATTCACCAGCAATGAACAGCGACACCCTGATGGGGGTAAGCACGATAGAGACACACCACTCTGGGAGCTGTTCAGAGAGTCCATCCAGCTCAATTTTATTGGGGGTTGCAGCACACTTATACACAAGCAAGTAAACAGGAAGACAGGGTAGGGTGGGTTTGCAGATGTGGGGCATGCAGATTGGATAGGAGAACCTCAGCCTCATGCAGACTACTCCCAGCTCAACAGGTGTGGCAGCTTCCCAGGTGGCACCTTCCCAGGTGGCGAGCTTTCTCAAGCTGATACAGCCAAGCACAGGAGAGTTTTCTCTATTCTGTTTTAAAGGCCATTGGGAAGCTCGCACTTATCCAGAGCTTAGGAGATCTGTCTTGGCTGGAGGCCCTCCCTTCCTCCCCAGCATTCCCCAACAGTAGTCCCTGGGTTAATCATCAGTGGATTTTCTCATGATATTCTTCTTCAGTGATTGGTCTTCCTGAAGGACCCTTGAAGCAGATTTTTTGGTGTTTGTGTTAGGAAGCATGTTAAGAGCATGTCAGGAAGTGGACCAACACCCCTGATCACCAACCACCAGATGAGTGAAACTCATGAGTTGTGACCACCAACAATGTCTCCAGATGTCACCTCTGGGGACCAGCCAAGGACCACTCACTCAAGTCTGGGTAGAACATCTAGTCTGCCCATCAACAAATGAATGCATAGAAAAATTATGGCATATTCACACAATGGAATATTACACAGCACTGAAAAGGAAGGAATCAAGAAAATATTATATAACATGAGTGACCCTGGAGTTCACTATGCTGAGTGAAATATCTCAGTCACAAAAGGACAAATACTGCATAACACCACTGTTATAAAACAGGACTGTATGCGGGTTGGGAGGAAACCAAGAAAAGAGAGGATAAATAATAAAAATGACATTGGAATGGATCAAGGAAATAACTGTTTAAAAGGAACATATGGCCACAAGGGAATGGATTGAGAAAATATGATACACTCGTACAATAGAATACTACACAGCACACAGGAGCAATGTTTTGCTTTTGTTTTTATATTACCTACCTTGAGAGGGGCTCGAGAGCATTATTCTGAATGAACTAACTCAGTCCCACAAGGACAAATATCGTAAAAAAATTGTAGAATGAGTATGAGGATCCAAGGGAGAGAGGGTAGAAGTAGACAGGTGAGGATGTGTGTGTTGGGTGGATTAATCACAAGGTTGTACAGTTTGAGGGGTGGGGAGTGAGGGAAATTAGAAGAATCTGGTATGAAAAATAATGTATTTGGATTTTGTAAATAAACTAGTATATATAAAAAATATATGATTAGGTATTATTTGTATGTCAACAGTCCAGAATAAAAAGTGCATTATAAAGTGGACTGGGAAACGGGGGAGGGAAGAAATTATGCAACAATGAATGAATATTTTTTTAAAAAAGTGAACTGGGGGAGGGTGGGAAGGAAAATGTGCAACAATGAATGAATAAAAATCCAACTTTTCTGTAAACTTTTGAACACTCTGAAGAGATGAGGCCAGAGCATCTTGGAAGATCCTTGGACCTTGGGTGTCTTCAGACTTCTCTGTATATTCCTAACACATGATAAAGGTTGAGAGCCATTGAGCCAGCTCAGCAAATGCCATGTTTACCATTTACCTTGGTTGTTTCTTGTTTCATCACGAGGGACACTGAGGTTCCGGCAGCCCAGATGTTGCACTTAAAGTCTCTCATAGTGATGGGAGCAGCTCAAAGAGCCAGGAATTGCTAAATCCCTTTGTTAAACGAAAGAATAAATCCAAAGGAAACATCTACCCCTCAAACAAACACTGGTATAAACTCACACCAGAACGAAACAGCACGCTCTGCTTTGTAAGTGTTGCCAGCCCTTCTTAATCCTGATGACGGGGACCCAAGGGGTGCTTCTATCCCCTGGCTCTGTCTCCATTTCCCCGAACCCATTTTGTGGTCTAGAATAGCATCTGTGTCCCGCTTCCTCTCTGGGGAGCCCCGGAGAGTGCCAATGGTCTGGGGGCTCTGCCAGCCTGCACATCTGTGATGCTTACCAGGCTGGGATGGTCCAGATCCCTCCTCCCCTCCGGAGAACCTGTCACCAGACAGATGCTGCCAGGCAAGGACTCATACTCAAGCATCTCTCATGGGGCGTAAGTGGGCTCCTTAGAGAAGCTGGAATTTTCCTAGCTTAACTCAAATGGTGGAATTACTGTGTCTATGTCACCACCTGTCTGTCAGTTTGTCCTTCTGTCGTCCCTGGTATGCTAGAAGTTATGCCACTAGGATTTCAAATACCCCCACAGTGGCCCAGTTTCAGGAAAGTTGCAACACTAAGACTAGGAAGCAAGGCCTGGCAAGCACCTCCCAAATAATCTCTCACTATTGCCCAGATCAACCTATGGCAGACCCTGTAGTGGGTTTTCAGAGGCTGTAAATCACACTAGATGAAGATTGCTTATCTTTCTCCCATGGAGCAGCTGGTGGATTCAAACCACCTGCCTTTGGGTTGGCAGCACAACTCCTTACCCATTGGGCTGCCAGAGCACCCTTTAAAACTCACCTCATTGCTGCCAAGTTGGGGCTGATTCATAGCTAACCCTCCCAGGAGCTTTCCAGAAGCTGAAACTGGCACAAGAGGAGACTGTCTATCTTCTTCCTGTGGTCAGTGTGGATTTGAATTGTTAGGGGCTCCAGCTTTTTTGGGGTTAGTAACACAGCTCCCAAAGGGCTACCAGCCTTTTCTGAATATTAACGGAAGAAAACTTGAATTGTGAAGGAAGGCTCCCAACTCACTTGTTTTGGCTGCGTCATCAGGAGGGACCCATTGCTGGTTGAGGACAGCGTGCTTGGTGACGTTGTTGGTCGAGGGTCTGCAGGAGTGGAGGGGATCCTCGGTGGGGTGGATTGGACAATGGCTGTGGACTCCGGAGCCCAGCAACATGCTGCTCTGTTGACCATGAGGTCGCTCCTTGTGTGCTGATGTTGACGTGACAGCTGTCATAACGGTTAGCCAATGTTACTTTGCAGTAAGTGTTTTCATTTTCTTGGGAGTCTCATTAATCTAACCCAGTCAATAAAGTTATTTTTGCTCCTTTAGTTGATTCCCTGTCCCTCATTACTCAAGCTTTCTGGGTCATGTTAGATCAGGAGTCAGCAAATGGTGCCCTCCCCCTACCCCCCAGCAGCCATCTGCTTTTATAAATAAAGTTTTATTGACACTCAGCCCCACCGTTTGTTTAGAAAGTGCCTGAGGCTTCTTTCAAGCTACAAGGGCAGAGTTGAGTAACTTCAGCATAGTTTGTATGATCTCCAGAGTCTACAAAATTGTGTGTATTCTCTGTTCCTTGATAGAAAAAAAAATTTGTTGACACCTTGTGGGTGAGGTTTTTCTGGCTAAGAATTTTGGTATTGGTCCCTGTTCTAACTTTCTGGGGTAAGCTATTGTTGTTATGTGCCGTCGAGTCGCTTGTGACTCATAGTGACCCTATGTACAACAGCCCTAAACTCTGCTCTGTCCTGTGCCAATCGCACTGTCTCTGATACACCCATCCTGATTACCCCAGTCACTGAATCAATCCACCTCATAGAGGGTCTTCCTCTCCTGCCCTGTCCCTCCACCCTCCCAAGCATGATGTCCCTCTCCAAGAACTGGTCCCTCCTTACAACATGTCCAAAGTATGTTAGATGGAGCCTCAGAATTCTTCCTTCCAAGGAGCAGCCCGTTTTAACCCTCTCCAGGACGAATCTGTTTGTTTTCCTAGCAGTCCATGGTACTCTCAATACTCTTCTCCAGCACCACAGTTCAAAGGCATCAGTTCTCCTTCTATCCTTCCTAGTCATTGTCCAACTCTCTGATACATAACAAGTGATTGCAAAGACCATGGCCTGTATCAGACGTACCTTAGTCTCCAGAGAGACACCATTGCTCTTCAGTACTTTGGAGAGGTCCCTAACAGCAGATTTTCCCATGGCAATATGTCTTTTAATTTCCTGGCTACTGGTGCCAAGAGTGTTGACTGTGGAGCCATTAGGTAAGTCAAATTTAACCTTCAGAGCCTCAATTTGCCTATTTCCAAGTGGAGTGTCTTTGTTCTTGCTGATTCTGTGTCCAAATTGAAATGTGTGAATGAAACCTTTCTCTCCACCCCTGCTGTCACCACCCTGGTCTGAGCTACCATCTCCTTTAACTTGTCCTAACCCAACAGCCTCCTCTCTGAGCTGCTGGCTTTCCTCCTGGACCACCACACTCCTTGCTGCCATCAGTCAGCTCGCATCACTCCCAGCTTCAAGTCCTACCTCCTTCCCGTGGCATAGATTGAATTGTGACACTCTCTTCCCAACAAATACATGCACATTGTTGTTGTTATGTGTTGTCAAGTCAGAAGAGACTCATGGTTGACTTTCCAGCAGATTTTCAGTGGCTGTAAATCGCATGGAGATTACCCATCTTTTGCTCACAGAGCAGCTGGTGAATGGATTCAAACCAGGTGCCTTTGGGATGGCCATGTAACTCCTCACCACTAGGCCATTAGAGTTCCCTAAAGACATGTGTGCAATGACATCATGTAGAAACCGTGCAATGATTCCCCAGGACCTGATAAAGCAAATAGTTGTAAAAAGATTAAGGATGGAATACCACATCCCTTAATCCCAATGGTCCTAATAGATGCAGGAGAGGTTTCCCTAGGATAACTAACTCCTTTTATCTTACCAGAGATAAATTGGGAAGCAAGCAAGCAGAGAAGTGGGACCTCAGGACCACCACGTAAGAATCTTCAGAAGTGGAGTGTGTGCTTTGGGACTCGAGTCCCTGTTCTAGGAAGTTCCTTGGCCCCAGGAAGGTCGCAGCACATGGAGGTCTCCAAGGAATTCCAGGTCTACAGATGCTGAAGCCACCAAAGATCTTCCTCCAGAACTAACAGAGAGAGAAAGAGAAACCCATTCCACAGAGCTAGCACCCAGAATTTGGAGTTTGAGAAAATATTGCCATTTGTTAAAGCCATTTGTATTCTCTCTGTTATAGTAGCATCAGAGAGCCGAGACACCAACTTTGTTGATCCCTGTTGCGTCTCTGCCCTTACCACCTACAATGCTGTCTTACTCATGGTGTATTGATGGGCCCTTGTGCTGTCACTCAGACTCACCCCAGGGCCTTTGCACCATCTCTTCCCTTGATCTGGAATACTGTACAACTCATACCCTCACTTTATTCAGATGTATGCTCAAATATTTCCTGTCTCCTTAGAGAACCCTTTAGGGACTAGCTGTCTAAACTATTTATGTTCTTCTTTGCTATATTAAACAAATAAAGGTGTACGCTATTTGTTTAATTGTTTCTTGCTTGGCCTACTCAGTAGATTATAAACTCCCTGTGGGCAGGGTCTGTTCCAGCCAAATAAGTCAACTCAATTGATTGCTGTCCAGTGGGAACTGACTCATAGCTGACCATTCATTGGGTTTCCAAGGCCTGCAAATCACACAGGAGGAGGTGAGTCATGGGCTTTGAACTGTCAGAGAAGTGTGACCTTTGGTTTAGCAGTTAATGCTCTGCAGATCGCACCACCATAATGTCCTTAGAAAGAGGGTCCTGGAAAGGTCACCATCAAACCCTCAGGACCTAGAGTAATGCCTGCAAGTGTCTGAACTCAGCAAATAGTTTGGGGAGTGAAAGGATGGATGGATAGGGGAATAGAAGAATACTTATTTTGCAAGTGTTGCTGGAAAGATATCGAGAACATTTCACTCTTTGGCTGTGGTTGTTATTAGGCGTCGTTGGGGCAAGTACAACTCCTAGCATCCCTATGAACACAGTCCTATCATGGCCCATCTTCACAATTCCTGTCAGGTTCAAGCCCATTGCCACATGGACTTCATGATTAGTAAGTATTCATGGAAACCGAATCAAACAAACAAAAAGTCCAGTTGCCATCAAATCAGTCCCAACTCATCACAACACCATGAGTGTCAGAGTAGAACTGTGCGTCGTAGGAGTGTTCAGTGGCTAATTCTTCAGAATGGAGATTGCCAGGCCTTTCTTCCTAGGCACCGCTGGGTAATTCTTAATTCTTCGTCTGAGTGAAGAGAAGCTGGGTTGGCCCCACTGCTGTGCTGCTTTGGACATTCCCCTCCCGTCTCACTGCGGAAGAAGCAGGAAGGCCTAGAGGACTTTAGCGAGGTCCTTTGCTGCAGGAGCTGTGGTAGCGCCATGTTTATTAAAGCGTTCAGCTGATAGACAGAAGGTCGGTAGTTCAAGCCCCCCAGCCTGATCCTGGGAGACACACATAGCCGTCAGTCTGCTGTAAAGAATTAGAGCTCAGAATTCCTGTGGGCAGTTCTGCTCTGTCATACAAGGTTACTATGAGTCAGAATCAGCTGGACAGCAATGGGCTTGTTTTTTAAAAAAGGAAAACACATGAGCCCTGGTGGCACAGTGATTAAGAGTTCTGCTGCTGAACAAAAGGTTGGCAGTTCAAACCCACCAGCTGCTTCTTGAGATAAAGGCGTGGCTGTTCGTTTCTGTAGAGATTTACAGCTGTGAGAACGCCCTGCTCTGCCCTCCAGACCAGTTATGAGTAGGAACGGGAGAGTGGGTTGCTTTGACCCTTGGTTTTCACCTTCCTCTCTCCCTGGATCCCGCTTCCCAGAGGTAAGGGGGAGATCCTCCATTCCCACTTCCCTCCCTGCGGGGCTCCCTTCCATTCCTGTCAGGTGGCTTGCTCATCTTGGGCCCTAATTGAGATGGCAACTTCCAGAGCCTGGGCTTGCAGCCAACTCTGCCAGCCTTCCCTGCCAGCACCAGGAAGGAGGAAACCCCCCCTCCCCCGGCCCCGTTCACGTACACCCTTCTCCATGCAGCAGAAGAAGAGCCTCACCGTGGCCTCTGGCCGGCTCTGTCCCCACGGTGGCGGGAGCCCAGGCTGGCTCAGGACACGAGTCCGTCTCTCTCCGCTCGCGGTCAAGAAGCACCTGGCGTCTTGTGGTGCCCCCCGTGCCAAGCGAAGGCAGCAGGCTTCTGCTACAAGGAGACCAGGTGGCTCCTGAGGCAATCAGAGCTCTGAGCTGGCAGTGGCCACCGGTGGGGGCTGAGCGTGCGTCTCTGTCCGTTTCCCCAGCTCTGTTTGCTTTGGATTAGAAAGGCTTGTGTGGAATGCAGCTCTTGTTTTTGTCCTGTTTCCACCTCCTTGGGTCTTGGAGAGACCTGAAATTTATAGGCCCCTTCTCCTACATTAGAGTTAGCAAAGTTAGGGTTCTTCTATAAGGTGGAAGAGGGGACTGCACATTTTTCCCTTACTCCATTGCTGTGAACACAATATAGTCTGTGAAGATTGAGTCACCGATGAGGAGAATCCTGGGTGGTGCCAGTGGTTAATGCACTCTGTGATCAACAAAACCTTACAGGTTCAAGTCCACCCAGAGGCACCTCAGAAGAAAGGCCTGGCCATCTTCTTTAGAGAAACAGCCCCTGAAAACCCTGTAGAGCGCCGTTCTGCTCAGCCGCATGAGGTCACCATGGGTGAGAACCAGCTCAGTGGCAGCTGATAACTGGTACGTAGTGAGGAAGAAAGGGACACTGTGGTGGCCTGGCCCGGATGCGAGTCGTGCTGCAGCTCTGTGGGAGAAAGACAGGTGGTCTCGTTCGGTGTGATTTATAAAGCTGATGAGGGGCAGCGGTGAAGAGGCACTGACTCATCGTCAATGAACGAATGAGTAAACAGGAGCTGGCTCACTGTTTATCATCTGGTCTCCTCCCCTCCTTCCTCATTTCTCTGTGTTCCATCCTTCCTTCTCTGCTGACATTCATGCATCTATCTTCTCATCTATCTCCTCTTTCATTCACTGTTATTAATCATTATTTTGTTTCCATCCATCCATCCATCCATCTCATCCATTCATTTATTCATCCATCCATCTGTCCATCCATTTATCCGTCCGTCCATCCATCCATCCCATCCATCCATACATTTATTCATCCCTCCATCCAACCATCCATCCATCCATCCCATCCATCCATTTATCCCTCCCTCCCTCTATTCATCCATCCATTTATCCATCCATCCATCCATCCATCCATCCATCCATCCATCCCTCCATCCCTCCATCCATATCCATCCATCCATCCATCCATCCATCCATCCATCCATCCATCCATCCATTCATCCATCTATCCATCCATCCTTCCAATTAACACACTGAACCATTTCTTCATTCTCTTCCCTTTGGGAGGGATTTCAAGTGCATCTTGGTGGTCAAGCCTTGTATCTGAAATCCGGAAGGCCAGATATCCTTTTCTAAACACCTGGCTATTAGGACTCAGCCATGTGACCTGTCTTCAGTCATTCGATGCTCTTACCTTGGACTTTGAATGGTTCCAGGGGAGAGAAGCCAAGGGTGCCGAGGAAGCAGAATGGGGCAGAGGTCATGTCCAGAGAGACGTCACTATAAGAGGATCTGGAATCCTCACCCGATGACCTGGAGCGTGTTCTCCCCAGCCACGGTTCCCAGTGTCCACTCTCTCTATTTCAGCCCACATTCTCAGTCTGGTTCTCTGACCTTCCTGGAGATATCTGAGGACTACTCAATAGCTGTCCAATAATTTGCTTTCTGATTAAGCTAGTCAGAATCAGTTTCAGTTGCTTACAACAGAAACCCTGACATATCCACCCAGTCATCCATTCCATCCATTCAATTATTTAAATCATCCATTCACCCATCCACCTATCTACCTAGTCGATGTATTTCAGCCATCCTCATTCATTCATTCCTTCAAGACACGCTCAACGATCTACATGCTCTGTGTCAATCCACTTGGTTGAGAGTCTTCTCTTTTGTTGACTCTCCACTTACCTTCCCAAACATGATGTTCTTATAACAGCCTCTCCTAGCAACATGCCCAAAGTATGGGAGACGAAGCCTTGTCATCTTTGCCTGTAAGGAGCACATTGGCTGCACTTTATCCAAGATGTAAAGAACCCATGAGGTAGATATTTTTATTAATTAATTCTGTTTCCCAGATGAAGAAGTTGAGGCTCAGGGAGTTTAAGCAATTGGCCTCAAATCTCACAGCTGGCAATTAACCAAGGCCAGATTTGAACTCTAGGAGTTTGATTCTAGGGTCTATGCATGCCACCACTAGGCTATGGTGCCAGAACATAAACAAGATCCAGAGGAGATGCATGGTTTCCAATTGCTCCTCCAGTCCTGTGACTCCAACTGGGTTCTTCTGTCTTTGGTTTGATTTAGAATCTTAAGAATTCAGTAAGTAAAATAGCTCATTAAAGCTATTCAAAATATAGTTAACACAATAGAAAGATACTGACTGGGAGAAAAATGTGAAACAAAACTCAAAAGCATAAAAATAACCAAGTTCTCTGGTCTGCTAAAGATTGATGGGACCCCCCAAAACAATGGTCCTTTGTCACCCTTGGAGCTTGGAGTTAAACTCACTCCCATGGCTCAGCATTCAAACAGTGGACAGATCTACAGACTGAACACCAGGGAGGCACTCAATTCTTCAAACAATTAACCATATAAAAGAAAAAAAAAGGCAGCATGTGCTCAGGGATAGAATGCAGAAGGTAGGAGGGGAGAGAAGGAAGAGGAAGAGGAAGAGGATGAAAAGGCGGAGGAGGAGGAGGAAAAAGGATAAAGAAGCACAGAGGAGAAAAAGGAGGAGGAGGAAGAGGAAGAGGAGGAGGAAGAGGAGAAGGAGGAGGAGAAAGAAGAAAGAAGAAGGGGGAAAAAAGTTGAAGCTGAACTGCAATCCCAGAAGTACATGGTTCGAATCCACCAGATGCTCTGTTGGAGAAGGAGGGACAATCTCCTCCTGTATCAGTCAGATCTGATTTGACAGTACACACACACACACACACACACACACACACACAGGTTGAATGAAAACAGGAAACACAGGGAGGAAGTAGGAAGAGTGGTTACAACGTGGGACTTCTAATCAATGCCATAAAACACAATGTACAGGAACGGTTGAACGCAAAACCAAACTATACTGTAAACTTTCTTTCAAATAAAAAGTTTAAAAACACAAAAGCCCAGCCTGAGCTCTTTCCACCAAGAATTGCCACTGTCCTAGTAGAATGTTGGCAGATTCCCTATTCCCTTCTCTGGGTCTTTACTCCACCTTTACTGTTCCCCCCAAGGCGCGGGTGTCCAGGAAGCCCCCTCTTGTGTGCAGCCCTCTTTGTCTCTCTACCCTTGGGACAAATGTCTCATTCCCCAGGGTGTCAAGGGGAGAATTAATCACCCGAGGGAGATCAGTTAGCCTGCTGACTTGGCAGGGAAAAGACAAAGAGAAATCGGGTGTCTTCTGGATTGGCTAGGTCCCCCATTAAGGGGTGGAAAAATGCTGGCTTGGCGATTACAAATGGGCCACATCCGTGCAGGCGAGTCCTGTCCCCTTGCTCAGGAAAGCACTGCTGACGTGGTGCTCGGAGAAGGTGCCCGTCTCCTTGCCATCCTGGCCAGGCGCTCAGGCCCTGTCCCTGTCTAGGCCCAGTCCCAGCCTGTCTACCAAGGTCCCTTGGGCTTCCTCTCTCCAGCCCTCTTGGTGGCTCATGCCAAAGTCTGGTCCACATCTATAAAGCCACACTGAAGCAATTGCATGCGAGATGCCCTAGTCTCGCTGTCTGTTCTGACCTCAAAGCACAGCTGGTTCAGAGGACCTGTGTGATCACAGGCAAGTTGCTGGATTTTTTTCCTGGGTCCTCACATTTCCCTTATGATGAGGCTAGCAATCATCCCTATTCGTGCTAGCTGTAGGCCCCTCAGGTCCACACCCCACTCTCTTCTGACTCTGCTGTGTTCCCAGGGGCTGACACCTCCCATCTCCTAGCCTCCGCAGTGTGGGCTGGATTCAGCTCATAGGTAGTTGTGTCAGGGACTGGAGAGAGAAGAAGAAGGGAGAAACTGGGGTATTTCTTCCTCTCTGGTGACTTAGTGGGCAAGAAGTTGCGCTGCCAAATCAAAGGCACTTGGTTCGAACCCACTAGCTGCTCTGAAGGAGAAAAAATGGGCAATCTCCTCCTGAATGATTTACAGCTTCTGAAAACCCACCTGAGGGGCAGCTCTGAGTTGGTTCTGACTCAACAGTACACAGCAACAAGTAACAGCTGTGTCGTCCGCAGGCCAATCCATCTATGGCTCCTGTCGCCTTTGCAGAGGGACCACCTCCTCCTTCTAACCCTCCAGCCTAGGATTGGAAAAGCTGGCTCGTCAGCGATTTCTTATAACCTGTGCAAACCAGTTCCTTGCCTCAAGCTCCCTCTGTTTCAATAGTTAATGTCGTGTCTGCAGGGTCTCTGGGACTATGTCACCTTATACACTGCCTCCTCTGCCGGTTTGTAGATGGCACAACCTTGCTTAGAGAAAATGAAGAAGATTTGACGTACTTAATACAGAAGATCAAAGACTACAGCTTGACTTACATTTCAGCATAAAAAAAACCCCAAAATCCTCACCATTAGAGCAATCAATAGGCAACCTCATGATAGATGGAGAGAAGATTGCTGTTGTGAACAGCTTTATTTCACTTGAACCCACAATCAACACCCGTGACAGCAGCATTTGAGAAATCAAAATATGTGTTGCGCTGGGAAAATCTGCTGTCAAGGATCACTCCAAAGAACCAAAGAGCAATGATATTAGTTTAAAGACTAAGGTGCACCTGATTCAAGCAATGGTCTTAGCCATTACTTTGTATGCTTCTGAAAGTTGGACAATAGAAAAGGAAGATGGAAGAAGAACACATGCCTTTGAATTGTGTTGGTGAAGAGTATCGAACACCGTTGACTGCCAAAAGAACAAACAAGTCTGTCTAACTTGGGGGAAAAAATGCAACCAGTTTGCTCCTTAGAAGCAAGGATGGTGAAACTTCATCTCACAATAGTTTTTTTTAAAAAGGTGAAAATTCTTGTTACAATAGTGAAAAAACCCTCCAAACCTACTATCTGACTGTTTTGTGCATTAATGATGTACATCTGGCAGGAAGAAAAGCAGAGGTGATAGGAAAGAGGAATATTGACTGTGATAGGAAAGGGTTTATGTCACCTTGCCTGGGCCATGATTCTTGGAGGCTTGACAGTTACGTAATGATGTCATTTACCCAACTCACCCAGTCATTGCTGGTGATACGACTCGGTCTCATAACGACCCTCCACCAGGTTTTTCAGGCTGTAAATCTCTCCAGAAATCTGTAAATCTTTCTCCGGCAGAGCAGCCGGTGAATTTGAACCTGTGACCTTGTGGTTAACAGTAAAACTGTCACGTGCGATGTATCACCAGAGCTCCTCTGTGATGTCATTTGGCAGTCATCCAATGATAGGACCTGCTGGTTAGTAGTGATGTAATTTTGTGGTTATGTAATTTGTGATTTGGTCGTTATACAAGGGTGTAATTTGGAGGTCAGGTAATAATGTAGTTTGGATATAACAACAGAGTCATCTACCTTTTAATGATATGATCATCATTTATTTTCATATACCAAGCTGGTCTTTGGAACCTACCTGTCATTAAGCGAGAAATGGGTGTACATAGTAGCTACATACAGCTATTGCTTACCATATTGAAGAACACAGATGTAGAACACTTCGCTCATCATAGAAATTCAGTGGATAGTGTTGGGTTAGAGTCTCTCAGCCTTGGCACTATTGATATTTGGATCATTTTTGGTTGTGGGGGTTATCTTATGCATTAAGAAGATGTTTGACAGCATCTCTGCTATCACCTGCTGTTAATAGTTTTAACAAACACTTCTCCAGTTTTAACAAGCAAAAAAGGTCTTTGGATCAGAGTGAGTGTACAGATGAAATCACCTTGGTTGGGAACCACTGGGCTAGATGATTTTTAAAACTATCATCTGCTTGCCAAGAAGGAAGGTAAAGGGGGCTGTTGATGTAAGAAGGATTAGTCTTAACATGAAAGTTCCCTCACTAAGTTGATAACAACACATGATTTGGAATCAGATATATCTTTATCCCAAACCCCATTCTACCTTCTTGCTGGGTTACCTTAGGCAAGTGAGTTCACCTCTCTAGGCCTCAGTTTTCCTATCTGTTAAAAAGGGTAATAAAAACAGCTCCTTCTTCATCAGGCTGTGAACACGTACCCTCAGTTTTAGTGTGAAGACTTCTCCTGAAGGCAGGAGGGGGTGCGAGGGACACCCCCAAAGTCTCCCGAGCCTGAAGATGGTGAGTTTTCATCTCCAAGCTCCAAGAGGATGCTCCAGGAAGCTGTCCTCGGGTGCGGTCCAGCTGAGTCAGGTGTGTGCATTGTGGGCACTGCTGAAGGGTTGCAGGGGAAGTCAGGAGACATCCCTGCATCCAGAGACATCCATCAAGGTCAGAGGAAGGGGCCAGACAGCTGACACAGCAGGGGCTGGTGAGCCAGGAGCAAGAAACAGGACTGCCTCCAGGAGGCAAGGGAAGCAGGACGAGGGCTGGGAGGCCCGCTCCCTCCACAGGTGATAAGACTGAGGAGCCGACGAAGGCAGCCAGCTGAGTGATAGATAATTTCACATCGACGGTAAACACAAGTGTGACACCAGTGTGGAGGGGAGATGAAGTGACTGATTAGGGAACAGGACAGCCAGAGACCCTCTGTGGGGCAGCTGGGTTTGACGGTACTGTGTGGGAAGGAAGCCCGCAGACAGCGGGAGCCGGATCCTGCAACGTCCACACTTCAGCTTAGCCTGTTTTTATTGACTCACTCAGCTGTGTGTTTTTGTTGTTTGCTATTGTAGATCCGACACCTGGTCATCCCCGTGAACAATGGAACATTGTACCATCTCGTATCATCCATCTCCCGACAGTGAATGACACTGTTTTCATCCATAGGGTTTCCATGGAGCCCTGCTTTTCAGCAGTAGATTGCCAGGTCTTTCTTCCTAGTCTTAGTCTGAAAGCTCTGCTGAAATCTATCCAGCATTACGACAACATGAAAGCATGAAAACCTCCAGTGACAGATGGGTGGTGGATATGCATGACGTGCCTTGGTCGGGAATCTAACTCGGGTCTCCCAGATGCAAGGTGAGAATTTTACCACTGAACCACCACTGCCCTTTGCAATGAATGTGGACTGAGCATTTATTTATTCCTTGCCATGTGCTGGGATACAGCTGGGATTATAACGGAGTATGAAGTAGTGGATTATTCAACATGGGTTTTCATGCCCTTGATTTTGACTTTTGCCACGTGGCTAATCATGCCAGTTCTAGACGTTTGTGGCTCAAAAAGAGATTTGAATAGCCTCTTAATGAGGCCGTGAAAATAAGAGGTGCAAAACTCTAACATAGGGACTGGTTAGCTTTGCTGTCCTGCTATGCATAAACTGAGCAAACTTAGAGGCAGAAGCGCTCACTATCGCTATGAGAAAGAGCCAGAGAGCGATGGAAGGCCAGGAGTTGGTCATCCAAAGAGCTGGGGGGGAGCAGGAGCGTGTCCTGCGTGGGGACTTGGCTTTTGCAAAGGGCCTGAGGTGGAAATGAGTATGGCGTGTTTGAGGAAGTGTAACAAGGCCAGAGTGTCTAGGGAGGGATCATTTCTCCTACTTTCCAGGGGTGGGACCTGAGGTCCACAGAAGGAATTTGACTGACTTGAAGTCTGAGGGAGTTCCCAGGGATCCTCACTTCTTGGTATTCATGTTTTTGGGCATTCTCTTCCTACAGTGAGTCAAAGCTGCCCTGTGTACCCAAGAGAAGGTGGCAGAAATGATGATGCATCTCTTCCAAAACTATGTCAACACGTCAACAGAGGCATTGAGCTTTCTACCTTCGTCTTTGCCGTGGCTCCCTCTGTGGGAAGCCAACCACCAAGGTTGTGAATGAGGATGTGAGAATGTGAGGATGTGAATGAGTGAAATAGTGGACCAGAGCTTATGGGTAGAGAGAGACTGCGGCCTCTCAGCCAACGGTGACCACTGAATTGGCAGCCACGTGGGTGCGCCATCTTGGAAGACAATCTTCCTGCCATGGTCAGGATGGCAGCTTAGCTGATGTCTGTTAACGTCTTAAGGGATCCCGTGCCCAACCTGAGTTTCTCTCCAATTCCTGAGTCGTGGAAACCATGAGAAAGAATAGTTACTTATTGTTAGGGTCAAGTTGTGAAGTTTTGGGCTGATTCATGCTGTGGGGGTGTGTCCTGTCGAGTCAGAACCAGCCTGTAGCTGACCCACCTGTGCATTTTCAGAGGCAGTAAATCACACGGAGAGGACATTGCCCATCCTCTTCCAGAGGAAGGGCTGGTAGATTCAAACTGCGTGCCTTTCGGATTGCAGGGCAGCTTCTCACCACTAGGCCACCAGTGCTCTCTAGGATTCATTACGTAGTTCAAGGTAACTATGATCCCTCCTAATGAGTCCAAAGTAAAGAAATCAAGGTTTGGACCCTATTCTGTGCTCTGAAGGGTTTCCTTTGGCTGTTTTGGAAAGTATATCCGTGTTGGTCTTGGTTTGGAAATGCCATTGAACCTTGTTCACCACAGTTAACCCTCCTGGTATGTGGAATCTGGTGGCCTCACTTCCAGCATCACAGAAAGATTCATGCTTCCCAGAGTAGTGAGAGGTAGATCTTATCCTATGCCAGGCATTGTGCCAAGTGCTATACGTATATCAACTCAGATGATTGGTTGTGAGGTGCTATTGAGTCTGCTACAACTCATAGTGACCTCATGAACAACCAGTCAACACTTTGCTCAATCTTGCAGCACCCCACCATCTCTGACACCCTCAAACCTGTGGTTACAGCCACTGTGTCAGTCTACCTCATTGAAAGTCTTCCTCTCTTTCACTGACCCTCTCTTTCCCTGCAACATCATGTCTTTTCCCCAGAACTGGAGGCTTCTGGCAACATGCCCAAAGGATGTGAGATGAAATATCACCATCTTTTTGCCTCCAAAGAGCACGCATCCTCTTCGCACTTCTTTCAAGATGGATTTGTTTGCTTATTGGGAGTACTCAATAGTCTTCAGCAGCACAATTTAAAGGCCTCCGATCTTTTGTCTTGCTTAATCCTTGTGCAGCTCTCCTATGTCTATGAAGCAATGGAAAATACCATAGCTTGGATCAGGAGCACCTTAGTCTTTAAACTGATGTCTTTGCTCTTTAAAGAGATCCTTGACAACCTGATGAACTTGGTGCTATTGTTCCCATATTACAGATGAGGAGCTGAGACACAGCGTCTTTTGATTACTTGTTAAGTGTGTAGCTGGGTTTCTCCTCTCTCCTTGGACATGGGCCATTCCTGGGCCTTTGCTGCCTTCTGGAATCTGAGGAGGAGAAACCCAGAGAGAAGGTCCAGCCTGCACTAACCCTCTGTCCCCGGACCCCAGGCCCCTGTCCTTCCAGCGTCCTTGACCCTGCACAGCGAGGGTCACTGGCTCATCTGTATGGCTCTCACTGAAAGCTGAGAACAGCTCCCAATGCATCACCGGGTGGCAGTCACGCCAGCGCCCGCGTGTCATTTCCATCCATCTTTCTCCAACCGCTCCCTGTCACTGGTGAGGGAGGCTGGGGGGAGGAAGAGGAGAAGATGGATGGGGTGGGGGCCGAGAAGCAGGGATGGCAGCGAGGAGGGAGGAAGGAGAAGAGGGACTCAGGAAGAGGAGAGAAAAGAGCAGAGGGAAGGAAGAGAGAGAGATTACTGAAAAACAGAGGTGAGGCCAGACACTGAGCAAAGAGGAGCAGTGGGAGTGATGGAGAAGCGAGGGAGAAGACAGGTGTCCTGGTGGGAATGGGAGAAAGAGGCAGGGTGTGTGTGTGTGTATGTGTGACCCTGAAGGAGGCAGGGAGTGCCAGAGAGAGAATTCCAAGAGGGAGGGAGCACGCTGGAGGGAGGCAGGAAGCTTGGAGAGCTGCCAGCCTCTTTGTTTATTTGTTTTCCCAATCACAGCTGGCCCCACCCCCACTCCATGGCCCGGTGCTGACGCTCAATCAAAAGGCAGTGGGAGGAAGGGGGGTGGATGGAAGAAGTCCAAGAGCTGAAGGACCTCCAAGACTGGGTTTGGATTTGTCCCCCAGAGGGGGCCCTGGCCACAGCAGGAGGAGGACAGGGGAGAGGGACCCATCACGTCTTCCTGTGTTGGCCTTTTGCCAAGCTAGTCTGGACTTTCATGAGCTCTTCGACTTGGGGGAAGTTGAGGGCTTTACCTTCATCTGCAATGACTACCCCTTTGTGCTTCACTGTTGTGAAGTCTGTCCACTCCTCAGCCCCTTCTTGTCCAGAAAATCTCTCCTCGCTCCCACTACCCCTCCACGAAGTGCGTACACAACAATGCATGTCGACAGCCATGAAGACAGAGCCTTTCTGTCTAAAGACATAAGGTCACTATGAGGTGAAGCTATCTAAAAGTGGACAAATGCTTTCCAAGCCTCTGTTGCATCTTATTTACTAAAGTCTCACCAGCCAAAGTGGCAGGACTACGAGGCCAAGAGTCCTGCCAGCATGCGTGGCAGAGAAGTGGGGTGGCTCGAAAAACTGTCTCCCGTGTTGTTCTTGTTGCTTCTGCATTGAGCCTGATCCTGAATTGTAACGTGTTCGGTCCCAAATAATTGTGAGGGTATCACATGGCTCAGTTTAAATTCAGCAAGAGGAGCTGGGAGAAATGGCCTCTTCCTTTTGGTAGGAAGGAGTTCCTGGGTGATGCAAACAGCTGACAGTTCAAATCCACCAGGTGCTATGCAAGGACGTTGAGTAGTCTCTTCCTGCAAAGGTTTATACCTTCTGAAAACCATTGGAAGTCATCATGAGTTGGGATAGAATTGATAGCAGTAGAATTATGTTTGAGTTTGAGACTGTCTATCTATCCAACCACCCATTCATCCATCCATCCATCCACCCATCCATCCATCCATCCATCCATCCATTCACCCCAACTTTCTATCTATCTATCTATCTATCTATCTATCTATCTATCTATCTATCTACCTACCTATCTATCTATCATCTCTCTAAATAGACTAAGTTTGATGTTTCAACCACACTGGCCTTCTCTCAGTCCCTCTAAGTGTGCCGGTGGTGTTGTCATCAAGTCGACTCAAAACTCATAGTGACCACACGGAAAACGGAATGAAACGCTGCCCAGTCTTGTGCTGGACCCACAGTCTCTGCTGTGCTTTATGAAGCCCACTGGTCACTGTGCCAGTCCCCTGGCTGAGGATCTTCCTCTCCTTCGCTGACCTTCTGTATTTTCCAAGCACCAGCCCCTCTTGAGTACTTGCCCAAAGTATGGGAGATGAAACCTCATCATCCTCATTTCTAAGAATCACTTTGGCTGCCCTTCTTCCACGATAGACTTGTTTGATCATTTGACCCTCTAAGGTGTAGTCAATATTCTTCACCCAACAGCATAACAACTCAAAGGCATCAATTCCGTGTGAGTCTTTTGTATTCACTGTCCAGCTTTCTCGTGCATGTGAAGCAGAGCAAGTGGCTTCCCGCTCCAGGCCCATTGTCCTTGTTCTTCCTTGCCTTGGAATACTTTCCCCATGGCTCTTGGAAAAGCTCACTTCTCATTTTTCAACGTAAATGCCAGCTTTTCAGGGAGCTTGCCCCGACCACCCTCTTTAAAAAAAGTCCCCTTCACTGTTATCAATCAAAGCTGCTTTGTGCCTTTCCACCAGAACTTGGTAGTTTAGAATGATTTATTTTTGTTATCCCCTCTCTCCTCTCCTCCATGCCATCAGCTCTCTGACGTTAGGGACTTTGTCCATCTTAGTGACCACTGTCACTGCCTTTCACATAGTAAGTGTTCAATAAATACGTGCTGGATGAAAGCATGAAAGGATGAGTTATGGTGAAAAAAAAATAAAGTTTATAAGTGATACTACGTTTGTGCTCCTTGGAAGCAAAGATGGTGAAGCTTTGTCTCACATACTTTGGGCATGTTACTAGGAGAGGTTATCCCTTAGAGAGAGACATCATGCTTGGAAAAGAGGAGTCAGTGAGGGAGAAGAAAATCCTCAACCAGATGGATTGACAAAGTGAATGCAGCAATGGACTCCATTGCACTGAGGATGAAGAATGGCGCAGGATAGGACAGGGTGCAGATCTGTAGTTCACAGGGTTGTACTTGACTTGATGGCACCTAACACCATCACCACCACCTGCTCTTATATTTGTAGAGTCATCAAGAATCTAGAAACCAACCAACCAACCAACCCCAAACCCACTACTGTCGATTCCAATTCATGATGACCCTCCCGCCCCCAGGTTTCCAAAACTGTATCTCTCTATTGGAGGAGGTTGATTCATGGCTCTCCCTGAGAATTACCTCTGGATTTAAACCAATGACCTTTAAGCAAGCAGTCCAACACACAGGCCAACAGGACACTTTTTGGATTTGGAAGGGAACTCTGAAAGCTTTGGTCATTCTTATTTGCATGTCATGGGAGAAATGTTGTATGAACCTGAGGTTTTGGGGTCCCCAGTGTAGGATGCATTCTTAATTTTTTTACCCAGTGTGTCCTACCTTCCCTCACACATGTGAAAGACTGGCAAGAGGCAAAGTCTGAATCTTCGCCAAAGGTTGAGACTTAAGCATATTAATAAGATCTTTTTAAAAAATTAAAAATGTTAATTTTAATGTTTCTGTTAAGAAAAAACATAAACAAAATATGAACAAGTTCTACCTGTAGACATTATACATGTAGAAAATGTTTTTACATGTACAATTTAGTTCCATCAATGACATTCCCTAACTTGTGTGCCCTTTTTTAAATCATCTTTTCTGAGTTGTTTCTCCTCCACGAACATAAACTCATAGCTCCCTCAGGTCCCAATCTAATTTTCCCAGTTGCTATTGCGTATTGGATCCAAAATAGACGGTTCTTAACGGAGCATCCTGCTTAAGGCTTAAGGCAGACATTCTTCACATTGCTCAAATCTCCGCCTCTGTCTTCACATGGCTTTCTTTATCGGTGTCTCTCTTGTCTCTGCTTTTCTCTTATTCAAACCAAAGGTCTTACAAATTGATCAGTCAACTCTTTGTGGGGCAGCACAAACACAAAGGAGACTAGCAGTTTTCCAATACTCATCCAGTTGATCAGATTGTGGTGGAATGTGGAATGTTAACCTCAAGGTGGCATAATGCTAGGGAACCGGAAGTGGCAGGAGGCTGGAGAACCGGAAGTGGCTGTAGGCTAGAGAATCGGAAGTGGCAGCACACTGGTCAACCAGGTGCACACGTTTGCAGTCGCGTGTGTATCTCCATCTAGAGCCAACTTGGTTCTTCATTGCCTCCTCTTGGAAGATTTTAGTTCCAGTTTTCGTTCAGACCCACTGGGGAGTAGAGGCAATTTTGCTTTGGTTTCTTGGCCAAAAATCTCTTGATCCTCAAAAGTCTTGTGAGAAGACCTGACCAGGATGGAAGACAGCGCACTCACCAGGATGGTGGAGAAAGGGAGAGACTCACCTCAAGAGGACACAGATCATATTGGATTAGGGCTCACCCTAAGGACCTCACGTCAATTCAATCACATGCACAAAGACCCTCTTTCCAAGTAAAGCCACACCCACAAGTATTGGGGGAGGGGAGGGTGGAACTTCAGTGGTGCAGTGGTTAAAGAATTTGGCTGCTAACCAGAAGATCAGAAGTTTGGATGCACAAACCACTCAGAGGCAGAAAAGATAGGATAGTCTGCTTCCATAAACATTATAGTCTTGGAAATCCTATGGGGCAATTCTACCCTTATTTCACAGGGCTGCTCTGATATGTAATGAATGACTTGGTAACAGTTTTGGGGATAGGACTTAAACATACATATTCTTTTTTTAGAGGGGGGATACACTTCAACCTAAGACGCAGCTGAGGAGGTCAACTTCTCCAGCCTCTATTCTTTGTCCATAATACTAGTGTGGTAGGAGGATGGACGTTCTTGGGTGAGGGCAGACTAGAGAACAGGGCTCTTCCAGGAGACAGGGCAGCGTCTGCCCC
Organism: Elephantulus edwardii; assembly: GCF_000299155.1. NCBI lineage: Eukaryota > Metazoa > Chordata > Mammalia > Macroscelidea > Macroscelididae > Elephantulus > Elephantulus edwardii. Next base: position 2,341,462 of record NW_006400054.1, read on the forward strand.
TCTGCGATCTGGGCATCTGTGTCCCAAAGCCCAGGCGTGCTTGGGACTGCCACGCTGGAACAGATTGTCTGCTTTGTCTTTGCTCGATGGATGTCTTGGAGGCAGCGGAGGGGACTGGAGACCCAGCTCTTTTTCTCCTCTCCACCTTGCTAGGTGCTGGCAGCTGTTCAACGGGGCATCGTTTCTAGGAAAGCAAGTTTCCCAGCCCTCCAAAAGCACGTGTGGCCTTGGTCTCCATGCCACCACCTCGGTAAAAATATCCTAGAGACAAAAGTCCAGACTGGGAATCAAATACGTCTGTAATCTCAGCGATCTCAGAAATCCAGAGACTAGGAGACGAGGCTGCCCCAAGAGTGCTATGTGGTGAAAAGATCCCAGGATTAAGTGTCTCTTCTTTCTCATGTAGATTTGAAGAATTACAGGCAACACTGCATGTACATCTTTGTGCATCTGTAACTTGGCTTCTGAGAACTTTTTTTAGGACACCCCCACCCCCCCAGGCACTGAGTGAGGTGCTGTTCATTCCCTGTTCAGGCATTGAACGAGTTGCTGGTTGTTTCCTGTTCCAGCATTTGTGCTCCATTCTCTCCATGCTCTGGGAGGCTAACTAACCCCTGCTGACGGGCTCTTCAGCACCTTGGACAGAGCCACAGGCTCTGGCTTCTTGGTTCTCACCTCCAATGTCTTCCTCCTCTCCTCCCACACTCCTGCCTCCTCCTGCCTTTCCTGGACAGCTGTTGAGTCTGACCTAAAGGTAGGGAAGATGATGAAGGGGAAGGAGATGGCAAGCATGTGGAAAAGAATGGAGGAGGGGGAAGGGACTGGGATGGGAAGAGCTGTAGAAGGTGTTGGGAGTCCACAGGAAGAGGGACGGGAAGTGAGGGTGGTCAAAGTAGAGAAGGGACTGGAAGTGATGGAGGCAAGGATGAGGAAGAGAAGAGGAGATGGGCCTGAATTGGAGGAGGGTCAGGAGGTGATGGGGGACAGAGTGGAGGAGAAATGAGAGGTGATAAGGAACAGTATCAGGGAAGGAATGGAAGATGATTGGAATAAAGATGGAGGGAGGGACAAGAAGCGATGATGACCGTAGGGAGAAAGGATGAGAGGTGATGAGGCCAGGGTGAGGAAGGAAGAAGAGGTGGTGAGAAAGGACGAGGTGTTGAGGTCAGGGTGGAGAAGAATGAGAGGTGGTAGCAGAATCAGGGATGGGGAGAGGAGAGTGCTACTGACATCTCTGTAATAGGTGAGGCCAGGGTTTGATTATGTTCAACATCCTACAATGTATAGGACAGCCCTCACAGCAAACGAATATCTGGTCCCAGATGTATGTCAGCGGCGTTGAGACTGAGAAATTCTGGATTACACATTGCCCTCAGTCTTAGGAAGGGCTGGTACATGTTTGTCCTGAGAATAAACCACATGCCAGTCATTTGTTTTTCCTTTGCTGGGATCAACTGGTAACATCCTCTGGCCAGTGGTCTGAGGTTTGGCAGATCCAGGCTCCAGGCCCAGCTTGTTCGTGAACTTGTTTTGTGATCCTGGACAATGTTCCTTGTCAATTCTATTAGATCTGTTCTCCCCCTGAGCTTTGGTGGAGATCAAATGAAGCAAAGGGCAGGCAAGGTTTTAGGAAAAGCCCAAAGTGCTTGATGTAGCAAAGCCCCTTGGGCTTCCTGAGCACCCAATGTAGGCTGGCAGCTCAGATCATGAATTCACTGCCCTGAAAAAGTGTTCAAGATCTACATCGATTCCAGGAAGGGCCACTGAACATATCAGTGGCCAGAAGACTACACCCTAGGAGAAGTATCTTTTGAGTGGGCCAAGAGTGGTTAGACCTCTCAGATCCAAATGTTACAGGGTCACATCTTGGCATTGCCACTGCACATGTTACTTTGACCATTCCTTCTCCTTTCTCCAAGCCTCAGCTTACTCACCTTCAAAACAGAAAAGAACACGATGGCTCTTGGTTCCACTATTCACTGCAATGTAGAGACCATCCCCAAACATAAGGGCTGAAAACACCAACGTTGTCTTGTTTATTCTGGTTTAATGAGTTAACTGGTCTCAGCGGGGTGGTTCTTCTATTCAATGTGACGTCAGCTGGTGTCACCGTGTGGCTGCGGTTATCTGACTTGGCTGAATTTGAAGATCCAAGAAGTTTCATGTAGAAGTTCTGACATTCCATTGCTTCTTTTTTTTTTACTTTTTTATTGTATTATTTTTACGTGTACTGTCAAATCAGATCTGACTGGTACAGGAGGAGATTGCCCCCTCCTTCTCCAGCAGAGCATCTGGTGGATTTGAACTGCATACCTCTGGGATTGCAGTGCAGCATCTTGCCACTAGGCCACCAGAGTCCCATTGCTTCTTGCAGCTGCTTTGACTTCCTCATAGTATGGCAGCCTAAGAGTAGTCAATGCTTCTTGGATGGCATCTGGTTTCCAACAAGGGAAAGTGGAAGAAGCCACCAGTCCTCTTAAGGTCTAGGACTGTGACCTCGTTTGGAAACAGAGTCTTTGCGATACTATCAGTGAGATCGACACAAGATCTTATCAGAGTAGGGTGAGTCCTAACCTTTCCGAGTGGTGTCTTACAAAAGAGTAGAGCAGACAGAGAGACAGAGGACAAATGGATAGCCAGGTGAGCACAAAGACAATCAGGAATGCCAAGGAGTGGCCGAAGCCACTGGAAGTTAGGCGAGAGCCCTGGACCAGTCTCCTTTCCTCAGAGCACCCCAGAAGGAATCGACACAGCGGGTGACTTGATTGGAACATCTAGCCTCCTGAACTAAGGCACTGCATTTCTGCTCTTCAAAGCCACTTGGGGTTTTCCTGGTAGTTTGTGGCAGTTCTAGGAAAGGAAAACAATCTCTTATAGGGCCAGTCATCTAGAATATTTGAAACCAAAATGGTGCCAGAGTATGTGGGATATGTGTTTGCTTTCCAGTCAACCATAAGCCTATTTTCAGAGAACTCTTCCCTGCAGATAAATATTTTTTGGTCTTCCCAGCTTGTGATCAACATCTTTCCCCACTTTTTTATTACTTGTCCCAAGGGAAAAGAATGTGCTTGGATGTTCAATTGGCTAAATGTCTCCTTCCCCACCACACCCAGTAGATGCATAGGCACACAATGCAGTATCCACTTTATACACACATACACAGCTGCCCTCGTGCAAACATACACAACATGCCCTGGATTTATACACTCAAGGGTGATAAACATGGTCACCATATACAAAGACACACACACACACACACACTCTCACTCACATGCTACAAGTAATCCTCACATCATGACTAATCACTCCGGCGTGTGTGTGTACGTGTGTGTCCCACAATCCCCCTGGCAGGCACATGCCGGCCAGCCACCACTTGAATTAGCACCAAAGGATTATGGGACCCTGGGCCATTAATCTAGGTGACAAACAGGACTCAGAAGGCATATTTGCACCCCGAAATTGAAAAGATTAGGCCATATTTGTCAAGGATTGGTAGGGCTTTATCGCCTCCACGGCAGATGCTGTTAAATATTCATGAGCTGCATAAGTGGGAGAAGCCCTCCCCAGACCTGAAGACTTTTAGCTGTGGAGAGAGAGGAGGGGGAGAGAGATTTATCTGAACTCGGCAAGGGATGAAAGGTACGAGATCGTGGACCCGCGCTTGCTGGGTGCAACACGCTGGCACTGGGGGAGAGGGCCAGAGATGGGGGTTCCTGGTGTCTTTGTGGGGCTCAGTGTGGGGTTGGAGATCCGTGGAGTTGTGTCAACATGCAGGACTGATGGGATAGAGGTGGGGGGGTTGTTCTTCTCTGGGCAACGTTGGCATATTTAGAGCTTTTATCACCTATATTTTGGGTAATTGTTGACTTATCTGCTGCTCCTCACCTCAATAAATGGGGACCTCCCCAAGATACAGACCCATTATGTGGAGGCTCCAACTCCCCTGTCTGTCTCCTTGGCATCCAGCGCAAAGCCAGGAACGTAATCAGAAACTGCTCAGTGGCAAAGCCAGTGTCTTCCTGGCCTGGGGGCAGGTGTGCCCCATTGATAAAGGAGACTGTGTAAGGGTCTCACCCTGGATTCTACGCATGCTCTCAGAATTTTCTAGAAGCTCATGGGGGCATATGAATGCAGAACAGTAACTAAGAGAGGGATTTGGAGCCAGATAGACTCGGGCACAAATCTTAGACCTCTCACTTCCTCGTTGTGCGGCTCATCCCTAACCCTTCACCTCTAATGCCTTGGTTTCTCCATGTGGTTCAATACCAGCCCCTGCCACCTCTTGGGCTGTGGGAGGATTCACTCAAGCTGTAGGTGTGGGACTGGGCAGCCAGTAAAACCAGTTGCTGTCCAGTTGACGCTTCTCCTGGTGCCCTGCGTGTGTCAGGGTACAAAAGGCACTCCAGAGGGTTTGCAACGGTTCAGTCTTTGCACGGAGATCACCAGGCCTTTCTTCGTAGGCACTTGGGTGGACTACACCACCAGCTTTTCCGTTATCAGGTGAGCTTGTTAATGGTTTTCACCATCTGATATACAGTAAGTGCTTACTAACTGCAGCTGTCAGTGCAGGAAGGATGATTACTTACATTCCTAGTGGGTCTAAGGGCAGCCTAGCCATCCCCTTGACCATAATTTATGGAGGGTTTGCTCAGGGCCAACGCTGTGCCCAGCTGCTGAAAAAAAAAATCAATGGGAATTCAGACATTTGGCAAAAGCCAATGAAGTCGCCTTGTCCAGTAAGGTAGCTGCTGACCACATACCTACTGATATTGAGTTGGGTCCAGGTCACAGTGACCCTGCAGCATCCGAGCCTTCTGAAGAGACCAGCCGTTTCAAACCTCACAGAGCTCACATGGGTCTTCAGGCTTCAGAGTTTGACTCAGTGGCAGCCGCTCTTTGGGTCTTATTTTGTTTTGTTTTACAGTGCTTTAAGCATACCTGATTTTATCGCTCATCTCTTTGTTGCATTTTGGGGCTGTTGTGGTTTTTTGGATGAACTGGAGGCTGTCGGCAACTGTGTGTCAAAGCGAGCACGTGGGCGCCATCTCCCCGCCAGCTCGGCGCCACCCCAGGCCTCTGTGTCCCGACTGTGCCGGTCATTTGCACGTCATCTGAAACTTCCGTAATGCTATTGTACACTCCGTGATTGGAAAAGTTGTGGGCCAGTTAAAGAGAGGGAGACCCTCCTTGAAATCCCCCTGGAAGGTGGGCTGGGAGTCAGTTGCGGGTCTTCAGCAGCAAGAGAGATTAATTGTGCAATGTTGTTGTTGGGCACCAGCAGGTCGCCTCTGATTCATAGCAACTCTACTGACAACAGTGGGGTTTTGAGGCTGTAAATCACAGAGGAGGAGCAGCTGGTGGTTTTGAACCTTCAGAGAGGCGAGGCCTTTGGGTTACCAGCACAGTTCCCTAGGAACAAGGTCACCAGAGCTCTCTGCACACTTCACAGATTTCAAACCCCCAGAAATCCCACTGCTGTCTTGGTTCTAACTCAGCAACCCTACACTGGGCTTCTGAGGCTGTAAATATCTTTCAGGACGAGACTGCCCATTTTTCTCCCATGGAGTAGAAGCTGGGATTGAACTGCTAACCTTTCCTTTCGTAGCACAACACATTATCCTTGGAGTAGCTGGTGAGTTTGAGGCACCGACATTTCAGTTAGCAGCCACCAGAACACCTTTAGGAGATTACATTAGAGTCTAAACATAACTTTTATTGGCTCTGGGAAATGAACACATTCATGTGACACGATTATTACAATACTCATTCTACCTGTAGGTTGCATGGATATTTACCCACGTAATTATTCTCTTTTTCAAATGGTAAAAATGTGAATTAATGAATTATGTGTCTATTTTGATGCAAGTGAAAAAAAATCTTAGAAGCAGATTGGTTTCCCATTCAACCATTCACACATATTTTGTTTTACTACGTTAATGACAACAACGTTAATGACAACAGTCATTATTAATGTAATCTCACTCTTCCTGCTTCCTCTCTGTGGCTCTCATTTCCCCTAATCCTTCTGTCCTGACCTTTCCTGCCTTCAGGGCTTTGTTCTTGGACAAAGGCTGCTCTTTTGGTGCTTCTAAGGTGTGAGTGCCTTCCTGTTGCTATTGTTGTTGTTGTTGTTATGTTAGGCCACCTTATTATAGGCCTTAAAAAGTCAGCCAGGGAGAATGTACTTTGTTCTAGGTTCAAAGGATAACTAAAGCTCATAGTCTCTCAGGGGTTCCACCAGTGGCTATCAGACCAGGAAGCCTGGCCTTCATAAGGATGCTCATGTAATTCTCTGGACTAGGCAAGATTATGCCCATTCTATGAATGAGGAAACTGAGATTCAGAGCTTTGTAAGAGACTTGCTAACAGTGTCTGTTTGGTGTATGAGGACATGACCTTTATGTTCTCTCCATTCTCTGGGTTGAGACTGGGGGCAGGAGGCAGGAGAGGGCAGAGGATGGACCAAGCTGAAGGCCACTCCCTGTCCCGCCCACCATGGGCCCCCTCGCGACTGCCTGCTGGGTCCTGAGGCTTGTAGGAGTGAAGGGATGGGAAGGAAGGCTGGTGGAGACGAGAATCTTTTCCCTCCATGACACCGTACGTGATTTTGCTGGCAACATGTCCCTTGATCTATTTCCCCTGGTAGTGATTTCAACAACAACAATAACAGAAATCCATCATTTCTTTAGTGGGGAATGGAGGGCGGTGGGGGTTGGTTTGTCTTCTGGTGCGGACAGCAAGCTCTTTATTCTTTCCTTGTTTGGGAAGATGTCGCTCCAGCCTAGCCCAGCCCAGCCCAGTCTCAGCCAGGTCCCAGAGAACTGGGGCATGGGGACAATGAGAACCCTGGTGCCCTCTGACCTGGGGGGGAGACCCAGCCTCACTTTCCTCCTCTTGAAAATGAGGAGAACCTTCCAGCAAACAGAAATGAAGGCAGGCAGAACTGGGCGAGTTAGGGATCAAAGAGGATGATGGATCGAGGGTACCAGAAATGAAATCAGTGAGTCGATCCCTATGCAAGCGGCTGGGAATCGAGTGTCAAACACTCAGCTACTGTCTTAGTTCTCTCTTGCTGGTCAACAGAAATACCACACGTGAGTGGGTGGCTTTAACAGACAGGAAGGTGGGTATTTTCTCCACCTTTAGGAGGCTAGCAGTTTTGGGGAGAGGCTTTATCTCTGTGTCTCCTGGTTCAAGGAGGTTCCCCAAAAACACCTGGATCCAAAGGATATTCTTTCTTATTGTGGTTGAGGGTCCCCCTTCTCTCCTGGCTCTTTTCTTTTGTCTCTTGTAAGACAAAAACTGTACGGGATACACCCTGGAAAACATCCATTACATCTGATCTGGGCTGTGCCTGGGGAAGGGCGTTGTATCCCATTCAGTCGCCTGACAGCTGATGAGCTGATCACATCTTAGGATGGGATTGTTATGTTACATAACTGCCTAGAATCTTGCCTCCCTAACAAAGGGGTTCGAATTTACAGCACACAGGATTGTTACATCATACTGAGAATCATAGCCTTGCCAAGTGGACAGCTATTTTGTAGGGGACACTGTTTATCCTATGACCACAGCTAACCCGAGGGTTAGAGATTCAAATCCACCCTCCAATGTTGTGGAAGAAAAGGTGTGGCAGACTATTTCCATAAGCTTTAAGGAAAACAGATCCTTGTGGATGGAGCATTTGTAATACAGGCCAGAACAGACAACAAATTAATTACCATCACTCGGGCTGCCATCAGCAGTGTTTGCACCAAACCTAACACAACACTTGCACAAAAATAATTAGATTCTAATGTTCTGGTTTATATTTCCCCAAACCTTTTGAGTCTGCCAGTTACTCTTACACAATTACTCTTACAGAGTAGATACCTCGACATCCACTTCCTACATCATGAAATAAATGGTTCAGAAAGGTTAGGTGAGTTGCCCAAGGTCACACAGCATGCAAGTAGTGTGGTATCATGGCTGAATCTCAGTTCTGAGCCTGTGCCTTGGGCCTTTAATTATCCAGTTGGTGTTTCTCAAGTGGGACCCCAGACAGAGAGCATCACCTGAATACATGTCAGAAATGCAGATTCCTGAGTCCTACCTCAGATACACAGACTGTCTCCTGGGGCTGGCTTCAGAGCTCTGGCCTTTAAGCATCTACTGCCCTTTCAGGTGATCAGGGTGCACCTCTGAATTATGCTCAGGGGTCCCCGCCATTGAAAACCCTATGGGACATGGTTGTACTCTGAAATACATGGGGTCAAGTTCAAATCCACTGTGTGATCTGAGGGAGAAAGAGGGACAGTCTTTTCTCATAAAGATATACAGCCTTGGAAACCCGATCGAGGGTCACTGTGGGTCAAAATCAAGTTGAGAGATAAGCGAATAAGCCTGGGTGGGTGTGACAAGACTTTGCACCCTTGATGTTATTGCTGTTATTATTATTACTGGAATATGTTGATTGCTTCCAGTTACAGCCCTGGAGGAGGGCGCCATGCTTGGTAAAGTTGTTGTTGTTGTTGTGTATCACTGACCTAGAGCTAACCCTTCAGTGGGTTTTCAGAGGCAGTAAATCGCATAGGAAGAAACTGCCCAGCTTTCTCCCATGAAGCAGCTGGCGGATTTGAACCGTGTGCCTTTGTGTTGACAGCTCAGCACCTTACTACTAAGCCACCAGAACTCTCTCTTGGTGAAGGAGAGGGCCAGCAAAGGAGTGGAAGACACAGTGGCCCCAAGAGCGAGCTCAGGCCAAGCAGAGCCTGTGAGGGTGGCGCTGCACTGGGCAGTATGCTCTGATGTACAGCAGAGCTGTGGTCTCAGGCTAGATAGAGTGTGACGCTGTCTGACTCCATATTAGGTTCTCATGGAATCTGGACTTCTGGACCCACTGAGCCTGGTGGAGCCTGATGTTATCGCTCTGACATACTCTTTGAACCCTAAACACGAGGTGTCCCCAGAAGTCATCTTTACAGTATAACTTAATTGTTGTTGTTAGATGTCACCGAGTCAACCGTGACTCACAGCAACCCTGCGAACAACAGGCCTGAGCCTTGCTCTGTCGAGTTCGGTCCTCACCATGTCTGACATGCCGGAGCCCATTGTGACAGCCACAGTGTCAATCCATCTCGTTGAGGGACTTCCTCTCTCTTTCTCTGACTTTTCCCAGCATGAAGTCTTTTCCCAAGGATTGGCCTTTCCTGAAAACATGGTCAAAGTACATGAGACAAAGTTTTGCCATCCTTCCCCTCACTGGCTGTACTTTTTCCAAAACAGACTTATATGTTCTTTTAGCAATCCGTGGGATATTCAATATTCAACATTCAACCTCAATTCAAAGGTGTAGATTCGTATTCTGGTATTTTTACTTCCTGTCCAACTTGCAGATGCACGCAGAGTGATTGAAAAGAGTATGGCTTAGATCAGGCCCACCTTAGTCTTTCAAATGACATCCTTGTCTTTTTAGCACGTTGGAGAGGCCTTGAACAGCAGCTTTCCCCAACTTAATTAATAAAAAAGATCAACACTGAACAACTCTTTTAAAGAACTGCCTTACAACAACAACAGTAGCAACAGCAGCAGCAGCAGAAGCAAAACAACCATGACCCCTGCACATACCCACCCTCCACCGGTTTTCTGGGACAGTGAAACTTCATGAAGGCAGACAGCCCCATTTTTCTCCCACGGAGCTGCCGGTGGATTCGAACTGCCAGGCTTTTGATTAGCAGCTCAACACCTATCACACTATGTCACCAAGACTCCTTAAAAGAACTACCCAGATGGGATCAAACTGACAACTTGAAACACTAGATAGGACTTCTTAAGAATCAGTGGGTTCATGTTCATGGGGAAGGAACAGCTCAGAAAAGGAAAAGGGGTGCTCACTTCAGCAGCACATTTACTAAAATTGGACCGATACAGAGAAGATTAGCATGGCCTCTGTGTGAGGAGGACTCGCAAATTCGTGGTGTTCCATAATTTTTTCTTTTTTTTTAAAAAAAGGGAAAATGGAAGGAGATGTAAAACACAATGATTGGGAGGGGGGAATTAATCATGTGGTTGAACAATTTGATGAGAGGAGGTGAGGAAAACTGGAAGAATCTGTTCTGGAAAGCAATGTATTCAAATTTTGTAAATAAACTAGTATAATAGTAATAAAAAACAAAACCCACAGTGATCGTAATCGGTACTGATGAATTGACATCGCTGGACTGATTCTGCTGTGCGTGTTCTCAAGTACAAAAATCATAGTCAAACATGCAAAAGATGGAATTGGCATGAGGCAGGAAAGGAAAGCGAAAATATTTCCCTCTAAACAGAAAAGCGGTGAGACCTGTGTCTTGTGGGCTTGAGAGCTTGCGAGAACTGGAAACACAGGGGTCCGGTTGCGCTCTGGCCCCCACAGGCTTTCCAGCGTACGTGTTGTTGTTAGGTGTCCTCGAGTCAGCTCTGACCCGCAGTGACCTTGTGTATAACAGAAATAAACCCTGCCTGATACGGTGCCAACCTCACGGTCTCTGACGTGCATGAGCCTGTTGAGACAGTCCCTGCGTCAGCCTGTTTCATGGGCAGGTTGTTGTGTGAGTCTTCGGATCAGAACTGACCCATAGCTGACCCTGCAGCGGGTTTTCAGAGGCAATTAAGGGCATGGAAGGAGACTGTCCACCTTTCTCCTGTGCCCCAGGTGGTCAATTCGAACTGTGTACCTTTGGGATCGCAGCACAGCTCCTCACCACTGGTTCACCAGAGCTCCATGAACCCTCCGTAAAAACGACAGGCAAGGAAAAGCGTGTGTGAGACTCATTCGACCTCAGATGTAACCCAGGCAACTCTCGAGCTCTCTGGACCTCTGTTTTCCCATCTGCAGAATGGTCACCTCTGCGGTTTCTCTTTGCAGTCTCGCTTCCACGAATCCTCTGACTCTTGACGGAGGAAGGAGGGGCTCTGGCCAGGGCAGAGACAAGCAGGAGGCTGGACAGAGAAAGATACAGACGGTGCCAGTGAAGACCGAGTGGAGAGGGCCGCCAGCAGAGGGGAGGACAAAAGGGGAGGTTTCTGAGCGAGCGGGGGAGGCAGATGGCAAGGAGTGGTCCCCAGGTGGGACAGTGAGAGGACTGGGGGCTGCAATCACGGGCCCAGCAGTCGAGCATGATGTCACAAGCTGATCTCCAGCTCTGGGTGGAGAATGAGGCCGGGGAGCTAATGAGCTCCGAGGTGCAGAGATGCCTTCGTGCTAATGCCGGCTCCCCAGGAACAGCCGGAGCGGGGAGCGAGGCCCCGGCTCAGGCTGGGCAGCTGGGCCGGACTCGGGGGCTCGGCCAGCTGGTCAGCCGCCGGCTGCGGCTTCCTGCCAGGCCTGTTGCTGCCCCGGCCAGCCCGCTTCCCGCCTCGTGGGCCCTGCTGCCTCTGACCTCGGGCAGGACGGGGAGGGGTCATTTCAGGGCTTGGTCCCAGGAGCAAATGGGGTGACAGCAGTGGCCACCTGGACGGTGCCTCAGCCGAGGGGCTGCTGGGAGTTCTGGCAAGGACCGCTGATGGTGACATCAAGGTTTACCATGCTGACCCAACAACGAGCAGGGTGATGGTGATGATGGTGACCAAGCGACACAAGATAGAGTCATACAGAGCGCCGTGAGATGGACGTCTGTGGCTAGGGCCCTTCCTTGTGGCTGGGGGGCCTTCCTGTGCATTGAAGAAATCTTGGCATCTCTGGCTCCTACCCACCAGATGCCAGTATGCCCAGTTATGACAACCCAAAATATCTTCAGACATTGCCAAATGTCTCCCAGTTGGATAAACAATTGCTCACTGTTGAGAACCACTGATAAATTGTCTTATTTTATTTTATTTTATAATTTTTTGTGTGTATACTGTCAAATTGGATCTGACTGGTACAGGAAGAGATTGTCCCTCCTTCTCCAGCAGAGCATCTGATGGATTTGAACCGTCACCTCTGGGATTGCAGTGCAGCTTCTTGCCACTAGGCCACCAGAGCTCCTGATAAACTGTCTTTTACAGATGAGGAAACTGAGGCTCAAAAAGGCGAACATGGCCCCACAAGAGTGGGTCCCCATTTTCAGTCTTCAGCCTTTCCCCCGTCCCCACAAGTGACACAGATTTATTACTCATTCTTTTACAGGCATGGTGCCCTGGATTGCTCCTGTGCAAATGTTTACAGAGCTGGGCTTGTAAGACCATGTGGGCTTGAACATTGTTGTTTTTTGTTGTTGCTGTTGTTTTTTTTAATTTAGCAATGCAGCACTTAATGGTTGGGTGAGAACAGCAAGTACCTTTCAGGATGCGTAGCACGGCACCCTTTGTTCACCTGCCCATGCACAGATGATGTATGCAGACATGTACACAAAACTATGACCAAAAGTTCCCACCAGCAGTTGGTTTGGGCAGTGGGTGTGGAGAACAGGAGGCTTTGATGTCTACAATGCATACTTCTGAGTGGCTTGACGCAATGGTTATGCGCTTGCCTGCTAACTGAAAAGTCAGCAGTTCAAACCCACCTCCCAGCTCTATGACAGAAAGACCTGTCGAATTTACTCCAGTAAAGGTTACAGTCTCGGAAACTATGAGGCAGGCCTGCGCGGTCACCTGGGGTCTGAGCACCAATGTGTCTGTGTCATTTTAAAAACAAATGAAATGGCGTGGATGTCTCTCTTTGACAGTGAATCTGCACGTGCAACATGAATTTAAAGATACTTCCAGGTATTCCATGGTGCAGCTGCACCATCGCGCCTGTACCTGTGTCCTGTTGCTGGACGTTGAGATTGCTTCCGAATATGACCTATGTGAGAAATGTGACAGTGACCATCCCAGGCAAATGGTGAAGAATAGATGTTGGACTTGTACACAGTCAATGAAGGTGTGACTATTGATCTCTCTCCGTCCCTGTGTGTGACAAAGAAGAGGAAAGAAAAGCCAAGATGTACAGAGACAGTGTAAAGGAGTAACGGACAGCATGAGCCTCAAGTCCATGTCTGAGTCCAGAAGGACCAATTGGCGCCTGGCTACCACTGCTGACCACTGTGCACGGGATCACAGGAGAAGGTCCTGGGTAACGTGGAGGGAAATATGGAACAAAATCAAAATACATGTATAAGGCCAGGATTAAGAAGTCTTGTAGAGACTGGTGGAACCCCTGAGACTTTGTCACCATTCCAACCTGGAACTACCTTCAGGCAAAAAATAAACAGGCCTCAAAGGTGACCAGTGACACCAGGGAGACACTCAATCATGACACACCGCAGAAGGTCAAGAGAGCAGGATGTGCTCAGAGATAAAGCTCAGAAGGCAGGAAGGGTTGGGAGAAATGGGAGAATGGAAAGGAGTATCCCATGGGGGAAGTGGGAAGAGCGTGACTACAATGTGGGAATCAGAAGTAATGCCATAAAACCGAATGTGTGTGAATGGTTGAGTGGAAAACGGATCTGCTCTCTAAACTTAAAAAGAAAGAAAAGGATAGGAACTGGAGGGATGGATTCCTGAGTTGGGTCCTTTCCAGTTGTTGTCTCAGTCAATCCTTTCAGTAATACTGTGAAGGGAGGGTTACCCCATAGACTAGGTCAGCAAAGGCTTCCTTGTGCTAACCGGAAGGGAGCAATTTCACGTGGGTTGTACCACAGCTTCTGTCAGGTGTTCACTGAAGAGTCACAAGTACACAGAAGCCTGTGCTCACCTCGCTTGCTGGGTGCTCAGTCCCTGTTAGGATTATACATTTGAAAAAAAGGCTTTGCTTCTGAAGGAAGATGCCACGGGGTTGGGGGAGAGACAGATACCAGAGACAGACCTAGAAACAGAGTCTTCGATTGGGTGGAAAGCCATGTGAAGTTGTTGACTACAGATTTCTGACAAAGTGGGTAACATATTGGTCTGCTAACTGAAAGGTCGGTAGTTCAGATCCACTCACTGCCTGCTCCAGTGGAGAAAGATGGGTCGTCTTCTACAGAGTTTTGCAGCTTAAGACACCAGATGGAGGGTTGAATCAGAACTGACTTGGTGGGTCTGAAGCACACGTCATGACTGAGCTCTTGAAACGTGGCCAGTCTGAACTGAGAGGAGCTACAAGGAGCTCTTCGTATAAAAAAGGAACATCAAGCATTTCAACCACAATTTTCACAGTTATTACCTGTAGAAATGCTAGTACTTTAATATCTTGGATTAACGAAAACAGATCATGGTTATTACGTGCTGTTTGTTGGGTTGGTTCCATCCTACAGTGGCAGATTAGAATTGCCCTAAAGATCAATAATCTTTATAGCAGATTGCCAGGTCTTTCTTCCGTGGAACAGCTGGGTGAGTTCTAATGGCTGGTTTTTGGGTTAGCAGCAAAGTATGAAACCCTTGACCCATTGTTGTTGTTATGTACCTTAGAGTCAGAACTGACTGATAGCTTGCCCTCCAGGGGGGTTTTAGTGTCTGTACATCATACAGAAGATTGCCTATCTTTCTCCCATGAAGCATCAGATGGATTCGAACCGTGTGCCTTTGGATTGGCAGCCCAACTCCTTACCGCTAAGGTACAGACACCAGAGCTCCCTATGGAGCCAATCGAAGAAATTATTAAATTTCATGTCACTTGTTTGTTTTTAGCTTTTTAAAAACAAATATAGCCTTTGGAAGATTTAGAATTTTATTAATGACTTGTATTATACTTCTACTGAGCAACTCCAGGCTAGAGTACTAAACAAAGGACACACTAGGAGCAAAGGGACATCAGTGTGGGGATCAGCGTAGAAGGGGGGAACTGGCCCAGTCAACTAACTCAATCCCACAAGGACAAATACTGTATAAAACCATTATTGTAGAATGAGTAGTGGCATCCAAGGTGGGGGGAGGGTGGAAATCGAGGGGTGAGGTAGAGTGTTAATCACAGGGTTGCACAATTTGATGGGGAGTGGGGTGAAGGAAATGGGAAGGATCTTTTGTGAAAAACAATATATTCAAGCATTGTAAATAAATCAATAAAACACACACACATACACTCAAGAGAATATACAGAAATGATTGTATAAAATCAAATGTACATGAATGAAACAATGTATCTGAATAATTGTATAAAGTAAATGATGGTATAAATAATAATACATTTTAAAAAATTTAGACAAAACAAAACAAAAAAAAACCCCACAAACAGTCCCTGGACATATGCCATGTTCTGGAAGTGAGCAGGACAGCATGGGCTGTGGCCTCTGGGAGCTGGCAGTTTAAATGGGAATCACGGGGTGGTTGTGGGAGGCCCTGAAAACCAGGACTGAGGGGGCTTCAATGGGACAGCAAGGGCAATGACAGAGCTAGAGGCTGTGGTGCCTCTGATGGCATTGTAGCTGCCTCCTCAGCCTGCTGCAGGCTGCTGTGATCAGATGACAAAGCTCACTGTGATGTGCTTGCTAACCAAAAGATTGGAGGTTCAAATCCGCCAGACTCTCCTCAGAAGACAAGCCGAGCTGGCTCCTTCCCTTATAGCCTCAGAAAATTGATGGAGGGTTGCTGTGAGTCTTGGAATTGAGTTAACAACAGTGGCTGAGTTTAAAAGTCTCTCTTGTTCTCTGTCTCTCTCTGTCTCTCTCTCTCTCTCTGTATTAAGTGTCAGGTTGCTGACTAAAAGGTCAGCAGTTCAAATCCACCAACTGCCCCAGTGGAGAAAGATGACATCATCTCTCCCATAAAGCTTTGCAGCCTCTGACAGCCAATGGGGAGTGGTTATGAGTCAGAATCTATCTGATGACAGTGACTTAGGCCGTCACAGCCGGAGGGAGGTTCAGGGGAGGCAGTGTGCCCTGTGCATCCTTGCACAGCTAGAAAGTGGCAAGGTGGGGATTTGAACCGTGTTCTGTGGTACTCCAAACACTGTGTACATAACCACAATAAGATACTACTGCCTCTTATCTGAACAAAGTTCTCTAGGTGGTGCAGCCAGTGAAGTGTTGGCCTGTAAACAGAAAGGTTCTCGGTTCAAATCCATTGGCCGCTCCATGGGTGAATGACGTAGCTGTCTGCTCTGTAAGGATCACACACTTGGAAGCCCTGGGGACAGTTCTACTCTGTCCTCTAGGGTCACTGTGAGTTCTATTTGGGGTCTGCAGCCCTCTAGGTCCTGTGTGCTTAAATCCCAAAGAGACACCACCTCTTCGTGTTCCCCTGGCAATGTAAATCCATTGTTGCAGGGTCCCATGCCGGCTCTCCAAAGGGTGGAAGTGCCTGCCTGACTCCTGCCCACCCCTTTCAAAGCTGGCTGGCCCCGGGGGTGAGGGTGGGGGTGGGATGGCGCCCCCAGGGGCCCTGTCCCCGGTGGTCAGAGCAGAGTTGGAGAGGAAGTCTCCTTGGCCTCCCCCTTCCTCTCATTGCCCTCCCCCTGCCCGCTGCGGTCCCCAGGCCCCCTTAGCGGCGCGATTTAATGTCTCACCGAGCTGTCCCTATTTGACAAACAGGTGATTCTGCTAATGAGGAATAAATGAGATCCACAGGATGAGAGAGGTTGTGCGGCAGCTGGCGTGAGGGCAAGATGTGCTGAGTTTATTAAAATAATATCTGGCCACATGCTCGGGGCCCAGGCTGGAGGAGAGCTTGATTTTCTCTCCCCAGCCGTCTGCTCCTCCTCCGCGTCCAGTGTTCAGAGGCTGGGCAGGGCGGGGCACAGCCGGCAGGGGTGCCTTTCGTCAGCCAGGAGGCCTGGGGGGTCCCCAGGGCTGCTCATCAGAAGATGAAGAGGCTGCCAGACAGCTGGAGTGTAGGGGGAGGCTGAGCAGCAGTGTGAGAGAGAGAGTGTGGATGTGTGCGTGTGGGGCAGTGGGAACACGTGTGGCTGTGTGTGCATGTGTGTAAGTATACAATCATGTGAGAGTGTGATCAGGTGTAATGTGTGTGAGGGAGCAAGTGCAGGTGGGTGAATGTGTGTGTGGTCGTGTGCACCCGTGTGACCGTGTGTGTGCACTTAGGTGAGTGTACAGATGAGGTGTGAGCTTGTGCGTGATGTGATGCAATGTGTAAAGAGTGTATAACAGTGTGTACATGCTGCAAATCAAAACAACTACGAGATACCATCTCACCCCAGTCAGAACAGCAAAATTCAACAGAGCAGCAAAAAAGCAAATGCTGGCGAGGTTGTGGAGAAACAGGAACACTTATTCACTGTTGGTGAAAATGTAAAATGGTGCAACCACTACGGAAAGCAGTGTAGCGCTTTCTCAAAAAGTTGCAAATAGAAATACCATTTGACCCAGCAATTCCACTACTGGGAAGATACCCTAAAGAAATCTTAACTGTCATCCAGGCAGATATATGCACACCCATGTTTATTGTGGCTTTGTTCACAATTACCAAAGAGTTGGAAACAACCTAAGTGCCCATCAACAAACGAATGGATAGAGAAGCTCTGGATATTCACACAATGAAATACTACGCAACATTGCAAAACAAGGAACTAACGCAATATTATTCGAAATGGGTGACCCTGGAGGACATTATGCTGAATGAAATATCTCAGTCACAAAAGGACAAATATTACATAGTGCCACTGCTGTAGAATGGGACTGACATCAGAGCTGGGGTGAGACTGAGAAAAATTGGATAAATTATGTATACTGCATTGAAACAGGTGAGGGAAAGAACAGTGCAATAGCAATATATGATTGGGTGTTATGGTTATGAAGAATGAAGGCTGCATAGTGGAACGTACTTGGAGGGGAGGGGCATTATATACCAATGAAGGAAATTTTCTTTTACTTTTCAAAAAGAAGAGTGAACTGGGGGGGGGGCAGGGAGAAAAATGCAACAATGAATGAGTGGAAATCCAAAATCTCTGTAAATGTTCATTAAAATTAATTTAAAACATTTGTAATTAAAAAAATAGTGTGTACATGTGATACTCTGTGTGTGTGTGTGTGTGTGTATGTGCCTGTAAGGTCACACGTGAGTGTAATCACATGTGATGTGTGTGCCCGAGTCTTCACGTATATGAGTGCATGATTGTATGTGACTGTATGATTGTGCATACATGTGTGTGACTGAGCATCTGAGGTCGTGTGTGTGCATGCATGAGTCACGTGTGTAATAGATTCTTCATGCATGTGAGTGTGTGGATGTGCACACACACGGGATAGTGTGTGCATGCGTGTTTGTGCATTTGGGTGTGTGCATGTGTTGTAAGGCACGCACATGACCGTGAGTTCACGTGTGGTCACATGACTGTGTGCATACATGCGAGTGTGTGACTGACAGTATGCAGGTTATGTGTGCGTGCCTGTCAGTGTGCCGACGTGAGTGTGACGGTGTGTACACGTGTGTTCACGCATGTGCGTGCGTGGAGAACACACATGTGCTGCTCTGTGTGGGAGAGTCTCGTCTGACAGGGAAGAGGAGAGAGTGATCTGGGATTTGATGGGCAGGAGAGAGGGAGAGACAGACAGAGACCTGGAGACACAGCAGACAGACAGCATGAGAGACACCCCAGGAGAGTTAGAGGGGAAAATGCAGCGACAAGGACCCCACCGGCGTAGAAGTGGAGGAAGGACAGTCAGACACAGCGAGGCAGGGAGGGGATGCTGAGAGTGACATGGGTGGACAGGGCCTGGGGGCAGGGGAAGGAGGAAGGAAGCGAGGGGCATCACAGGGAGAGGGCAGTGTGGGGAGGGAGGCAGGGCGTGAGCAGTGACAAGGAGCCTGGGGTGCGGGGACTCTGGGTCCTGGGGTGCAGCACCCCACCACATGGCCCGGGAGGGTGTCCTTCCACTTTGGACTAACACTTCCAGCCATCTGCTTGCCCAGAGAGGGAAGTAGAGAAGGGAGGTGGGCTTGGTGGGCTACCAGCAGGTGTGGCAGAGCCCAGTCTAGGCCGGCCCATGGCAAGGCCTCCAGTATCAGTGCCAAACCCAGACAGAGGTTTGCGTGCGGCAAGGCCAGTTCCAGGATGAATGGAGAGGAGGCCTGGAAGTGCACGTAAGATGAGACATTTACTTAACATTGGAGGCCCTGGGTGGTCCAGGTAGTTAATACCCTTGGCTGTTAACCCAAAGCGTGCAGGTTCCAGTTCACCATCCAGAGTGCCTTGGAAGAAAGGCCTGGCTATCTCCTTCCCCCAAAACTCCACCCAGTGACAACCCTTTACAGCACGGTTCTACTCGGGCACTCGAGTGGACCAGTGGAGACTCAGTTGCTGTGTTCTTTGTACGAAAAGAAGCAGATGTAGAAAAGTTGTTGGCGTGTTCCAGCAGTAAACAGAAGCTCAATGTCATCTGCCGGGCTTGTGGAGTTGCTTTCTGGTCGCCGTTTATTCACCTGTGTGGCTGGTGCACCAGCTGGCAAACCCGAGGAGGAAGTGGGGAGAATACAGTTGCAGGACAAAGCGTAGGTGAATGGTTGACGGGGAGATGCTCTTTGCTCTGTGGACCTTCACACAAACCACCATGAGAAGTCAAGCAAAGCCCATGCCCTCAATCTGGGCACTGCCTCGGATGCACAAACACACAGAGGGGATGGAGTGCGGAAGGGGACAGGGGCTCACCCGGGGGGAGGGCCGGGGGGGGGGCGGTAGGTTTCTTCTGGAAACTTGTTGTTGTTGTTAAGTACCGTCAAGTTGTAGGCAACTCAAAGTGACCTTATTATGATCGAAAAATCTGGACACTTGTTTAACTTTCATCCTTTCTCCAGGTCCATAGGGTTTCCAGAGGCAAGCTATTTTGGAAGTGGATGCCACTCCTGCTTCCAAGCTTGTTTTAATTGGGGAACTCCACCAAACATTGTCCGCCATGGGTGAACAATATCGCATTTGACACATCAGTGTCACAGTGTTCAGCATCACAGCAACCACAAGTTTCCTCTCTGTACAACAAGTGGACAGTCCAGGGCTATGAGACCTAGAAGAATGTTTCACCAAAACCAATTAAAGACAGGCCTGGGGGCCACTTGGTAGCATCACTTTGGAAAAGGATGTCATTCTTGGAAAGGTGGAGGGTCAGCGAAAGAGAGGAAGACCCCTATCGAGATGGCTTGACTCCGTGACCGCAGCAATGAGCTTGAGTGTGTCAGAGAGGCTGAGGATGGTGCAGGACAGGACAGGGCTCAGATCTTTAGTTCACAGGGTCGCTGTGAGTCACGCTCGACCCCATGGCACCTAACAACAACAACGACAAGAAGGAAGGTTTGGGAGAATGAGCTGAGCTCATCCTGGCCACAGCAGGGATTAGGGGGCCACCGACGGGGGGGGGGCAGGAGGCTCCCAGCTGCCTGGATGCACAGGGTGGGGGTGGTGTTTTGTGGGGCCGTGTCACCGCTCTGCCTGCCCTGTCCACCTGCCAGTCCCCTGTCACTGCTGTCACCATGCGTGTTCTCTGTTTCTGTCACTCCCCTGCGTCCCCTTCTCTTTCAAGTGCCATTCTGTCTGTCTGTCTTTTTTAATCTCCATCACTCCCCTTCTGTGTCCTGCCACTGCGTGACCTCCTCCTCCTCCTCTTCTGGCAGGCAGACAAGCCTGTCACCACCTCCCCACCCCCACACCAGCTCTGCTCCCCTGCCTCCTGCCCTGGCCTGTCTCTGGTCCTAATGTCTCATCACCTTCCTTGCTCTCTCCTGCTTATGTCTCTGTCTCTCTATCCCTCCCTTTGTCTCTGTCCCTGTCTCTTTCCTTATCTGTCTTGTTTCTCTCTCTCCCTCCCTGTCCTTATTCACTCTCTCTGTTCTCTCTCCTCTTCCTGTACATCTTTCACTATCTTTAACTTTGCTTTCTCTGCCTCTTCTCTCCCCATCGCCATTCTCTCTCTCCCCCCTCACCTCCTTCCTTTACTCTGCTGCTGTCACTTGCTCTGTTTCTAAGTCAATGTCTCTCAGGCTTGTCTCTTCCTCTCTCTCCCTGTCCCCTCCCCAAAAGACAGGGGTGCCTCATGTACACACCTGGACTCCGGATACACACTCTGGCCCCACAGCTCCTTCCCATGGCACCCCAGAGCCCACTCATTTTCCCCCTGGTGGTTCTGCAAGCCCTTGACCTTCCCCGAGGCACCCTGCTGGGATCCTGGATGCAGCGCCCAGTGGGTGCTCAGAAACACTGGAAGAGCTATGAATTGCAGCCTCTGGGGCTTTCACCTGCCCGTGCGTGCGCTCACACCTGAGAAACACACTTTCCCAGGCGTGGGAGAGGGAGAGGTAAACACCCCGCTGTCTGCACCCGCCCTGACGGTGCCTCTGTCGCTGGAGGTCTCCCTTCCCATCCATCATGGCCTCTTTCCTGCTTCCTCCTGCAGCCCCAGATCATCAGTCTTGCTCAGAGCCAATGTCCAGTCCTCTCCTGCCGGTGCCCGCTCCCCACCTCATTGCCACTGCCCCAAAGCAAACATCTCACCCTTTCCCAGTCCGTCCCAGCATGGCCACTCATTCGTGGTGATGCAGAGGGGGTGGCATCAGAACAGACATCTGGGACAGACTGCAGGACATGCTGCCAGTCTGTAGCCCAGATGATGCGTGCACGCGCGTGCACACACACACTCTCTCTCTCTCACACAAACACACATTTACACATCCTCCTACATGCATGCCCCCCTATGCACACGTGTACACATCCCCACACAGCAGCACTCATGCACCTAGATATTCTCACACCCGCTTGGTAAAGAGTTGTGCTGTTAACCCAAAGGCACGTGGTTCAAATCCACCAGCTGCGCCCCGAAAGAAAGATGGACAATCGCTTCTGTACAATTGACTGTTTCTGAAAAGCTGCTGGAGGATCAACTATGAGTTGGCTCCAACTCCACTAAGCATAACAGTATAAATACATGCACGTACAGATATGCTCACACAAACACCCCTATACACGTCTACACACCGGAGGAAGAATGTTACCCCCTGGCTACCCCAGATAATTACCTCCAGGCCTGACAATATCTTGAAAAGGCCTGACCAGATCCTGATAAGGGGTCTAGGTGACCAGACCCTGGTATAAAGCCTGGGACTTGATCACCGATCACAAGACCCCTGGCCCCAACTTCCCAAGCAAACCACCATCCCCTCTCCATCTCGCTAACAGCCCCTGTAAGAGGAAATTGCCTTCGTCTGTCTGCACACCGTTCTGCTCCTCTCTGCGGGCGATCACTTGGCGTCCTTCTCAGATCGCTTAATAAAGGCCTGCTCATTTCTTGGGACTAGTGTCTTCTTTTCTCTCTCTCTTAGCTCTTTTTCTATCTAACACATACCCTCACATGTGCACACACAGAGACACATACATGCATACCATACTCACACATGCGAACGCATAGCAGCCACAAGATACTCACACACGTATCTCTCACACCCATGCACACATGGACACAAACATGTGTGCGCATGAGCACATGCATGTATCTATACATCCCAACACACGCGTGTGTATACACACATGCATTCATAATACACTTATACACATGTACCCTCTCACACACAGATATGCACACACTCTCTCACACTTACACACACACACACACGCACACACATGACCCACCCTTCTCCCCCACCTCAGGCTCCTGCTCCAGGTACAATTGGCAGCAGAATTTTCTTCCTCAGTTTCTCAGCATCGCTCTATCTCACGGGAGTAGAGGGGAATCCAGTGCCACCTTTCAAGAATGCAGTTCAAAGTTTCACAGCGCTACTCATTCTAGAAACAGTCATCCTTTCTCAGACCTTTAAGAAGCCATTTGGGAATTCTGACGCAGGAACATACTTTGGGCATGCTGCTAGGAGAGGTTATTCCTTGGAGAGGGACATCGTGTCTGGGAAGGCGGAGGGAGGGCTGGCGAAGGAGAGGAAGACCCTCAACCAGGCAGGGTGACATGATCACGGCAGCAAAGAGGCTTGATTGTGAGGATGGCACAGGACAGGACAGGGTTCAGATCTCTTGTTCATAGAGACACTATGGGTTATATGTGCTTGGCTCAACGGTACCTAACAACAACAACAATAACAACAAAGGAACATCCAAGATTAAAAAAAAACACAAAAAACCAAACAAACCCGTAACCAACAACTTAAGCAAAAACAATTCATGTGTAGCAAGTCAGCGGGAACAAACTGTAATACTAAGGATGATTGTTTCTGAGTGGTGGGATTTGGCGTAAAACACATTTTCTACGTCCCCTCCCCGTTTTTTCTGCATTTCTCCAAACATTTCCTAACGAATGAATTTTTTCAGCTGGCTCTGTGTATCCGTACAGCTCCGTACACATTTAGCCTATTCGAGAGGTAGTTGATGGTGCTGTTTTGAAAATGACATCATTTTTATGTCGTTTTGTTTGTTAAGTAGGAAGGTATCACATGTGCACAATTTAAGAGTTCAGAGGTACCAAGTGTCTGGATAGCATGAAAACGACCTTCTGTGCAAGTCTCTGTCCTCCTGGTTCAAATTCCTTCGAGGACACAGTGACAGCTGTCCCTCTTGGAAACCTCCAGAAGGGGCTTTGAGTCAAGACTTCAGAAACCTCCAATGCAAGGACCCCTTCAGTGTCACCGCATTTTCCTTTCTTTTTCAGGAGAACTCAATCTTTACTCAAAAGTTGGAAATTTCCCAGTCCGAGCAGGTGGCCTTTCTGGCAGAACCTTCTAGAACTCTTCCTGCCAACCCTTCTAGCCTCTGACATTGGCCAAGATCTGAAGGCTCATCCCCCCCACCTTTTTTAAAAAACAACAACAACAAAACAACCCCTCCTTGTTTTTCCTCCATTACAAAATCAATGCCTAGATTAAAGCAATGTCTAGATATGTAGTAAGAAAAATGTTCACCTGAACCCTCAGACATAACAGTACCACTTTTGGTTAATACTTTTTTCCCCCCTAGAATTCTCTTCTTAGGTACATATTTTCTAAAACATAAAATTGTGATTGAGCAGAGAGTACATGGTGTTTTCCAACTGGTGGCCTAGTGCTAAGAGCCTGTGCTGCAATCCCCAAAGTATAAGGTTCAAATCCTTCAGCTGCTCCCCAAAAGGATGGGCTATCTCCTCCTATTACATTTAATGCCTCTGAAAACCTGCTACAGTCAGCCATGTGTCAGTTCTGACTCATTGGCAAACAACAACAACAATTTATCGTCACTGAATTTTTTTTGTCTTGTCAGTACAGAAAAGTCTGCTTCAATGAAGACATCCAGTTTTGAGAGGTAGTTTGGGGAAAGAGAAAAATTAGTTTCCCCGTATGTATAGGACTTGGAGCTGGGAACTCTGGGTGGGTGATGCCAGCTAAGTCAGGTGACTGCGAGTCTTTGATGCCTCACCTAGAAGGTACGGGACCCAAAGTGGACCAATTTCTTCCTGCCAAGTATGGATTTCACCAGCCAGCCATCAGTTTGTCTTACTGTGGTGACATGAATCTTGTTAAAATACTGGAAGCTAAGCCCCTGGTATTTCAAACGTCAGATTTCCTGGGGTGGACAGATAACTAACAAAAACAAAGATATAAATGGAAGAAGGAAAATCCCAATGATGATTTGGACAGAATGTGTCTTGTTAGTTTAAGTAGTTTGTTAATTGCTTCTGTAGCAGTTCAGAGGTAAAGCATCATAGCACATAAATACTGATAAATACTTGTCCCTCCCTTCTCAAATGGCATTCTTTAATTTCTTTTTCTTGTCTTATTGCATTAGCTGATAGATGATATGCAATGTAATAGCACTGATGGTGCTGGGTAATTGTCTTGATCCTAAAATCAGCAGGGAGAATGTGTTTATTATTTCACCAATCCATGCACTGCTTGCTTGATTTTTTTTTAATTAGACATAAGAGAGAGAATCAGTTGCACCTGACAGAATCTGTATCTTCTCAGAGTCCCTTGGTTTCATCCAGGACTTTGAATTTGTTTGTTCTACTCCAACCATCCTGCTGAGAATTTGCATTTACATCTGAGGCATCAACAATCTCAAAGCTGATCTCACTGCGGTTGGGTTGGTTTGAATCATCGAGACCCTCCACCCGGTTGCTGACGCTGTCAAGCTTTGCAGGAGGAGCAGTTGATGAATTCAAACCACCAACTTTTTGGTCAGCACTCCAGAAGGTTAAGCACTATATCATCAGGGTTCCTGGCCCCAGATAGGCTGCTAGGTGTTATTTCATTGGCTGCGACTCATACGATTGACAAAGCCCACCAATCAGATGCCTTCTTCACCTGCGTTGCGTAAACCCCATCATGGCAGGCATGACGTCAGTCCATCTCATCCAGGCTCATCCTCTCCTTTGCTGACTCTCCACTTTTCTAAGCTCGATGCCCTTCTTCACGGACTTGGTCTTCTTGATATCAGGCCCAAAGTTTGTGAGATGCAGTCTTCTCCATCCGCGCCTCTAAGGAATACTTCTTCTAAGATAGATTGGTTCAATCTTTCTGGCTGTCCAGGGTATATTCCATATTCTTCGACACCACCACAGTTCTCCAGGTAAACTGATACACTGAATCATCATCTGCATTTCAATAGGTCCCCCAGGCGGTTTGGAAAGGTCCTCCGGTGATTCTTATGTATATGGAGATCTTATTAAAATGGAGATGATGGTTCAGTGTATCTGAGTTGACTTGCAAATTCTTAGCAGGAGGCAGAACTGGGCTGAACCTGTCCCCTGCCGGTCACCTCAACTACCCCACCAGCCAACTGACCCCACGTAGGTGTCTGTGGGGCTGCTGCCTGAGGGCGAACTCTTACAAGCGCAAGAGCTTCTGGGTTTAGGAGAAACCCTGAAACACAGGACGACATCCCAAGTAGCTGCCGAAGAACCTACAAAATGCAGGATATTAACTTATTATGGGGAGCCGAGCAGGCGTATTGCCACCTTCCTCCCTCTACCAGACCTCCTGTGGGCACGGATGGTGGCCGAGCAGCCACCCTGGTCAGCCAGGCCCCGCACCTTTCCAGGAAGCCACGAGCAGACACCACTTGACGTCTTTCTCATCATCCTCAGCCTTGCCCCCTCCCTCTCATCGTCCTGGCTTTGCACTTTTCAGACAGACAGATTCTGAAGCCCAGTTAGTCTACTTCATTTACAGGCCTCAGCAAGTGGTGGCCCAGTGGGTAAAGGACTGAGCTGGCAGTCAAAAGTTTGGTGGTTCAGACTGGGAAAAAGTTTTTGGTAATGACATGTCAGACAAGGGACTTATATCTAGAATTTATAAAATACTCGAGCACCACAACAAGATAAAGGAAAATAATCCAATTGAAAAATGGGCACAGGATATGAACAGACACTTCACCAAGGAAGACATTCAGATGGCCAACAA
>NW_006400054.1:2368548-2370234 GCF_000299155.1 Elephantulus edwardii
GCAACAATGAATGAATGGAATCCCAAAATCTCTGTAGATGTTCATTGAAATGAAAAATAAACAACCTAAATTTAAAAAAAAAGTTTAGTGGTTCAAATCCACCAGCTGCCCCACGGGAGACAGTTAGATAAGTCTCCTCCTGTAAACCTTTATGGCCTTGGAAACTCAATGGAGACTCTATGGGTTAAAATCCACTCCGTGGCAGTGGGCTTGGGTTTGGTGGTGTGGTGGATAAAGTACTGGGCTGCTAATGAAAAGGTTGGCAGTTTGAATCCACTCCTAGGGAGAGAGAGGAAGCAGTTTGCTCCTGGAAGTATCCACAGCCTTGGAGACCCTATGGGACACTTCTTCTGACCCTCTGCAACAGCGTTGCTGAGTTGGAATTATCCCAACGCCAATGGCTTTTACAATATTTGTGGAAATTACTGACCATTTTGGTTTCTCCTCTACTCTGACTGGGCAGTGAGTAACATTGCTGCTTGACCCTCAAACATTACTCCCAGGGTCAAGCCTGCTGGATGAGTGGTTTTTGGTGCAGGCGTCTGAGTACTGCTGCGAGCGGGGTTCCCTACGCACACCTGGGTCCACCAGGTAACAGGCGTTCTGCAGCGGAGTCCTGGGCTGCCTCCCTTCCCAGCTCCCACGCCTGCTTCTCCTTTTCAGATGGAGCCCTGCGGACTGGCAGGTGGAGATGATGGAGGTGCTGGCAGCAGATCGGAGGTGGGCCAGGAGAGTGGGGGGAGAGTGCACAGAGAGAGGTAATTAGGAGCCGGGCGGTATCACAAATCTCCCAGCCACGCTGACACCGAGGGAGAGTGATCACACACTTGGAGTCAGCTCAGACAAGTGTGAAAGCCCTTCCCTTCATCGCTGGGAAGCAAGAGGGAGAAGCTGCCCCATAACCGTAACCACACTGCAGCCCCACCCCCACCCCCAGCTCTCCCACCAGGAGTGATGAGGTCATCCTCTGAACCCCCCCCCCACCACTCCGTGAACCAAGCCCTGGGTCAGGGAGCTGCGACTCAGAGGTATGGAGGGAGCAGAGCAGAATCCTGCTAAGATCGAATCGAGGTCCTGGGGTGATGTGTCTGGAGAAGGAAAGGTGAGGAAATTCTGCATCATGGAGGCCAGTCGAGGAGAAGGCGATCATAACAAGCCCTCAGCAAACTCAAACTGCCCCTTGTCGGAAGTGGCAACGCCAGCTTCCCCACAGCTGAAAAATTAGTCCCCAGGGAAAGGAGACGTTAGCACGAGCTCAAGCACTCCGTGGACCAGGCACTGTGGTTGTTAGTTGCTGTCGAGTTGATGCCAATTTCTGGCAATCTTGTGTGTGCGCCGAACAGAGCTGCTCCATGGGGCTTTGCAGCTGTGCCCTTTGGGAAGCCAACTGCCAGGGTTGTCTTCTGAGGTGCCTTTCAAGTGGGCAGTAAACTGACAATCTCTCAGCTGGTGGTGGAACGCGTCACCCTGGCACCCCCAAGGGCCTCTAGTACCAGGGCCTACCATTATTGTGCGCCCTCAAGTCAACTCCAACTCCCTGATCCTCTAAGACTGAGCAGAACCGCCATGCAGGCTTCCCGGACTGTATCACCTTCAAGGAAGTGCAACCAGGCTGCTCCCAAGAGGAAAGGATGGTGAAACGTCATCTCACTCACTGACTTTGGGCACCACGTTATCAGAAGGGCC
>NW_006400054.1:2370559-2387126 GCF_000299155.1 Elephantulus edwardii
ATTACCCCAGTCACTGAATCAATCCACCTCAAAGAGGGTCTTCCTCTCCTTCTCTCTGCTCAGCCTTGAGGTCTCCACTCCAATGCTGCCTGTTCGCAGAGGACCATCCTGTGATCCTCCTGGAGCCTCTTTAGTACTGAGACTGTCCATAAGCAAATTAACAATCAAACTCGACCAACATCTATGATGTTCTCCTCTGACCATCCTTGCCACGAGGGATTGGACATCATAAGAGCTTAAGCTTTGGAGCTCACATAACTGACACATAATTGTTGTTGTTGTTGTTGTTAGATGCTGTCAAATCAGGTCATGGTGACCCTATGAACAGCAGACTTGACCCCTGCCCTGTCTTGTGCCAACCTCATCATCTCTGCCACACTAGAGTCCATGTCAATCCATCTGGTTAGGGGTCTTCCCTAGTTCCTGATAAAAATATGTTGGCTCAGTTACTTAATTAAGCTAATGAAGGGAGTTGGCAGTCAGACAATCTGGGTTCAAATCCCAGCTCCAGCATTCACTAGCTTCGTGACTTTGGGCAAGTGACTTAGTTTCTCCGTGCCTTGGTCTTCCTATTTAAAAGAGTTGGGATAACGATGGCTCAATGGGACAGTGCAGACAAGTCCTTCATACACATCTGATATCATTGGTTAGTTTTCTCGAGGGTGAGGAAATTGGGGTGCAGAGAAGGACCACTTGTCCTGGGTCTCAGAGTCAGTGGAGATGGCAAACCGGGTATCCTGGCTCCTGGAATGCTGTCCTATATTAGAGAAGTGGAGATTCCATTCAGAAGGTCATGGATGCCATTTTTTTTAAGGGCTGGAGCAAGTTTGGGATGGAAATGGTTTCTAAAGGGAAAGCAGAGTTTTAGAGAAAGGACTTGTCAGATGGGTGGATGGGTCCCTGGAGAAGTTTGCACCTGTGTTCCAGGTGGCTTGGACAAGGATGGTTATAGCAGCTGTTTGTAAGAGGCAAACGTAGAAAACAAGCTAAATACCCGTCACGCAGAGAGTGAGATGGATGGTACTTTCTCAACACTTCAGAACAAGGCTCTGTTACTGCCAATCTGAACAAGGGCTCCATGAAGCAGCCCCAAGGTCACCGACCCTGACCTTGAATGAAAAGGGTCAGTTATAGTAAGAGGTCAATGTTTCTCCACCAGAGGTGTATATCTGCCATGTGTCATCTGACCTGGGGAAAAGTGGCATTGTCCAGAGACAATTTTTGGTGTCACAACTGAGGGGTGGGTGCTCAGAGGTGTATCTGTCATCTGCTTCAGGTGTGTTGCCAGGAGGGACCAGGACTTGGAGAAGGGCGTCATGCTTGGAAGAGTGGAGGGACAGCGCAAGAGAGAAAGACCCAGGATGAGATGGATTCGCGTGGTAACTGAGATAATGGGGTTGGATGTGTCGGAGACAGTGAGACGGGCTCAGGATGGGACAGAGTTCAGACTATTGTGCTCTGAACACGTGAGTCACTCTGAGTCGGCATGGACGGGAATGCACTTAACAACAACAAACACAAAATCCAGGAGAGAGCTCGTCTCAGGGTGGGAAGATGTGAGACGCTTTTCTGTTATGTCTTAAAATATTTTACACATGAAGAAATGCTCAAAATCCCTAGCCCTAAGAGAGATGCAAATTAAAACAACTATGAGATATCATTTCACCCCAGTCAAAATAGCAAAATTTAACAGAACAGCAAGCAACAAATGCTGGCGAGGTTGTGGAGAAACTGGAACCCTGATTCACTGTTGGTGGGAGTGTAAAATGGTACAACCCCTGTGGAAAGCAGTATGGCGCTTTCTCAAAAAGTTGCAAATAGAGATACCATTTGGCCCAGCAATTCCACTACTGGGAATATACCCTGAAGAGACCATAGCTGACATCCAAGCAGATATATGCACACCCATGTTTATTGCAGCTTTGTTCACAATAGCAAGGAGTTGGAAACAACCTAAGTGCCCATCAACAAACGAATGGCTAGAGAAGCTGTGGTATATTCGCACAATGGAATACTATGCTGCATTAAAAAACAAGGAACTCATGCAATATTATTCAAAATGGTTGACTCTGGAGAACATTATGCTGAGTGAAATATCCCAGTCACAAAAGGACAAATATTACATGATGCCACTGTTGTAGAATGGGACTGTCCTTGGGGTTGGGGAGAGACTGAGTAAGATAGGTTCAATAATGTATACTGCACTGAAACAGAGGAGGGAGAAAACGGTTTAAAAGAGATACACAACTAGGTATTTCTGTCATCACAGGAGTCTAGAGCGAGGGCTACATGGTGGAGGGGACCTGGGGGAGGGTTTGTAAAACAATAAAAGAATCTTTTCTTTTACTTTTCCATAATTTTTGACTCATGTACTTATAACTGGTTAGTCAAATTTGTGTCTTCTAGGTTGCAACACCCCCATGATACATCTTCAAGGATATGAACATGTACGGCCAAGCACAATCAATAAGAGTGCATCTAAATTCCAAAATCAATCTCCATAATAGTCTATGTGTTTCCTACTGCCAAAGGGGCCCTTTAGAGTAGTGAGAGAAGATCTTCACCCTGAAACCCACAGCGTCCCTTTTCAGCAGGAAGTAGCTAAGAGAATATGCCATCCCCTTTTCCTTATGACTCAGGGTGAAGTCTCTCTCAGGGAGGAGTGATAGGGAATGGCAAAGGACACACTGACAAAGAAGATTAATCAGAACTGGCTTTGACAAGCACTGTGGCATTTGGACAAGAACAAACTGGGAGGAGGGTAGAGAGAATAATGCAACAATGAATGAATGAAAACCCAAAATCTCTGTAAATGTTTATGGAAATTAATAAAATATAGAAAAAAAAATTTTAGAATTACCCCCTGCTTGCTTTTAAAAAAATATACCTTCTGGTCTGGCATCCACCAACTCACCAGCTTAATCATCTGAATGTCTGTTTGGGGTATCAGCTCACTCATCTGTCAGTTGGGGTCCTACTATAGTCACCCTCCAGTGCTGAGGGGTAGCCCAAAAGCTCCCCAGGAAAGGTCAGCAGAGGAAGCACCATCATGTCCTACACCCCTGATGCACTCCCCCTCCCTAGCTCTGTGCTGTTGGGGAGGGTTGACCCCAGGGACCCTGTATGATCACTTGAATGGGCTTGCAAGACTGCATAGGGAAGAATTTTTTTTAAATTCTTACTTTTTTAAAAATTAATTTTAATAGAAGTTTACAGAGAGAGTTTCCATTCATTCGTTGTTGAACTTTTCTCCCTGCCCACCCCACCCCCCAATTGGCTCCTCTCTTTGAAAAGTAAAATTCTTTCATTGTTATACAGTCCCTCCTCCCAAGTCCACTCCACTGTGCAGCCTTCATTCTGGACTCCTGTCATGACAATAATACCTAGTCATGTATGCCTCTTAAACAATTCTCTCCCTCATCTGTGTCAATGCAGTAGAAATTATTTATCCCATCTTTTTTGGTGTTCCTTCAACCTCGATGTCAGTCCTGTTTTACAACAGTGGCCCTATGCAATATTTGTCGTTTTATGACTGAGATATTTCACTTAACATAATGTCCTCCGAAGGGAAGAATTTCTTAAGAAGTAAGACCAAAGGCACAGCTGGCCGTGGAGGTAGCAAGCAGGACTGACCTCAGCAAGTCCCCAGTGGGCACCTGGGTGTGTTCCTTCATCGGCATAAGGGCCCAGGAGTGTGTATACGTACATATATATGCACACCAGCATGCATGTGTGTGTGCCATATTTGTGTATGGTGTGTGAGCATTTCATGGATGGGTATGTGTTTGTCCATGCGAGGTGTGCATGACTGCATGCCTCTTGGCATATGTGATTGTGGTGAGTGTTGTCCTGTGCATGGACATATAAACAAGCGTGTGCAAGAGATGACCATGGGCACATATATGCCCAAAACATCATGCATCTACGTACAATGTATATGGCACATATGTGTTTCTGATTATGTGCACCAAAGTGTCAATGTTCTAAAGACACACACTTGAGTCTCTATCTCTCTCCCCTTTTCTTCCAGCTCCTTCTGCCTCCCTCCCTCTCTCTCACCTCCCCCACTTCCTGTCCTTCCTTATTTACCTTTCCCCCTGGTGGGCTGGCATAAGAATGGCTGTCTCAGGTGGGCCTCCAGGGACAGAGCCAAGCATTGGGCATTCCCAGCAGGTAGGAAGCATCCCAGGACCCTGTGGGTCTTAGCAGGTGAAAATCTAGCCCCAGCCTCCCTCCATGATCCCCTGGGAGAAAGGAATTCCCCTCCAGGCTCTTTTTCTAATCCGGGAGTGGTGCCCTCCCCCACTTATCTCGCAGTGGGCTGTTAAAACAAAGGACCCTTCTGAGGATGGACTCGGAACAGAAATGGGGACTTGGGTGGTCACATTCCTGACAGCTTGGCTCAGAATCTGGGGTGGGGGCCCGCAGGGTGCTGGGGGCCAATTGAGCCACCTCTGTGAGCCTCAGTTTCCTTTCCTGGGAGGCATGGCTGCCAAAGGGGCAGCCGGAAAACCATCCGGCAGCTCATCCGGCTCCTCTGGCCCAGCGTTCCCAGCCTCCTCGCTTATCTGTTCTAGAGAGTGGCGGACACACTCAGCAAAAGTTTGCTGAGAAGCAGCCAGGTGCCAAGCTCTCTGCTGGGGATAGAAAACCCAGAAAGGAGCAGACGACTCTCTCAGCTCCCTGGAGCCGAGATGGCGGGAGGAGAAGGATGGAGAGATGCAGGCAGTTGCTATGTAGTTGGTCATGAATCACAACTGGCCTGTTGCAGAGCAGAACCGCGCTCACTGGGTTTCACGGCTCTGAGCTTTTGAAGGGTTGTCAGGCCTTTCTTCTGAGGAATCTCTGAGAACTTTCAAATCTCCAATCTTACCGTTAGGGGCTCAGTTCCTAACCATCAGCACAAACCAGGCAGTAGATAGGAGCTCCCAGGTTTTAGTATAGGCGCTGAACGCCACCCTAAATGCCTCTCTGGCAGGAGCAGCCTGGGAAGGACTTGTAATTGCAGGCGCCTGAGGGAGAACCAGACCTCCAAGTGACAGTGGAGACATCCGCCCACTCAGCCAGTGCAGAGACCACTCCCTCGCTCATGATACACAAACCTATCTTGGCTGGAGTGCAGCCATGAGCAGTGCAGTTCATTGGAAGCCAGGACGACAAGGCTTGGGACGTATTATCAGGAGGGCCCAGTCACTGGAGAAGGACTCGGATAAATAGAGGGTCAGTGAGAACAAGGAAGACCTTCAATGAGAAGGATTGACGGTGCTGACAACCAGGGGCTTGAGCACAGAGCGGGATTAGAAGAGGATGGTGTTGGATTGCACAGAAAGTTGAACTGCAATCTCCTTGGTGGCAGCTAACAACACTAAGACGCACCCACCACCCTCTACCTTCCACCCACCCATCCATTTACCTGCTACCCATTTACCCATGCCTCTATCCAACTGTCCAATGACCAATCAACTCTTAACTACCCACCCACCCACCGATCAACCTGAACCTGAATTTGACCAACCAATGAACTACCCATCCAAATGCTGCCCACCTTCCCGTTAACCAACTCTCCCACCCACACATGTGTCCACCCTTCTCTGTGTACATCCTCTACGTGCCAACCCAGGCATGTCCAATGAAGCCAGACAGGCAAGACCAGGGCTGAGGCATCCAAACAAATGGCACATCCCACCTGCAGAAAGAGGAGATGGAGGTGGCAGCCACTTAAATGGGCTCTTCAAGAAAACTCAAAGCAGCCCCATGTGATTTCCGCCTCCCCCTTCCAGAATCAGTGGTAAGAATTTTGGGATTTGGGGAGAGAGTGTGTGACACAAGAGATAGAAATCAGGGGGATTTTGGGAAGTGGAGAAGCAGGGAAGACAAGTGGAATAAAGATGGGGAGAAGGAGAAAGGAAAATCCACCCATCTCCAGAGAGTGAAGAAGGAAGTGGGGCAGAGAAGGAATACCGAGAGGCAGGAAGGAGGAGGGGCCAGGGAAATGGAAAAGACGGAGACTAGAAAATCATCTGTAATTGATGGGTGCAGGGAGGAGGGGGGCCTTGAGGGTGCTCACTGTCACCCCGTCACCTCCTGAGAGCCAGGCCCAGTGGGTGGAGACGCCCCTTGCCCTCTCCCTCCCTCTGAACCCCCTCTCCCCCCAAGGAGAAGGAGAAACCATCAATTAGGCGATCAGGTGGCTCAGAGAGCCAGAGCCGCAACGTCTGTGGAAATTACCTTTTAATTTCTTAATTACATCGCCCTCAACCTGCATCTCAACCCTTGTTGGAGCCTGCGCCGTGCTTTCCCTCTGTGATTCTCTTGGTGTCATAAATTAGGACATGGGGTCTGGGGTCTCTGGCACTTCTGCTGACAGCCTGCTGGCGAATTGCCTCCCAGGGGGTGGGGGTCCCCAGCCGGTTCTGCTTCGGCACTTTTCCTCCTGCTGCCCTAGTGATGGAGACCTTTCAGGGGTGCACTTGGCTGGACCTGAACCTCAGATACTGGAGAGATACTGACCAGATACTGGAGGAGAGACCCCGGGGTGGGGGTGCTTCCTATACCTCTCAGAGCCTCAGTTTCCCCATGTGGTGCATGGAAATGCAAAATAATGCCCATAAGTCCGGATTGTGAGGGCTCAAATCAGGTAAACGGTGTGGGCTGTGATGCCCTTGATGTCTCAGTATCTTGGTTACTGTCTTTCCATTCCTTTGTTTCATGCCTGCTGACTAACTGGAGGTTGGGATGGAGCTGGAGCTGGCTGTGACTGACCCCCCCACCTCCCATTGTAGGTAAGCTTGAGCCCTGTCTTGCAGCCCCTGTGTATTCTTTTTTTTAAAATTATTATTATTATTAATTTTAATGAAAATTTTAATTTTAATGAAAATGTACAGAGACTTTGGATTTCCATTCATTCATTCATTGTTGCACTTTTCTCCCTGCCCACCCCTCCTGCTCTTCTCTTTGAAAATTAAGCCCCTGTGTATTCCGAAGGCCTTCCTGTCTAGAGGAAACCATCCTGGTGGGGTGGTGTGAAATGCACCCAGCTGCTAACCCAAAGGTCAGTGGTTTGAATCCATCAGCTTGCTGGCGCTCAGGAGGAAGACAAAGCAGACCAGTCTCCTTCTGTGAGAAGCCCAGGGGAGGGTCCAGCTTGGTCAGACTCAACAGCAGCGGGGCTTTTATTTAGTCCCTTCTAGCGGACTGATCTTCCAGCCTGAATCGGATCCGTAGGATTTCCATTTGGCCAAGTTTTGCAGCTAGAAGTCTCCTTGGAAGGGACGATGGAGAGACATCATCTTGCACACGCTGGGCATGTTATCAGCAGGGATCAGCCCTGGAGAAAGACATGATGCTGGATAAAGGGGCAGATGTTGTGAGGTGTCCTCGAGTTGCGTACAACTCACAGCGACCCTATGAAAAACAGACGAGAATAACGGTCCTAGACCCCATGCCATCCTCATCACCTCTGACACACTGGAACCCCTTTCTGCAGTTACTCTGTCTATCCATCTGGTCGAGGGTCTGCCTCTCTTTCACAGACCTTCCACCTTTCCAAGCATGATGTCCTTCTCCAAGGAATAGCCTCTCCTAGCAACCTGCCTGAAGTATGTGAGATGAAACTTGATCATCTTTGCCTCCAGGGAGCACTCTGGCTTGACTTTCTCCAAGACATATCTGCTTGTTCTTCTGACGGTCCATGGAGTACTCAGTACATTTTTCCAACACTACAGCTCAAAGGCATCAATTCTTCTTCGGTCATCCTTATTCGTGGTCCCACTCTCAGATGGACCGCAAGTGATTGGAAAAGACTGGGGCTTGAATCTGGCACACTTTCACCTTCCAATTGATATCATGGCTCCTCAGTAATTTGGAGAAGTCCCTGACTGCAGACTTTCCCAATATAATATGTCTCCTGGTCTCCTGACTGCTGGCGTTGATCAAGGAGAGGGTCAGAAAACAAAACAAAACAAAACAAAGAGGAAGCTCCTCTGGGAGATGGATAGACGTGGGGGTTGTAACCATGGGCTCAAACGCAAGGCGATCATGAGGATGGCATGGGGTCAGCTTTGGTTTTGTTGTACGTGGGTGGCTGTGAATCAGATGCAATGCCGGGGCACTTAATAGCAACAAGTTTTGAAAATAGATTGCCAGAACTTTCCTTCTTGGTGCCTCTGAATGGACTAGATTAATCCTTTACGTTTGCAGCCAGAACGTTTACCATCTCTGCCACAAGCTCGATGCACAGTGGGACAGTTGTATTTGAAAGTCTACTTAAAGACTAGACAGAAGAACACAAGCATTTACGCTGGTTATCTCTGGGTTATGGGGATGCAGGCTGTATTTATTCTCTTCCTTATACTTCGTTTAAAAACCAATTGCTCCTTAACAAGTGCTTGTTGTACAATCAGAAATAAGACAGTAAGTGTCATAAAGAAAACTTCCTTTGCAGACACCCGGAATTCGGCAAACATATTGAGCATTTTCTCGATGACAGCATGCTCTATTAGGGGTATGGGATAGAGATGCGAGGAATATCAAGTGAAGACTGTGCCACCATTCCTGCTTTCAAAATGTTTACCATTTACTTGGAAATATAAAATTGGCCAAATGCAGAAACACTTCTAACACAAAACGGAGCAGACAAGTGATTAGATTCACAGAGATGTTAATAATAATATGACCAAACCCATTGGATGGAGTCAATTCTGACTCCTGGTAACCCTAGTGGACAGAGTAGACCAGTCCCATAGGGTTTCTCAGGCTGCATCTTTATGTGTTGCACTGATAATGGAAAGGTTGGCAGTTCAAATCCATCAGTTGCTCTGAGGGAGAAAGATAAGTCCTCTTTTGTCAAGACTTACAGCCTCAGTCTCCTGATGAAGGGTCACCGAGAGTTGGAATCGACTCAGGTTTGTGCTTGTTAATCTTTAGGGCAGGAGCTCTGGTGTCAAAATGGTGAATTGTTTGCCTGCTAAGTAAAAGGTCAGTGGTTCAAAACCACCAGTGGCTCCTTGGGAGACAGAGGAGGCAGTCTGCTTGTGTACACAGTTCCAGGCTTGCCAGTTCCTTCAGGGCCATTGTCAGTTAGAAATCCACTTGGCAGCAATGAGCTTCATGCTTTTGGAAGCAGACAGCCGTAGCTTGGTCCTTCAGAGTCTCTCATGGATTCGAACCATGGACCTTGTATTGTAGTCCATAGCCAGTCACTCAATCACTGCACCACAAGGGCTCCTAGCATGATGAAGACTGCATCAAATCCATTACTGTTGAGTGTGTAAATCTTTGCAGGAGGAGATTGCTCATCATTTTCCTGGAATGGCTGGTGGGTTTGAACCACCAATGTTCGAGCTGGCAACCCAGCTCTGACACAATGACTGTGATAATGGACTAAGTGTGTTGGAGATGATGAGGATGGCACAGGACAAACCCATTGCCTGGAGTTGATTCTGACTCCTGGTAACCCTAGTGGACAGAGTACAACAGCCCCAAGAGCAAGCTTCCTGTCTGTTGTTGACAGGGTGGCTATGAGTTGACTTGATGGCACATAATGACAACAACAAATACTACCATCAGCATTTTTCATCACTGCCACAGTTTAAACTCATCAGCTTTTCATCTGGTCCTTTTTCAATATCCAATCTATGTACAATGTCTATGTATTATTGACAAGACCATTGCTTGTGTCAGGTAAACCTTAGTGACAAACACAGGCTTAGAAATCTTAAGATTGTTGGTCAAGGCCCTGTAGCTATGGAGCTGGGTCTCCGGCTCCCAAGTCCACACTTCTCACCATGACCTAACTCTATCTATGTCAGGCTAAAACACTTAGATGTTTTCTCTTTGTTACAGTAAGTCACAGAAGCCTGCGTCAGGTAGTGGATTTGATGTTGGGCTGCTTGCAGGTTCGAATCCATCGTTGGTCCTCAAGAGAAAGCTGGGCTATTTCCTCCTATTAAAATAGCAACCCAGAATCCTGATAGAGGGTCACCAGGAATTTCAATCAACTTGATGGCAGTGAGTTTGGTTTTTTGCTAGGAAACTATAAGAGCCCTAGTGGCTTATATGTTGAGTAATATATGATGAGAGAGAGAGAGAGAGAGAGAGAGAGAGAGAGAGAAGAAGAAGAAGAAGAAGAAGAAGAAGAAGAAGAAGAAGAAGAAGAAGAAGAAGAAGAAAGGAGGAAGAGGAGGTGGTGAAGGAAATGGAGGAGGAAGAAGAAGAAGAAAAGAGAGAGGGGAGAGAGAGAGAAAGAAGAAGGAGGAGGAGAAGGAGGAAGAGGAAGAAGAAGAAAGTAGGAGGAGGTGAAGGAGATGGAGGAGAAGGAGGTGGAGGAGGAGAAAGAAGAGGAGGAGGAGGAAGAAGAAGAAAAGAGAGAGGGGAGAGAAGAGAGAGAGAAAGGAGGAGGAGGAGGAGAAGAAGAAGAAGAGGAGGAGGAGGAGGAGGGAGGAGGAGAGAGGAGAGGAGAGGAGAGAGAGAGAGAGAGAGAGAGTTTGCTTCCATTAAGCTTTATAACCTCTGAAGGGGTTGTGCTGCCCATGCGCAAAGGTAGACAATTCGAATCCACCAGCTGCTCCATGGGAAGAAGATGGGACATGCCTTCCATGTGATTTACAGCCCCTGAAAACCTACTGGAGGGTCAGCTACGAATCGATTCACAACAGCAACACAGCAATGAGCTGGCCCATGACAACCACCACCAACCCACCCAGTGAAGGATTATCGTGAGTGGAATTGATGCAGTGACAGTGGGTTTGATAGAAGAACTGGAGGTGTTATTTCAGCCAAGATATCATCTTGTGTCTATAGCAATATATATCAGAATCAGTGTTCTCCTTTCTTCTTTTCCCCACACTTATATGCAGGAGGGGTGGGGAATCTAAAGCAATCTTTTGGCAGTAAGTAGGGGACTTGGTTTTTGACCCTTCTACTCTGACCTTCCAGCTGGGAGAGGCAAGGCACTTCCATTCAGGGCTGAGGATTTCTTATCCTAATAGAGATGGAGAGATGGGTGTGTATGTGTTTCTAATTGAGGGGAAAAAAATATCCCCCACCTTACCCTGAAATCTTCTCTCAGCCTCGAGCGGAGTTCAGCCATGCCAAAAATCTCTGTATTATTGATAACAATAACGGTGACGATTATTATATTTTATTTTTCAATCATGGTAATTATTGTACATTAAATCATTAGCATTCATTATTCCTACAATGTGTAATTAGGACAATGGTGGATAGATTGCTTTTGACTGTAATGAAGTTTTTATAATTGTAATTTATTGGCATCAAATTACCTTTCTTAAAACGAATCTGAACATCACACTCTTAATTCTGGGGAGGGGTGGCAATTATTTTTAATTAATGTTTCTTGTTTGCGCCACACAGGGGGAGCTGTCCAGCCAATCGAGTTCTCCGTGTCTGTGAGGAAGTTAACCAAGAATATCAAAGGCATTCTTGAATCAGTCATCTATCACAAAACATTTTCCTCCTCCCTGTTCCCCACTCAGCTCCCAGCTCCCTCCTCCCAGGCAGCGACCGCAGGGGGGGAAAAATACAAACCATTTACCAACCTGATTAGCTGAGGAGACAAGGGACGATGACGAAGATCATTTAAGCCAATTTATCTCGAAGTGTGAGAAGAATATTTTTTTTTTTACTCCTTCAGCAATGACTCAACTGGCTGGCTGCTTCTGTTTGGGGCATTGGTGGGGCA
This sequence comes from Elephantulus edwardii, assembly GCF_000299155.1. Taxonomy (NCBI): domain Eukaryota; kingdom Metazoa; phylum Chordata; class Mammalia; order Macroscelidea; family Macroscelididae; genus Elephantulus; species Elephantulus edwardii. Next base: position 2,382,261 of record NW_006400054.1, read on the forward strand.
GCCACCAACTATACTATAAATCATTACTGACTAAAAATCATTTTGATGCTTACTACTGGGTGGTCTTCCCCCCACCCCCCAGTATCCTCATCAGTCTAAGATGGTCTTCCCCAAAATATGCATCTGCGTCTTGCTTCTAGAAAGACCAAACAAGAAGTCTTAAGGCGTTTGCTTCTACCTTGTGATAGAAAAGTGCTGATCTTTGATTGACCTACCCAAATGGGAATTGATGATTCTGATGAATCTATCCATTGGGATAGTAACCAATGAGTCCACTATTCCTCAAAGATGTTGATTAAGAGAGAGGGGAAAAGACATTGTTGTTAAGGGACTAGAGTGAATAAGAGAAAAATACGTGAGAAGGAGGAAGGGGCATGCTAAAGGCTTCATGGACATGAGATGGTGTGAGGAAGGGATCATCTATCACCATTTACTCTTTGGCCATCATATTCCAACATAGGTCTGATACTTTCTGTGTACCTTAATCTGGTAAGTGGTACCACCTCAGGGTTTTTTCTGACCTTCAAACACTTGCACTTCTTATCATATCACTATTTTGGACTGACTTGGCTCTTTCCCAACCCACAGTGTGTGTTGGATACTAATGGATAAGAAGTCTCAGTGTGTAATGCGTAGAGCTAAAGGTTGACAGTTTGAATCCCTAGCTACCCTATGAGGGAAATATGGGTGGTCTCCTGTAAAGATTTACAGCCTCAGAACCCTGATGGAGTGTTGCTATGGGTTGAACTGGATGTCAGGGGGATTGGTTTTATAACTGTGGACATAATGTAATATATAATCCCAGGGAACATATTATAGTTAATAGCTATTAAGTCAGTTTGGGCAAAATATTGCCTAGTCTGTGCCATATTCATGGTCATGGTCCCTGCTCAGCTTGAATCCTTTGTATCTATCTTATGAATGGGCTCCCTCATTTTCATTGATATTCTAGCATGACGTTCTTTCCTAGTAATTGGTAATCTCCTTCCACATGTAATGTAGTCACCCTACATAATGCAATTGAGTGTTATGTTAATAAGGCTCTGTTAATATGTTAATAATGAGGTTATGTTAATAGTGTGGACTATGTCTTAAACATGCTCAGCTCTTAACTACAGAAAGACCAGAATGGAAACAGAGATAAACATGCACTGGGGAAGACAGATTCCACGTAAGAAACCAAAGAGCTTGTGGGAAGGAACCTACTCAGCCAAGTCCCAGAAAACCAATGTCCCTTTTAGCCTCTCCAATGATGAAAAAGATTATTTTCTCTTTTTAAAAGCTACTTCCTCATGGTATTTGTGTTATAGCAACTGTGGTTAACTGAGACATTAACCCTGCTCTGAATGAACTCGCACCAATCATTCGCCTCTGAGAGGAGACACAAGACTTCGTCTGCTCTCTCTCTTGAAATTTTGCATCCTATACTTTAGTCCTGGTTTTCCCTGTAGAGAAGTATGCATTTATGTCCAATGTCCGGCATTGTCAAGCACCACAAACGGAATGGTTTCAAACCATAGGCATTTATTCCTTCACAGTTCTAAAGGCTGGAAATTTGAAAGCAAGACATCAGTGGGCTGTGTTCTGTCTGAAGGCACTAGGGAAAAGTCTTTCCTTGGCTCTTCTAGCTCCTGGTGGTCCTGGTATTATATGATGAGTGCCCTACTTCACCCTTTCTGTACAGGCAAAGGAATTGTATCAGGAGGAGGAGACTGGTGGGGACGGTACCCAAGTACCAGGGATGCACCACAGATACTAATCTTAGGGTCTCTTGGGGGAGCAGACTTCAGTGCATAGAGCATAGGTGAAATCTTTTCACTGAAGTATGAAGAGAGAAGAAAAAGATGATGAGGCAGAAGTGAAGATAAAATGGTAAAGACAGATTTATTTGAAAGGTACATCCCAAAGGGACGGATCTCCCTCCTTGAAATACAGAGGAGATAGGCTCCTGCCATGGAGGTGAGGCTCTGCTTATGGCCTCCTTCTCTGGGTGGACCAAGGGCTGGAGTTTGACCAATGAGACGATGCCACAGAGAGTTCAAATTTCAGTAGGTGGTTCTCTGTTCTCCGATGTCATTCATGTGCCCAAAGTGTCCACTACTTCTGACATCACTCATGAGCCGAGAGCACCAATTCCATGCATGTCAGCATTGGCTTGTTGGTTCTGAGAGCTTCATTTTCCAAGCATAAGCTTTTGCCTCTTGTCTTGGTTCCAATCCTAACAGTTCCAGGCTTCCTTTGCTGAATCATCATTCCAGGCTCTCCCTCTGTCTTCACCAGGCCTGCTTCCCTCGGTCCCCCATCCCTGGTCCCTGCGTTTGTTCTTGTCCTGTAAGAAGACCAGGCATTTCCGTGATCTTCTCTCGGATCCTGTTTTCTCCTCTTCTGCTTCCTTCACCTTTCCCCGCCTTTGGGTCATAATCATTGGCTGATTCACCGCATTAGGAAGCTATCCGGAGACTCAGAACACGAGCCTGTGAGCTTTTTCTCCCAGTTCTTTGTTTCAAACTCCAGCCTAAAGTGACACAGACATTGTCTGCAAATTGGGTCGGATTCTACTGTTGTCAATGCAGCAGATCTTTGTCAAGAAAACAAACTTCAGGGATGACAATCTGAGCAATAAATCTAATTGGCCAGAGTTGGATTCAGACCTAACCCTGTCTTACCCTGTTTCTTATCCAAACTTCTACGTATTCACTTCTGCCTCTGGAAGACAAGTTAACATAAAGAGCTGGCTAGTTGACTTCCAACTCAGAACACCAGGTTCCAAGGGAGCAGAAGTGCCCTGCGGGGTGCTCTATTTTTATGTGACCAAATCTCCAAATCTTTCAGAGCCTCGGAGTGGGTTTGCAAGGACAACCTTTTGGAGAACAAGCGAGCACGTCACCATTGCACCATCAGGACCCAAATACACAGAAAATCTCTCTTCCGTGTGTCATCTCAAGGGTTAACTGAAACATTCTATGCGAACGTACTTCCCGTTGCGCCTGGCACATAGTAGATGCTAAAAAAATGTCCTCTCCTCTTCTCTCCTCTTTAATTAATGAACCTCGTTACGTAAAGAGAGGTCCTTGGCTTTAGAGCAGAAGACTACAGGTGGGAACGTGCATCAGAAGAGCTGGGAGGTGGGGGAGGACACCTCGCTGAGGGGGTGAAGGTGGGCAGTGGATATGCAATTGTCGGTGAAACCGCCGATTTGCCAACCCTTTTAATTTTTTTTTAATGATGGATACAAATTAAAAATAGACTGTGTGTCTCAATCACAGTGGGGATTAAAATTGTTCCCTAATTGTTATCTTTGAATCAATCTAGCTCCCATTAGCTCAGCTTCTGGGGGTGTAATTGAGGGTGTGTGTGTGTGTGTGTGTGTGTGTGTGTGTGTGTGTGGTGTGTCTTTGGTTTATGAAGACAACACCCAACTCTACTGAGTGTGTCCATTTATATCCTCCCAACACCCATTGTGGGGTTAGATATAAAAAAGCGTGAGGGCACGAGGGAGAGAAAGAAAGAAATTGGTCCCAAGAAACGAACAGGCCTTTATTGTGTGGCCTGAGAGGGACGCCAAGTGACCGGCCGCATGACGGCGAACGGGATCGAGACGGCTGCTGGGCAGTTTGCGGGGGTTCCTTTTTATAGGGGTTCTGGGGAGAACTAATAATACTTCTCAGAATTTGGTGTGTTAATTAAGTTTTGTTGTTGTTGTTATGTGCCATCAAGCCGTTTGCGACTGACTCATAGAGACCCTATTTTTAATTAAGCAGAGACTCTTATCCATTGCCTGGTCTGGTCTGGTCTTTGATATGACCAGTTTAGATGTTATCAAGTTTTTCAGGAAGAGATCAAGCTTGGGAGTTGGGGGAAACGGCCATATTTTTCCTTCAGTGGGTTTTTTTGTTTGTTTTTGGGTGGGTTGTTTTTTGGTTTTTGGTTTTGTTTTTTTGTTTGTTTTTTTTTCTGTAGGACTTTTTAATGTTTCCTCACCATTTAACAGTGTCCTGGAGGGAACGGGATTCCAGTTTAGAATCTGGAACTGACCAGTTGGGGTGGGTTTCACGGGCAGCTGCAGGGGGCTGCGGAACTCCACCCGATTGCTCCCCCACCTACATGCTAACACCGGTTCACTGAGTGCACACAAGGCAGGAACTAAGTTAGTGTCTTTCAGAGTCAGGCAAAAACAGAGGCCAGGATGGCGACATCCACTAAGCCCTTGGTCAGAACCCTCATTTCAACTAGCTCTTTCCGTGCCACCCTCACCCTCACCCCACCAGCTACAGAGTCAGGAGGACCCAGGCCAACCTGCTCCCAGGTCAGAGGAGTGACCTGGCATCCACGCCCAAGCTTCCTCTCAGTCTCTTGGGGCCTAAGTGGCAGGAGACCCCTAGGTGAAGTGCAGACTTTAGAGAAACTGAAAGCACCACCTTTGTTCTGGTGACAATCGGAACACACTGACCCGGAACTGTCTACTTCCTCTCTTAAACTCAGCGTCCTGGGAGTTCAGTTGTTTTTGCTCCTACATCTTGGGGATCCTCTTTATGGGGGCCCTTGTCTTCAAAAGGAGGGGGAAAGGGGTTCCGTCAGCAGAGAAACTTTGGAAAACAAGTGGGGGGTTGTCAGTTTTGAGGGTGTAGGGTAGAGAGGGACCAACCAAGTCAAATGAAGCTTATTTACCCCCATGGGAAAGATGTACTCTTAGGGAGAAAAAGAAAATGCCAGACCATCTTCTACACTAGCCTTGCTCAATTGTTAGCAGGTATGGAGAAAGGACCAGATGCACACACAGACCATTATAGTGCTCGCAGCGTTTATAAGCACTGGCTGGTAACACTATGCTGGATTTTCTGCCAGGGAGCCTCCCACCTTGGCCAG